>NC_134580.1:151832030-152191197 GCF_037038515.1 Microtus pennsylvanicus | reverse complement strand
TCTTTAGTTAGAAGCTAGGTGCTGCACCCACTAGACAGGCTGAGTCAATGGTCTATTCTCCAAGCTGCTGCCGCCGCCTCCTCTGCTAGGCTCTGCCATTGACCTGGATGCTAATTGCAGCAGCAGGAAGCCTTGTTCCAGGCATTGGAATGCATGGGCTACATCCAGCCGTCTAGCTAACTCCTTCAGGGCAGCAGTCTCTGCCCCGTTAATCTTGTTCCTGCAGGCTAGATGAGTTTCCTTTGATGGCTCTGAAATGGCCACTTCAAGGCACTCAGGCCTCGGTCTGTAAATTCTCCCGGACCATAGCAGCTGCAGGAGAAAATCCACAGCCAGGCTGGGCTGAATGTTGATGGCAAATTATCACGATTGAAACTGAGTGAAGGTCAGCTGTGAGTAGGAGGGGACGATCCATGCGGCCATTTCTCTGAGACACAAGCAAGTTGGATCTTTTTATGTGGTTTTGTCCCCAGCAGGTGCTGTACATGCTACTGGCGTCTTGGTTGCTCAGTGACATCAGCACAATGGCTCTGTGTTCTGGGAGCTGCTGTGTGCACAGGATCTCAGGCACATATGGGGAGACTGTGGACAGAGACACAGATGCACACGGACACACATACACAGACGTACTGCAAACACCAGGACCTCCTGGGTCCTGAGGACCTCAACCAAGAAGGAGATGACTAAACAATGATCTTGGGGGAGGCCAGCTGAGTCACATGATCAGGAACTCAAGCATGTGAGAAGATGGTCCCGGCTTCCCTTACATGCCTGACCCTTCAGGTTTCTCTCTGTTCAAAAACAAATAACAAACAAAAAGCAATAGCAAACCCTAGTTATAAGGGCTGGAAGGGAAATTACAGTAGCTTGGAAGGCCCATTAAGAGAAAGCTGTTGTTTCCTTTGGGTGGAAACATACCATTGTCTCTTCTAACAATTGTTGCAGCTGGGCAGGTCAACCGCCTGGCGAAGGGAACGCCCCTCTGGAAGGCAGATTCACCTAAGGCTTTGCTAAAGAGATGGGAGGAATATTTATCCCTTTATTGAAATAATGTACCTTTCCTTCCTTGAATTCCCTCCCAGCAGCTGTGCAATGGCCCCAGAGCCATTATCAGGGCCTGCTAGTCCTTCAGCCTTCTGAATCCTGAGTCAGAAGAAGGGTATGTGTAGCTTTCCCTTCTCCCTCTTCTGAATGCTGGTAGAGCGAGGCTACGGATCAAACCTAGGGGTTTTTGTTTGTTTGTTTGTTTGTTTGGTTGGTTTTGGTTTTTCAAGACAGGGTTTCTCCGTAGCTTTGGAGCCTGTCCTGGAACTAGCTCTTGTAGACCAGGCTAACCTTGAACTCACAGAGATCCGCCTGCCTCTGCCTCCTGAGTGCTGGGAGTAAAGGCGTGCGCCACCACTGCCCGCCCGGCAAAGTTTTTTTTCTCTTTTTTCTCCTCTTTTCTACTGTTCTCCTAGCTCTCCACCAGAACACTCAACATCTACATTGGTTCCCTGTTGAGGCAGGAGAGGCAGTAAGGCTTACATTTTTCTATGTGTTCGTGAATTAAGGGAGCACTGCCTCCCAGCTCTCAAGGCCTCCCTAATGCGAAGTATAGTAGTCCAGACCTGGGCCAGAAGCAAGCCTGACTGCCCCACCTGCCTGGCTCCACCTGGGCTGGGCACTGAGAACAGCCCTTAGGGCTCATCGCCTCTGCAGGTCTTAGCACCCGTCCCTGGTGCATTCCCGCAGGGATGAGCTACAGAGCTAACTTTCCACAGAGCCAGCAGCGGCCTCCAGTCAGCACACGGTGGTTCCCCTTGAAGGATGAAGATTAGCAGACTGAGTTGGGAAGCACCTGCCTGTAAACGGGGCTGCGGTAAGGGCGTGGTGATAGATGCAGAATCCAGACCAAACCCCCTGAGAGAAAACTCAGCTAATAATGATGATCTTGCATCCTTCACCACTGGGCCTTGGCTGGGCATGCGAGGGTTGTCCCTTTCGGTGATGTAGCCTGGTACCTCTTTTACTGTCTGTGACAAGTCCCATAACCCTACATTTTCTGCCTGTAGCAAATAGGGGGGCTGTACCCCACATAGGGGAGGAACCCCAAAAGAAGGGGTCAAAGGAAGGTGTATTCCCTGGGCTGAGATCACTTTACTCTGAATCCTTCACCCCACTTCTCATCTTCCTTCCAATAATGACTTTGTCACAAAGACATAATTGGTTCATTTGTTAGACTGAATGTTTCCTGGCTGAACACTGTTTTGTTTTTGTACAGAATCCGTCTCACTCAACTGCCACCGGGCTTTGAGGCAAATAAGGCATTCATCCTCCCCTGCTGGGGGTTCCATCCCGGTTCCTCCCTCCTCTGCAATCACTGAGCTTAGGGAGTTTTGTGTAGCGGTGAATGGGACTGCCCAGGGAGCTGGGCCTATTTGGAAGTCGGTGTGGGTACAGGATGACCTTCCAGTCCAGCCTCCTCTGAGCATCTGATGCTGTGGGGTTCTCAGGACTCACAGGGATGGAGCCCTGCTAACCCCCCAGTGTCTGATGCTGTGGGGGTCCTCAGGACTCGCAGGGATGGAGCCCTGGTAACCCCATTACCATCTGATGCTGTGGGGGTCCTCAGGACTCACAGGGATGGAGCCCTGGTAACCCCATTAGCATCTGATGCTGTGGGGGTCCTCAGGACTCACGGGGATGGAGCCCTGCTAACCCCATCAGTGTTGGATGCTGCTGGGTCCTCAAGACTCACAGGGATGAAGCCCTGCTAACCCCATCAGCATCTGATGCTGTGGGGGTCCTCAGGACTCACAGGGATGAAGCCCTGCTAACCCCATCAGCATCTGATGCTGCGGGGTCCTCAGGATGCACAGGGATGGAGCCCTGCTAACCCATCAGTGTCTGACACTGCTCAGCAAGAAGGACTGGGGGTGGTCTTGGTCTTCTGTCTTTTTGTTTGGTTTTGGTTTCTCAAGACAGGGTTTCTCTGTAGCTTTGGAGCCTATCCTGGAACTAGTGCTTGTAGATCAGGCTGGCCTTGAACTCACAGAGATCTGCTTACCTCTGCTTCCGAAGTGCTGGGATTAAAGGTGTGCGCCACCACCACCACCGGGTGGTCTGCTGTCTTCTACATACAGTGTTCTTGTAAGACAGCAGGCTGGTTTGTGCTGAGCTATTGCCTGTTCCCAGGACTACTGGGGACAAACCTGTCAGTTTTACCCAATACTGGTTCTCCAGAGCTGCTAAGGAGTCCTCAGAAGAGGACATCCTGCCCTGAATGGGTGGGGCAGGCTCTGGACCTCCCGAGGTGTGCAGCAGAGTCTAGAGAGTGCCCCTGCCCTGGGGTAGGGAGAAACAGGAAGCAGGCTATAAGGAGAAGCAGCCGTATTAAAGGTAGCTCTACCCTGGGGGAAAGGCTTAGTTGGCAAAACGTTTTCCTTGCAAACTCGAGGATTTGAGTTTAAGGCTGAGGATCCTATTTAAACAAACAAACAACAAACAAACAAACAAACAAACAAATTCCGGTGTGGTGGAGCACACTAGCAATTCCTACACTGAGGAGGTGGAGGCAGGAAGATCCCTGAGGCCAGTCACCTTGCTAACTGGTGAGTTTTAGACCAATAAGAGACCATGTATCACAATAATGAGGATGGCACCTGAAGAATGATACCAGAGGTTGTGTGCGTACACGCACACACACACACACAACACACACACGTACACACAGGCACACACACATGTACACACATGCGCACACACGCACACAATGCACACATGCGCACACACGCACACACATGTACACACACATGTACACACACGCGCACACATGCGCACACACGTACACACACACACTGTGGAATATTTCTTTACACTGTGTGAAGATACGTCACTGTGACTGGTTTAATAAAAAGCTAAGTGGCCAGTAGACAGGCAGGTGGGATAGGCAGGACTTCTGGACAGAGAGAGTTCTGGGAAGAAGCAAGCAGAGTCACCAGCCAGATGCAGAGGAAGCAGATGGACAGTAAAGTCCAATTTCTCTCTCACACATATGAAATAATTTGCTTTGTTTTATTGAGATAGACTTTTGCTATGCAGCCTAGCATGGCCTTAATTGTTGATCTTCACTGTAGGGTTGGCATTATAGACATGTACCACCATGGCTGGTTGTAAATAATTTTAATAAAATTTTATTTAGTTCAATTTATCCAAAATATTATTTCAAAGTGTGAAAGTATTGGTGACGTATACTCTGTGCTCCCTTTTTTACTTATGCTTCAAAAGCTGAGCACCCTTCCAAGAGGGCGTCTGAGCACAGCCATGGGCCGGGCAGCTATCTGTCCTGGGAAGATTTGAAGGGAAATTTTAAGATGTTCACACTACAGCCCCACGGGGCAGCACATCCTCTTCCTGCCATTCCTCTGAAGTACCCTTGGCCCCCTCCTGGTCCTGTGAGATCCTGGGCTCACAGGTCACTCCTATCAGGATACAAGTCTCTGAACAGGTCAAGGATGGGACCTTCATCTTAAGCGGCTTATAAATCACATGCACTAGTTAAGGAGGGGTGCGACACCTTCCTCTCCCTGCAAGGCCTTAGCAGCAGAGCTTGTACAATCCTAGCCAGCTGCACCCAGATTCCACCGGGTAGGGACAGGGCCCACACTCCAGAAAGGTTCCACAAAGTCTTACTGGAGATTTTTTCCCTCCCTTCTAAGTTCTTCCTGACCAAGCCTCCAAAGTGACGTTGCAGCAAAGTCAAGCCTCAGGGCTGGAGGGGAGAAGAGCCTGGAGATTAGGCACACAGCTGGTCAGAGAGCAGGTCCTGAGGACCCGTGCTGTGTCCCTCTTCTTCCTCTGGAACATGAAGATGGTCAGCAGAACCCTCAGCCACTGGGTTAGGCTTGGGCGCAGAACTATCTCTCGTTAGCTGAGGTATATGCTAATTTTGCACTCGGCACAATTAATCGTTGCAGCCTTGCAGTAAGTGCTTGTCACGGGAACTCCGCTCACCCAGCTCAGATCCTTCAGTCTGGTCATAGCGAGACCCGAGTCAAATGTGAGACCAGGGTTAGATGTGATGGTGTACGCCTATAATCCCAGCACTTGGGAAGTAGAGGCAGCAGTTTGAAGCCAGTCTGGGTTCTATGAGAACCTACTTACAAAACAAAAACAAAAAATCCAAGAGAGAGAGAAAAACAAAACACCTTGCTTTTTAAAACCAAAGAGTGGTAACAAGAGAGCTACCCTATCTCGTATCCCTACCCCCTTCTTTACTCTCCCGCTGGAACTCGCCCTGAGCTGAGCAGCAGGTGAGTCACAGTGGAGGCACTTTCCAGAACGGTTTTTGAACCAGGAATGGGAAGGCTGGGCCAGGAACCACCTGGAGGAGTCACCTGCCCAGGGAAACACAGCTGTCCCCAAGATGCCTGTGGCCTCAGCCAGCTGCTGTGGAGGGAAACAGCTTTCGTCTCACCAGGTTAGCGCTAATTCTCACCCTCTTGGGGCTGTGAATGGTGGGGACAGCCTGGCGGCTGTGCAGAGGGCTGGAGGCCTCTCCTTCTGCTGTGGTTGTAATCATGATGCATTTTCTCTGACAGATCTTCTCCAAAAGATGGCCACAGGTGCTCATGACATTTAAATTGCTTCAATTTGCAAGTCCAACGTTTACATGAATATTCACACACACACACACACACACACACACACACACACACACACACACACTCTTTCCGTGGTATTCAGACCACAGCCTCCTTAGGGTGCCTTGTCTGTGCAGTGAGGTGACAAGACCCATTGATTCCCACGGTGGTTTCTCATCAAAGAATGGAACCTGAAACCTATCAACCGCCCAAACACTCAGGACTGGGCGATCTTGAAATGCATGCGGCCTGCAGGCCAGAGATTGAAGATGCCTACAGAATCCACCAAAACTCCCAAAGAAGAAACAGACAATTGGAAAAGTCTTCATTAAAGCAATCTAATAGATACTCAGTAACCTTCTAAAACAGGACTTGTTGGTGAATCCTGCCAAACACATCAGAGTGATACAACTCTCTTGTCTCTCTGAGAAGACAGACGCATAGGGAGATTACTCCAGAACCAGAACTAGCCACAAAAATGATAAATCTAGACCATCATCTCTTAGGAACACAAAGGCAAAAGCCGCAGGAAAACACTGACTAATAAACACAGCAGCACGTAGGTGGTGGTGGGAACGTGCTCTCCAAAGTCCATGGGTTGGAAACTGTCTCAGTTAGGGTTTCCACTGCTATGAAGAGACACCGTGACCACGGCAACTCTTATAAGGAAAACATTTAATTGGGGTGCTTTACAGTTCAGAGGTTTAGTCCATTATCATCATGGTGCGACATGGCAGTGTGAAGTCAGACATGGTGCTGGAGAGGTAGCTGAGAGTTCTACATCATGCGGGCAGCAGGAAGTCATTGAAACCCTGGGTGGTATCCTGAGCATATACGAGACCTCAAAGCCCACCCTCACAGTGACACACTTTCTCCAACTAGAGCACATCTACTCCAACAAGGCCACACCTCCTAACAGTGCCACTTTGGGGGCTGTTTTCTTTCAAGCCACCACAGAAACTCAATCTTCAGTGCAACAGGGTTGAGCGGTAGGACCAGTGGGAGGGTTTAGGTCTTGAGAAAGCGCCCTCACACATATATTAATTTCATTATCCTGGAGTAAGTTTGCTATAAGAGCAAGTCCGGTCCTCTTGCCCGCTCTCTTACCTGCTCTTACCCTGTGGTACCTTCTGCCACATCACCAAGCTAGGCATGGTGGTGCACACCTTTAATCCCAACACTCAGAAGGCAGAGGCAGGCAGATCTCTGTGAATTCAAGGCCATCCTGGTCTACTTAGTGAGTTCCAGGAGAGTCAAGGCTACACAAAGAGACCCTGTCTCAAAACAAAAACAAACAAACAAAGAAGGCTATTACCAAATGTGGACCCTTGATCTTGATCTCTCATCTTCAGAAACATGAAGTCAGCTCACTCCTGTTCACTGTCAAGGGCCCAGTCTGTGTCATTTTGTCACATACTGTCCCAGTTGGTTCATGTTCCCCTGACACAAGCTAGAGAGAAAATGTGTCCATGAAATTGGGCAGTGGCTAGCCTGTAGGCATTTTCTTAATTAGTGATTGATGGGGGAAGACACAGTCCACTGTGGGTGGGACCACCCCTGGGCAGGTGGTTCTCTAAGAAAGCAAGTTGAGCAAGCCAGGGGGAGCAAGCCAATAAGCAGCATACTTCTTCACGGCCTCTGCATCAGCTCCTCCAGGTTTCTGCCCTGTACTGCCTGGTCCTGCAGCTGTTCAAATCCCAAAGAAACACAGAGGTCTACATTAATTATAAACTGGTTGGGCTATTAGCTCAGGCTTCTTATTAACTCTTACATCCTACATTAACCCATAATTCTTATCTGTTTCAGTCATGTGGCTTGGTACCTTTATCAGTAAGGCATTCTCATCTTGCTTCCTCTGCATCTGGGTTATAACTTCAGACTGAACTCTTTTTCTTCCCAGAATTCTCCTATTCTGGTCACCCCACCTATACTTCCTACCTAGCTACTGGCCTATCAGCATTTTATTAAAATACAAGTAGCAAATCTTTTTTTTTTTTTTTGCGGTTTTTCGAGACAGGGTTTCTCTGTGGTTTTGGAGCCTGTCCTGGAACTAGCTCTTGTAGACCAGGCTGGTCTCGAACTCACAGAGATCCGCCTGCCTCTGCCTCCCGAGTGCTGGGATTAAAGGCGTGCGCCACCACCGCCCGGCCAAGTAGCAAATCTTTACAGGGTACAAGATCATTGTCCCACAGCACTGCCCTGCTTGAATTCCTGTCCTGACAATCTTTGATAATGAACTATGATGTGGAAGAGTAAGCCAAAAAAAATCCTTCCTGTCTCAATGCTTTGGCCACGGTGTTTCAGTTCATCACAGCAATAGTAACCCTGACCAAGACAAGCACAAAACAGACCCAAACAGCATAGCAAGAATTATACACTACAACTAAATGGGTTTTCCTTCTAGGTGTGCAGGAATGGTTCATTTGATTGCAACCCACACAGTCATATCAATAGATGCAAGAAAAGCGATTGGCAAGATCCAAAACCCATTTGTGACTGAACTCTAAGCTAGTTAGACATGGAGAGGGTCTTCCTCAACACGGTGAATAGCAAAAGCCCCACAAATAACGTCTTACTACTGGTGAGATTATAACCCCATTAAGATAAGGAACAAGGTTTCCCAGCACCAAGCCAACTTAGCCTTGTACAATAAACCCTAGTCAATACCATAAGACAAGAAAGGGGAAAAGAAGGTATGCATATTGGGAAGAAAGAGAGAGTTTTATATATAGATGGTTCTCTGTGTAGAAAATACCAAAGACCAAACACTCTTGGAACTAGCATGATTATAGGAAGGCAAGATATATATAAGGCTAATAAACAAAATTCAATTGCTTTCTTATATACCAGCAATGAATAATTGAAATAAAAAGAATATGTATGTTTTTAAATATTTGTTTAATATTTATATGTGTGTATGTGCATGCGTGCGTGTGTGCGTGTGTGCGTGTGTGTGTGTGTGTGTGTGTGTGTAATCCAAAAGAGGCATTGGATCTCATGGACCTGGAATTACAGACAATTGTGAGCTACTCAATGTGGGTTCTGGGAACTAAACTTGGTCCTCTGGCAAAACTCTTAACCCCGAGTCATTTGCCAAGCCCCATAATACTATATTTTCATACTAACTAAATAATGCAAAATACTTAAAAATAAAAAATGCTATTTATATTAACACAAAAAATGAGCTATGGACTGGGCATAGCTCAGTGTCTGAGTGCTTGCCTTGTATCCCGAGCATCACCAACCTGACCCAAACAAAAACTAGGCTTAGTTTTTAAGAAGATGAAGGGATTGGAGTGATAGCTCAGTGGTTAAGAGTGCTTGCTGCTCTAGAAGAGGACAGAGTTCTGTTCTCATCACCTGTGTTGGGTGTCTCACAACCATCATAGCACCAACTCTAACACCAACTCCAGGGGATCTTATGTCCTCTTCTGACCTCTGAAACCTGTGGACACTCGGCAAACACTCATATCAACACCGCCAAGTCCGAGACTTGCAACAAAACTACATAGTCAAGATGGTTTGGTCAGTGAAGCCAGCAGAGAGCCCAGAAATGGACCCACACAGGACCATCAGTGACTCTGTGGCTATGTGAGGGACTGTTCCCCTGGGCAACCATCTGTGAAAGGACAGGATCTACATCTTCCAAAAACTAATCAAAACTGACCACAGACCTATATATAAAATCCAGGAAAATAAAGCAGGAGAAAAGTCAACTAGCCCTGTGGTTAATAATGAGTATGTATTCATTATTTATTTAGTTTTCTTAAGACAAGGTCTCATGTAGCCTCACACGACTTTGGATTCACAATCCTCTGCCTCTTCATCTCAAATGCTGGGATTCCAGGTGTGAGACGCCACAACCAGCTGGGCTTTTAAGTAGAAGAATGTTCCATGAAAGGAAAACCAATAAACTGCACCTAATTAGAATGAATGGTACTATTAAAAGACGGCACGATACTATAACACCTGTCATACCAGCATCAAAAGCCTGAGGCAGGAGGATGGCAAGCTGGAGGCCAGCCCTGGCTATACTGTAAGACCCTGTCTCATAAAATCCAAACATAGATTAAGTAAGAAGAAACCTGGGAGGCAATATTTGCAAAAGACACGTATGGTAGGCTGATCCCAAACATACAAAACTCATAAAAATAAATAAGAAAACAACAACAAAAGGGTAGAAATCTACTCAGGAGCCTCATGTAGAAACTCTACCCGACAAATGCACACATGAAGTGGTGCTGTGTGTCCAGCCTCGCAGGACCAAAGGTCTTGAGTATCAGCTTAGCTCGGCCAGGTTTGAATCAATGGAGAGACACATCTGTGTGCAAGTCTGTGAGGATGTTTCTAGAGAGCAAAGAAATGGGGGGGACACTTCCCGGGGTCTAGCGTGCTGGGCTGGATAAAAGGGAAGGGGAGAGAAGCAGTCTAAGCACCAGCAGGTAAACTGTAGTGTAACCAGCTGCTTACCACTGAATCTACAGCTCCTCCTTCCTCACAGTGATGGGCCCTACAAACCAAAGTAAACCCTTTCCCCATTAAATCGCTTTTGGTCAGGTGTTCGGCTATGGCAATGGGAAAAAGCACTAATATGGCAATGGACTAGAATAAAGAATGTCCTAAAACAACTCCCAAGCCAAAATCCTGATGAAGAGCACCTGGAATGTTTATCGTTGCTAGTGGAAGATGAAAGGGCGCAGCTGCTGCAGGAGACTCAGGGTGCAGCCTCTCACACAGCTAACTGACTCAGAACATGAGGTTCCATGATTCCAATCTTTGCTTCTTTTACCTAAAGAAGCAAAAATCTGCACAGATATGCTTATAGAAGCTTTAGTCATATTTGCAACCGAGAGGTTCTTCATTAATGGAACAATGATCACATCTAATCCAGAGATACAAAGAAATGAGTTTCCAGGCCAGGAAAAGACTCGAAGGAGCTGTGAATGAATATTAGCCAAGGAAAGGGGCTGGCCTGAAAAGTGACCTGACTCTAGCTGTATGACCTTCTGGAAAATGAAATACAGAGTTGGCTTTAAAAAAAAAAGTTGCCCAGAGCTGGGGTGGGGAGGGTGAACCGATGGAGCCCAGAGCGTTGGGGAGCAGTATCACTGTTATCCTTGATAGGCTACTATGCATCTAGCCAGAGCCACAGAATGTGAAACACCAAGGAGCAGCCCTGGTTTGAGCTGCCAATTCTGACTAATTTGCCAACACTTGTTAGTTGTGACAATGTAGCTCACAATGCAAGATCTTTTCCACAGAGGAAACTAACAGGTGTGTGTGTGTGTGTGTGTGTGTAGGGGGGGTGTCATAATGAGACATTGTCTCAAACAAATTACAAAACTGCTCTAAAAAGTGTTCACTAATAGCTGTAATTCCTAAGGCTGGAGAGATGGCTGTGGTTAAGAACACTGCTTTTGCTAAGGACCGAGTTTCTATTCCCAGCACCCACACGGTGGCTTACAGCCATCTGTAACTACAGTTCCACAGGCTCTAACACCCTTTTCAGACCTCCCCAGGCACTGCACGCAATGGTATACTGACATAAATGCTCTCAAACACCCACACATAAAGCAGTTTTTAAAAAGTCGTTACTCCCAACCCCTTAATTCCCCACCTGTGCTCTTGTATGTTCTACCAGCAGTGATGAGCATTCCAATCGTTCTTTGTTCTGGTGAGTATTGTGTCAGGGTTTGACTTGTTGGACTATTTGCTGCTTTGCAGCCGTCTTAGGGCCTCCCTGCACTTTGCAAGGTTCTTGTTTTGTGACACTCCCTGGTGGTCAGGCTCTTAGCTCAGTTGGAGGTCCTTCCACCCCAGAGGCTGCCCACAACACTGTGTGCTTCTGCAGCATCTCCCCTCAAGCAAAAGGAGCCCCTGGCTTCCTATAATCCCCATCTTTCATCTCTCCTGAAGGACTGGACACCTCAGTTCCTGTGTCTCCATCTTGGTCTCTTTCCCAGCCTCCCTCATTGGAACCAGCTGCTTTAGAAAGCAGTCCCTTCTGGGCCACAGCAGGAAGGCTGCTTAGGGTGACTCTGTGGATAGCAGGCCAGGGACATTTATACTGTGGGTCTGGACAGGACCTTGGCATTCATCTCTCACTTTGGCATACAGCTCTCTCTGGATCTAGTGGGTGGGACAAGGAAGTCTTGGGGGATCCCTGCTAACTGGGCAGCTGTGGTTGCTTAAAACTAAACACACCTGACTGTCTCAGTATCTCCCAAAGAGTCTTTGTCCCGAGTAAGGACCCAATGAAGACTGGTTCTGGGTGCAGGTGGCCATACTGACCAGGCGACCTTGTAGATTCAACTCCACTTGCAACTGCCCCCAAGTCTGCTTGGTAGAAACTCCAGCTCCCTGGGATCAGCCCCCTCCACCGCACAGTGTTCATCTTCCCTCTTCTTCCTCTTTTTGTGCAAGACACAGAAGCCTGCTCCCGTGGAGCGTGTGCTGTCTTCTACAGAGCTGTGGCAGCAGCTTTGACAGGCGACGAGACCACTGCAGCTTGTCTGCACCAGAAACCCACAGTTCTGGTGAAGGGACACTGAGGAATGAGCTCTCTCTGTTTTTGAAAACATAGGAATTCTCGGGACCAAGGCTGGTGTGTCTTGGAGAGGAGGCTTTGCTCACACACTCGGTGGGCTTTCTGTTTGCCCACCTAATAGAGCAGACTCAGGCTTGTGAGCGCACTCAACACATGACAGGGCAGGAGGGCAGCCTGGGGTCCTTCTGAGCAGGTGGGGGCCAATGTGTACCTGGGGAAAGGAAAGTCTGTAAAGCCTGAACAGCTCAAATCCTCTTACTGAATCATAGGTCAGATGCTGGGGTCGTCAGCACCCTTAAAACACATGTTTCTTTGCCTTCAAATCAGACTCCTTTTTCTTTCTGAAACCCTTTCTGCTATCCAACCCCAGAACCCCTCAATCGATGTAGCCCTTAATCCTCATTGGAACCTTAGTGTGGTTGTACGGAGGCAGCTGAAGAGGGGAACATACACCGTCACTACAGTGCTGGGGTTGGAGACGCAGCTACTGCCCAGCAGCTTCGCAAGGCGTGGGTGTTGGCATTAGAGCGGGTGCTGGCTTTAGAGCGGGTGCGGGCTTTAGAGCGGGTGCGGGCTTTAGAGCGGGTGTTGGCATTAGAGCGGGTGCGGGTTTTAGAGCGGGTGTTGGCATTAGAGCGGGTGCGGGCTTTAGAGCGGGTGTTGGCATTAGAGCGGGTGCGGGCTTTAGAGCGGGTGCGGGCTTTAGAGCGGGTGCGGGCTTTAGAGCGGGTGTTGGCATTAGAGTGGGTGCGGGCTTTAGAGCGGGTGTTGGCATTAGAGCGGGTGCGGGCTTTAGAGAGGGTGCGGGCTTTAGAGCGGGTGTTGGCATTAGAGCGGGTGCGGGCTTTAGAGAGGGTGCGGGCTTTAGAGCGGGTGTTGGCATTAGAGCGGGTGCGGGCTTTAGAGCGGGTGCTGGCTTTAGAGCCATCTGCTGACTGGACCTTGTGTCTGAGGAAGGAGGCCCACGGTTCCAGGGAGTGACCACCTTGTTTATTTCCAGCACTCACTCCTTGCTGAACCCTGATACGTGAACCTACTTGTTCCCCCAGGAATCCAGTTTTCTGACAGACGCAGAGAGACAGCCCCGGTGCTGATGACCACACTCACAGCCGGACAAGCACAGTCAGGCTAAGAAGCACCTTACTGAGCCTGTCCACTCAGAAAAAGGCCCAGGGAGCTGGGTTTGGCCTGGTCTTCCCGCTATTTGTGCAGAAGGGCATTGTTTGGCTGCAGAACGTCGAGGGAATGAGGGATGAGGGATGCTGGGGGCCCTTCTGGGTGGAGCAGGCCTGCAGGTGTACCGACAGCAGACTAGCATGGGGTCCATTGCCCAGGGAGAGCAGAGCTGGGTTCCATGGGCACCTCCCAGGTTCTTTCTTAGGTAGTCTGTCCTCCTCACATTAAACTCTGGCAGGGTCCTTTTTAAGGCAGGTGGGATGAACCCAAGCATCACTTACTGGTAGCTCCCTCAACAGGAACCTGCCTTCCAGGCTCCTGAGAATCCAAGGCTCCAAGGCAACCTCCTGGCTGCTTTATTTCCTCCCCTTCCTGTAGTGATTCTGTTTTGTTTTGACTTTTGAGATGGGGAGTCTCGATACTTAGCGCTATGCTTGAGTTTCCGCTGTCCACAAGGCAACCTGCTGACAGTGTTGACCAGCACAAGAGGGCCCACCAGGAAGCCCACTCGTTTTGTGAATTAGTTACAAAGGTCAAGGAAAGATGCCATTAAAACTCAGTGGGGGATCATGGGGAGGGTTGAGATGCCTTCCCTTGTCAATCACAACCACTCACCCTTAGCTGGGTAGTACTGTAATGGTAGGGTCCTGGGTCAGAGCGCGGGCTGAGCAGGCCTATTTTATGCCACTCAGAACACTGCTGCAATGGTAGGATCCTGGGCCAGAGCACAGGCTGAGCAGCTCAGAACACTGCTGCAATGGTATAGTCCCGGGTCAGAGCGCGAGCTGAGCAGGCCTATTTTATGCCAGTCAAAACAGTTGCTACCTTAGGAGACCTGGATAGAGGTGGGCGGTCCTTGGGCTTCCCACAGGTCAGGGAACCCTGATTGCTCTTCGAGCAGATGAGGGAGGGGGACTTGATCGGGGGAGGAGGAGGGAAATGGGAGGCAGTTACGGGGAGGAGGCAGAAATCCTTAATAAATAAATAAATTAAAAAATAAATAAATAAATATTAAAACAAAAGAAAAAAAAAAGAACACATTGCTGTGCCCCATCCCACAACAGGAACAAAGTGATGAGTCTCTTGGGAGGGCACAAGGCCCAGGAAGCAGATAGAACTGGATTCCTGGGTACAGGGAAGAGCTCCTGCCTCCTTACTAGGGCTGGTTGCTCTGCCAGGTCTCCCTAGGGCCTGTCCCTCTAGCTTGTGCCTGCAGATTCCCTGAAGCTGAGCAGCCCAACCACAGCTGGTCCCCATTTCTTGCTCCTTCTGGGCTCCCCCAGACCCTGAGGTGATGCTTATGGTAGGAACTGAGCCTAGTAAATTCCACACGGCCGGCTTTCAGGATCCCCGTAGTGGCAGCTTCACGGACCTGGGCCCTAGCAGGGGTTCTTTGGGACATCTTCACATTGCAAGACAGCAGGAGCCAATAGGTAAGACTCAGGCCATGGAGGCTGTGGCAGTGGCAACCGATGGTGCTGTCACCAGATGGATAAGCTCCTGAGTTTGTTATACCGTGGGACAGGATTCTGCTGGTATCAGCTAGCCCATTCCACTTAGCAACTAGAAAAGTCTGTGACCAGGCAGGTGGGGCGGCTGGGGCGGCTGGACAAGTCAAGGGGAGTCGTTTCTACAGAGGCAGCTGTGGAGAGTTAGCACAGATAGCATTTGGGGAAGAGGCAGCCAGTGGAAGAGCTGCCTACCTTCTCCTGGGAGCCTCACTGGCGTGTGTCTAGGAGCCCAGCAAGAATAACACCTCAGCATGAAATGGGAGAGAACAGAAGATAACGGGGCTGTTGCAGCCCAGGGGTCACCGTGAAGGCAGAGACTCGGTATGAGAGGGCAGAGGCACAGCCTGCCCTCCCTGTGTTTCGCCTTGCTCCAGCAAGGGAGGCTAGAAACAAGCCCAGCTTGAGATCCACCATTGCTGACCTTGGGAATCATCTTCAACCATTGTAGAAAAGGGTGGGAATTTTTGAGGCTGCAATGGGATCTTTCTGTTTTATTTTTATGTTGTATTATATTTACCTGTAATCAAGGTCCCCAGTGTACCAGCTAGGCTTAACTCAAGGAACAGCAGTGATGGTGCCCTGGGACCAGCAAGACCAGACCTTGGATCCAGTCTCTGTCTTTGTTTTTAAGGTATGCTGAGATAACATGATGGTGACAACGTGTGTATGTGTGTGCGTACACACGTGTGCAAGTGTGCGTGTGTGTGTGTGTATGTGCCTGTGCGTGTGTCTTCAGACTCTCAACCTGTAAATATAGCCTTATTTTGGAAAAGCGTTTCTGTAAAATATACTCAGATTTAGATGCAGTTGTGCTGGTTCATGGCAAATGGCTAGAGAGGGCAAGGTGGTGCAAAGACCAAGGCCATGAGCAAAGGATACTTGAGTTCACCACGCTGGAAGAAGAGGAAGGAGTCTCCTAAGCCCCTGGAGGAAACACGGCCCTGAGACACACCTCTAGTCCCTGGAGCCATCAGAGAATATATTTTCCCAGTTGTGAGTCAGCAGTGTCAGGCCCTGGGTCAGGGCAGCCACAGATCCCAGGCTTTGCTCTCAAACGTGTCTGAGGTTAGAGCAGTTTAAAGCGCGGACATTCATACAGTCCTGGTGATTTTCTTCAGGAGCTCTGTGAGCACCGCCTGGCTGATCTGCCACCGACACAGGTATTTTTAATACATTAGGCGGTTCCTTTTAAACAAGCTGTCAGCAAAGTTAATTGCAGGAAGTTTAACAGGCGCTAACATGCCTAAGAGCCCTGCAATTACCGGCTTCCAGTCTGCAGTCGCATTTGACAGCCTGGGGGCCCTAGGGGTGCCTGGCTGCTCCAGAAATAATTTCTTCTGCCGGGGGTGCCTGACCTGACCCCAGATTACTGCCCCGGCATCTGAGCAGATTCTGGAGTCTCTAAGGTGCCAAGCACCTGATCATCCTTCTCTGCTTGGGTCAGAACTGCAGGACTCTGAGTCAGGATTTGGTTCAAGGCACATTCATCTTCTGGAATTCAGTTCCTCCCTCATGAGGGAAAGTCCTTGGGGAGTACAATCCATCTCAGCAAAATGGATTCCGAGGCTAGGCAAAACCTGGCGTCTCACACTCATGTGAGATCTACGGGGACAGAGGAGCCTTTCAGGATGGCCATTCTGTCCCCATCCCCAAAAGCACAGCAGATACAGAGAGACTACGGTGGCACTGGTGTCTCACCCTGACCTGCTGTCACAGGAAGACCCCTCTGGGGACTATGCAGGAGTGGAGAGGCCTTCACCGCAATCTAAATGCTTCTCCTGAGTGTGGTTCTGGATCATCAGGAGAACAGGAAATACAGAGGCAATGCCAGAGGCTCTTGGCCTGAAGACAGTCAAGACGAGGGAGTTTTAAGTGGCTGAGTCTGAGGGTCCTTGAATTGTTTTGTGTCTTCAGAGGTGCTTGGCAGACACCAGCAGCTGCGGGCTTGCAAGGAGCTGGGCAGGGTCCTGGAGGCAGGTCCTAGAGGGCTCTGAACAGGGTGGGACTCCTCCTCCTCCTCCCTAGGCAATAAACCTGACTCTGGACAGTTGCTTCCCACTGTGCATATCCTGCCTGCTGCAGACAGGTTTATAAACGAGCCAGTCCCACCTGGATCCCGACCAGCTCTGAGGCCTGCATGTCTGGCGCTCAGTTCCCGCGTGACAGGACCCAGATGTGCCCCACTCTCCTTGACCCCCAGGAGCTGGGGATGCTGTGGTTCTACTGAACCCTTGGAAATCACATGCTGGACCAACGGCTGGCTGCGAGTGTTTACATCTTAGCAGTTCCCAGGGAGAGATTATTTCCAAACAGCTCCTGGACTCTCTGAACTTCTCTGAGGGGCTGAAAGTGGGGCATCTTTAAAGAGAAGAACCGATTTCGAGTTACAAGAAAACAAAGCTCTCCCAAGAACGCTCTTAACCTTTAAATATGCCAAAGAGAGTTACTGGTACTTACAATAAATTCACCTTCTCACAGACAACTGGCTAAGCGTGTTAAATCCAAACAATTCTGCTCCTTTTTGTAAGCCTTCATGTAAGGCTTGCTGAACATTTGTCGAGCAAGTACCTTCCTTTGTTATGTCCTCCTTACACGTTGTTGGAATAATTTCTTCAAGCCAAGGTTCTGCATCTTGGCTGTCTGGGATATTTGTGGATGTAGGCAGTGTTTAAAGTCAGGAGAAGCCTTTCGCCTGAGATCCTGGACAAGCTCAGCTGCTATAAACAGCCATCAATCCTCACCAGGTGCCCAAGGCCCTGCGTCCTGACAGGCTAAGACTGTGCCCAGCACCAGAGGCTCTCCTTCAGTCCTCTCTTTGGGGATGTTTTTGTGATGGAGTCTTTGGGAGCTGGAGTCTTTGTTAGGAAAGCTCCTTCAGCCAGCAAGGCTGGTTCAGGGACAGGGCTGTGAATCCACACAGGGCTTTTCTGTGGGTTCTGTGCTGGTAGGGCCAGGTGCAGACAGAACATGGAAGGCTTCTTGGTGGTCGAAGTCAGAGGGGAGGGGCTGTTTCCACACTGCTCTCCCAGCAGGGGATGGCCTACACTGACCTTTCTGACAGGTTGGAGCAAACCCCCATCAGTGTGTGTGTGTGTGTGTGTGTGTGTGTGTGTGTGTGTATTGTCCTCTTCCACTCAGCATAGCATCAAATAGAGCCTGAACAATCTGAGGATACCTTTCAGCTATGGAGTCTCCTGCTTGAGTAGAAAACAGACCCTTTAAAGGAATGGAACAGAGCCCAGACCCCTGGTCAGTGTCATCTACAGTGTTTATTATTAATTAAAATACTATCAATATGTAAAGAAATAGGAAGAAGTGACCCACTGACAAGGAGCAGTCACATGATGCAGACCCCAAGGTACACCAGGGAGCAGTGGGAGGCACCTATATGACTCACTGCAGTTCCGTGTCTACCGATTCTGATAGGATGTGCGGGGGTGGCCCTACTGGGGCGTTTACCACTGCACCACGGAGGTGACTCTGAAAAGCCAGCAGAGAGGAGATGGAGAAAAAGAGCCCTAGAAGCTGAGGATCATGGGAGGAGATCTGAGAGAAGACAGAAAGGGACCCACTGAAGCTGCGTCTGACCCAACATGAGTCCTGGGATTGTCCTTGAATGGCGTATGCATAACTTGCCGTGAAGGGTTTGAGAACTGAGCCACAGCCGTGAACCGAGACTGAGATGAGTGTTCAGGGAAGAACTAAGGGCTTAGCTGTGGTACTGATGCTGGCAACACCATCAGCAGATGGTGCAACCAAGGGGTTCTACTGGAATGCCTGCCCACCTCAAGAAAAACACCAGCATTCTCCAGGGGTTAACATAACCCAAATTACCACAACAAAGTTTAAAATGCCCAGAAAACAATCCAAAGTTACCATTGAACGGTTAAGAACGCTGGCTGCTCTTCCAGAGGACATGGGTTCAATTCCCAGCACCCCCACATGGCAGCTCACACATTTCTGTAACTCTAGTTCCAGGGCATCTGACACCTTCACATAGACATACAAACACCAATGCTCATAAAATAAGTTGGGCACCTTTAATCCCAGCACTCAGAAGGCAGAGGCAGACGGATCTCTGTGAGTTGGAGGTCAGCCTGTTCTACAGAGCAAGTTCCAGGACAGGCTCCAAAGCTACAGAGAAACCCTGTCTTGAAAAACAACAACAACAACAACAACAAAGCTCCAGGAATACAACTCATTCCAAAAGCAAAGACAATCATTAGATCCATCCATGGGATTGTTACAGCCACAATAACAGCCCGCTAAGGAAAACAAAAGCAAAAACAAAAATACTCTGGCCAAGAGACTAGAATCTCTGGGTGAAGACCTAACCTTCCTGCTGGGCCTGTTCAATCAACTTAGGAAGGTGGGCTCACCTTAAACTATGCTAGAGAGGTAGGGGAATGATTTCCCCTTTCAGGGAAGACTGTTCTCTCTGCTTCCAGAATTCCCCAGGGCAGTCCCTGATTCCCCATGAGGCCCAGCTGTGTTGTCTCACTTTTCTGGAGCCTGAATCCAAACAGGACCCCTCCTCCAGCCTTTTCTGTTTCTTTTGCGTGCTAGCCAGAACCTGTGTATGTTTTCTGACACTTTGGGCTCCTTCACTCTTTCTCTAAAGTACCCCCACCTGCCCCTGTTCTGCGACCGTGTGTCTGTCGTGTGTCTGGCCCCCATGGCAGCTTAAATGTCTTTCTCCCTCCACTCTTCTTCAGACAGCTGCTGAGATTTATATGGCACCTGGCCTGGAAGTTTTTCTTTTTAAACTTTAATAAAACCGTTCTTGAGCTTCTGCTTGAATCCGTTCTTAAATTCTTTTGTGCACGAGACTAACAATTGGAAGAGGGAACCATGATCATCTGGTGACACAGAAGAACCCACAGAAGGGAACCCATATCATCTGGTGACCACAGAAGAACCTAAAAGTTCAGTAACAGGTGGCCCAAAGGGAAGAAAAATCAAGGCTGTAGCAGGCACTCGGCACACATGGTAGAATCCCAGTGCTTGAGAAGGTGGGGCAGGAGGGTATACGTCCGAGGATAGCCTGGGTAGCCTGGGCTATACCATAAGCTCTTACATCAAGACAAAAACAACAACAGCAAAAAAGCAAGCATCTGACTGTGTTCCTTGTGGTACAGAACTCTCTGAAATGAATGGGAAGATAAAAGCTCATGAAAGAGAAAGACTGTATACAAGACCCACTGAAACTTTAGAGGTAAATTAAACACCAGTTAAAACCATCAGTACTTACATAATAATCTGTTGCTAACGGAACATTCTGCCTCTGTTTCCTGCAATATCTATCAGTGTAGACTATTATCTTGGGTAGAACAGTCTCTAACAAACTAAATTTACATCATATGAGTATATTCTCAGAAAACAATAGAATCGAGTTATAAATGGATATAGTACGATGGCATCTGGAAAGATCTCAAAGCCTCTAGAAGTAAAAAATACTTCTAAACAGCCCAAAGATCGAAAGGGGGTCTTAACAAAAATAAGAAAATATTTCAATGAAAAAGGATATACTCTCAACAACAACAACAACAACAACAAACAAACCCAAACCTCGAGATGCTACTAAAGCAGGTACTTCAGAAGAATTTTGTAGCATTAATTGTTTTTATATTAAATAATGAAGTTCATGCTGGACATGATAGCACACACCTTTAATCCCAGCACTCGGGAGTCAGAGGCAGATGGACCTCTGAGTTTGAGGCCAGCCTGGTCTACAGAGTGGGTTACAGGAAAAACAAGGGCTACACAGAAAATTCCTGTCTCAAAAAACCACCAACAACAATATTATATAGTGAAGTTCTTAAGTCAACAATCTATAAGTTTTTACTATAAGAAGTTAAGACTAACAAACCGGGTGTGGCGGCTTACACTGTAATGCCGGGATAAAGCTGGAGGATTGCTGAAAACATAAGGTTAGCCTGGGCTACAGAGGGAGACCCTATTTTAGAAACACAAAACAAGAAAAGCAGTCCCATCAGTTCAGGGAAAAAACAATAAATTAAACCCGAGAGAAACAGACTTAAGAAATGAAAAATTAATATAAATTAAATTGGAGACACAACATGGAAACTGGAGGATGTTGTGTATAGGAGCATCTGGTAAATGTATGCCTGTTCACCACTTCCTCACGGCACATGCCACGCCCAGGGAGTCCAGAGGCCATGCCTGATCCCCTGGGATTGAGTTACAGGTACTTGTGTGTGGCTCTGCGGGTGCTGGGAACGGGACCTCAGGACTCTGGAAGAGCAGCCAGCGCTCCTAGCCACAAAGCTATTCCTCTAGTCTTGAAAGTTGATTTCTTTTTTCTTAAAAATTTTTATTTTATTTGCATTGGTGTTTTGCTGGCACGTGTGTCTGTGTGAGGGTGTCAGATCCCTTGGAGCTGGAGTTGCAGACTGTTGTGAGCTGCTATGTGGGTGAGAGAGAGAGGAAGAAGAGGAGGAGGAGGAAAAGGAAAGGAGGAGAGAGACACAGAGAGAGAGAAAGAGAGAGAAAGAGGAGAGAGAAAGAGAGAGAGAGAAGAGAGAGAGGAGAGAGAAAGAGAGAGAGAGAAGAGAGAGAGGAGAGAGAAAGAGAGAGAGAGAAGAGAGAGAGGAGAGAGAAAGAGAGGAGAGAGAGGAGAGAGAAAGAGAGAGAGAGGAGAGAGAAAGAGAGAGAGAGAGGAGAGAGAGAGAGAGAGAGAGAGAGAGAGAGAGAGAGAGAGAGAGAGCACGGATCTGGCATCAGGCCTTTTCTTGCTCTCCCGGCCCCAGTCTAAGCCACTCTCTGGAATAATGGACTAAGGTAGTGGTTTCCTCACCAGCATTGTTTCCTGAGAGGCAGAAAGACAGATCTGTCCTCTTAAAGCATTATGCCTCTGTACTGTTGTGCTGGGAAGCTGGCCGCTGCTCATTTCCTGGAGTGAAAGCCATAGCATCGTCTGTCCACTAATGCTCATGGCTCCAGCCCCCCCAGCTTCCTCCCAGTTCCTCAGGCACACACAATACAGGTCCTTCCCTGTGGCCTGACCCTGCACACCACCCCCTGGCAGCCTACCAGAGATCTTTGACCTACCAAGCTGTGTCCCCGATCTTAACGCCTCCATTCTCAGAGGACGATTCCTCAGAATACGCTGCGGGAGAGACCTGGTCCTGGACTCTGCCTCAGACAGCAGGTATCTCTCAAAGGAGGTGCATAGTGCTGGCCAGCTGGCTGTGTTCCCTGACCTAGGGTCGTGTGAACCGTGTGGAGTGTCAAAGATGGATGATAGAACTGCTCTCAGGCTCCAGTGAAGAAAGCATCCTGGGAGTAACAGCACCTTGTGTTTTGCTGTTCTAGAAAGAGCCTTGCCTGCCTGTGAATCTGCTGTATCTCTGTTGTTCCCTGAAGTGAAGGGAATCCTGCTTGTTGTGAATTGAAAGCGCCTCCAATCCCTGGCAGTTTCAAGTGTAGAATACAAACTAACCCATCTACTGTTGGCAGGCGAGGAAACCAAGCGCCCTGGGTCCTGTAGCTGACTTCTATAGAGTGGAAGTTTGAACTGCTCTGGACTGCGGCCCTGGGGTGGGCAGCCCCCAAACTGTCCATTCCTGAGTGATGGTTCAGGTGCTGGACTAGCCAAGTCACCAACTGTGTCTGGTTTGCCTTCCAAGCCAGCCCTGGGGCTGACAGAGGCCTCCAATGGCCTCCAATGGACACAAGTGTCTGGTTTGAAGAAGGTAGAGGGTACTTTCAACTTGGCCAACCTGATCAAAAGTCCTGTTCTAGTTTGCTTTCTGTGTCTGTGATGAAACACGGACTGATAGCAACGTGGGGAAGAAAGGGTTTGAGAATCTCCTCCCCTTAAACACAAAGAGCTAGAAAAGAATACAAAGTTGTGTAATTATGGGTCAGGAAGTGCAGACAGACAGACAGACCTTCCACCCTGTTGTGCAGTCTGATATGATGGCGAGCCCTCCACGTCAGCTTGGCCCAGACACCTCACTGTTTGAACGTGACCGTGGGAGCATCTCGGTCACGTTATCAGACTCCACCAACCGGTCTCTGCCTCCCTGTACAACATATGAGACCATGGCATGAGGTTCTTCTAGAGGACACCCTCACTGCCCTTGACACCCCACAACAGAGTGGCAGATGAAGGCCTTGAGGAGGCCTAAGAGCCCAGCACCTGGATATTACAGGAGCTATACGTGCAGCCTCTGAGCTGCCGTAGAGCAGGCTCCTCCCCCAGGACTCATGTTCCCTTCTCTGCGCTCACCTCCCAGAGACGCTGACCCTTGACATTCAGATGGTCACACTGGACAAGTGCTCTATCAAGCCACCTGATTAACACGAAAATATGGCCCCACACCTGTTGTTTTCTGAGAAACAAGGTCCCAGCACGGACCCCACTGGGTTGCCTGCATGTCTTCATCATGTCCTGCCTTGCTAGGCCAGGCCAGCAACAAGGCCAGATCACTCTGTTCTCAATGGGAGTATTACCTCCTCCTGAAAGACCATCTCAGTCCTCCTTGCTCCTCATAGCCCCAGAATCTTACCCACGATGACCAGTTACAGTCTATAGTCTGAACACCGATTTCATAAGCCAAGCTCCAGCCCACCCCACACCCAAGTCCTCTCTGACCAGGTTTTACTATATAGACCAGTCTTGGTCTCCCTGAGAACAAAGATTACACATATATACCACTATGTCCAACAATATATAGCATGTTGGGCCTTTAAAAGCTTTGACCAGGGGCTGGAGAGATGGCTCAGTGATTAAGATGCTTCCTGCTCTTCCACAGGACTGGGGTGTGGTTCCCAACACCCACTTTAGACGGCTCGCAGTCCTGGAACTTCTGCTCCATCCAGGGTACAACCACATACAACCTCACATACACATAATAATAATAATAATAATCTTCAGTTATCAGTCTGATCACACACCTTTAATCCTGGCACTCTGGAAGCAGAGGCAGGTGAGTTTGAGGCCTGCCTGGTCTACACAGCTAGCTCCAGGACAGCCAGAGCAACACAGAGAAATCCTGTCCCAAAAAACAAAACAAAACAAAAAACCCTTTAGTCATCAGGATGGCAAGATTGTTCAGTTGTGTAAAACTGCTCCCCCCCCCACACCTAACAAGCTGTGTTTGACACCCGGGCCTCACAGTGGAAGGAGAGAATGGACTCCTAAAGGTATTTTCTGAACTCCACATGCGTATACCTTCACTTGAGTGTGCGCAAACACACACACACACACACACACACACACACACACACACACACACAGCAATTTAAAAAAACAAACTTTGATCATGAAACACTGTAAATATATATAAAAGAGATCAATACCCAATGCTTACTATTGCTTCGCCTACACACCCCTGTGACCTTTTGCCCAGACTGCGTTTCTGTAAACTATTGGAACCAATTTTCTTCTTTGTGGAGTCAAAGTAATTCTTCTTTCCTGATCACCGCTGAGCTGTCTGGGTGCTCACCACGCTACCTTGCAATTGATCTGCTGTAGACTTGAGGCAGCGGCTGCCGGCACCGCTTCTCCCTGTATGGATTGTAGCCTCTTCTGTCCCTGGGAAGGAGAACGTACACTACCCAGCGCTGCTGCGGCTTCTAAAGTTAGGTCTGACTACAAGAAAAGGGCAGTCCGGGGATAACTGAGAGGATGGTGGGCTGAGGATGGACAGAGTCTGTGGGCTCACATTTCCTCCCCATGGGTTCACATTCAGAGCATGTCTGGTCCCTAGACATACGGACACAGGACCTAGATAAGCTGTAGTCTGGGGTATAGGCTTCAAGGTCAGCAACAGAGAACTATAAGGCAGCTATAGAGGGTCAGAGCAGGCAGCAGGAGCAGGACAGTTACAGGTCAGAGCGGGAAGCTGGTCTGGGTGGCATAAGGGCCACATAGGGCTCAGGACTGGGCAGGTACATGTGACAGTCTTGGGGAACCTTTGGACACCATGAAGTCCCCAAGCCTCCAGCTCTTCCTCCTGTCACTGGTGTAGGAACCAGGTCTCGAGCCTTGGGAGAAGCTGGGCACCAGGCTTCTCCTGATTTTTTGCTTCTCCCACTGCCTGCCCATCCTGTTAAGACCTCCAAACACCTGCTCTCCAAACAGTGACTGTTCTCAGTTGCTCAGGTTTATCCCTAACTTTTGGCTCATTTTTTAATTATCTCCATTGACAAGTGCTTAAGATGGAATCCTTAAAGCGTGCAGAGTAGTCGGTCCTCACAGAAGGCGCTAAGGCAGGGGGATGTCCCTGTTTTGGAAAGAGCCCAGTGCATCAATACTTCCAAATATGACCATGACGGTAGAGGCATGGGATGGCCAGCCCTGCCTGGGGACACTCAGTAGAGCAGGGGCTATGCACTCAGATATGCTTCAGGTACTCAGACATCCTGGTGGGTACCACAAACCCCACAACCCCAAGAAGCAAAATACACAGGAGAAGTCAGAGGGTCCAGGCCTCTGATGAGGAATGGTCTCATCAAGTACCCAGAAGAGTTGTGTTCCCAGCCAGAGCGGCCTGGTCAGCTGTTAACATCAGATGGACGGAGAACATGCTGTAATCAGTCGCTCCAAGAACGCGCCTGAGTCTTCTAAGGAAAAATGGAAGCCCTGTTCTCTGGGGGCATGAAGGCAGCCAGCAGACACTTAGTAAACACTTGGCCAACACCATGTCAGCTACAGAAGGGAGCCTGGCCAAGCGTGGGTGCTCAACAAGCCCCAGACATCAGAGCTTTGGGAGGGAGGAGACATACTGTCACATAGGTATCCAGATCTGTGGCTCCACCAGGGGTCCTGCAGGAACCTCCGAAAGGGCAACGTTTAGGAGAAAAGGATGGGTTGTATTTGCCCCCTTGCCGAGGCCCTACAGTTGGAGAGGTTGCCGTCCACAAGCGCTATGGGCTGAGAAGCCCCCCCTTCCTACGAAGTTGATCAAAGACAGGAACTTGAAGGAAGAAACATGCCTCAAAGGGAGCAAGAAGCTCCTGTGATTAGCCACTGTTTACCACACGGAGCATGCTTGTCTCAAGTCGCAGGCTCTCGATAGACAGAGAAGCTGAGCACTTACCCCTGCTAAGAGTGACATCTCAGGAGGGGCCCCGTGTAGAGACACTTGTAGCACAAGTGTGTTTCTGGTCCCATGGCCCACCTCAGAGATGATCTGTTGAGTTAAATACTGCCCAGAGTCTGAGGGCCTATTACAACCTACCCAGCATTGCTGATTTCTGCGTGGCACCTGGACAGACCATGTGGCTTCCAAAGTGATCATGGAATCCTGGTGGGAGACTGTGGGAGGGAGGCTATGGATGGCTTGGTGAGGAATGTGACAGACATATGGGACAGCTAGCTTCCCTGGAGACCCCTCTAACATGGCAGGAGCCCCTCTGCAGACCCTCCCATTCTCTGGCTTCTTTGCCCAACCTCAGGTGAAGGACAACCAACCCTCCATGGTTGCCCAAGGGCTGGGGCCAAGAAATTGTTCAAAACTTTCCTCCTCCCCCCCTTTTTTATTATTATTTTTCAGACAGAGTCTCACTATGTAGCCCAGGCTTGCCTCAAACTTGTAAGCCTCCTGCTCCAGGCTGGAGTGTTTGGCACTATTGTGCCTGGCTTAAAGTGTTATTTCTGCTCTGGCTTCCCCTGTGACTACCCTCCTCGATCTTCCTTGCCTCACCACACCCAGACACCCCAGACTGCTTTGTAGAAACATCACCACTAGCAGCCACAAGGGCACTGCCTGCGAGTGCTTTGTCACCCTGGGGTCCTGTGAACCCCTCTCAGGCCCCCAGGGACCTCCTCAATGTTATGATCACCTCACTTCTCAGATGGGAAAACTGCAACTCAGCTAAGACTGTGACCAAGGCTCCAACTCCTGGGTTTGGGTCCAGAAGAGGCAGCCAGAGGCACTGGGGGGGGGGCAGTCGGTGGGGATGTCAGACAATCCTGTAATCTCTTGAAAGGCTGATGCCAGCCCTCTCTCCTAAGAGTACCCTCAGATTACATTAGATAGAGGGAAGACACTGTTGGGGCTGAAGCCCCCTTCAACAGGAGGGGAGAAGGAGGGTGGGGCAGGCACCTAAGTGAGAAAAGTTGAGGAAAGAAGGATGAGCTGCTGGAGGGTTCTGCCCCTTCCCTGCCTCCTGGGAGCACCCTGGCTGAGCTCTTTCAGCATGCAGCACTCAGGGTGATGTCACGGGGCCTATGTGGGGACAAGGGAGAAGAATGTGCTGCTGGGTGCAGTTCTTTCCTCAGGGCATCACTGTTGTGTCTCCCCAGGTGGTGCCTTGACTCACTGGGGCTTCTGAGGTGACACTGCAGAAAGTCCCTTTGTGGTCTCCAGGGAGAGGAGCAGCCAGATAGGAACAGTGGCTGCCCTGGTGCGCTCCCTAACGTGGCATCGCCCTGAGTCCCCACTTAGACACTCTTACCTGGATGACGACCTTGACAGTGGCTGTGTCCACGATGGGTGTGCACACCAGGCCACCGGGGTGCTGGCCATCAGCACTGCGGTTCTTTAGGCCCATGGTGAAGAGCATGGGCACAGCCAGCAGCCCCGAGGCTAGCCATATAGCACTGATGAACTTCTTGGTGCGGCTCCGGGACATGAGGGTCTTGGCCTTGAAGGGATGGCAGATGGCCAAGTACCGCTCCACACTCAGGCTGGCTACATTAAGGGCTGTGGCATAGGTGCAGGCATCGCGCAGGAAATAGTAGCCACGGCAGCCAGCATCCCCAAAGGCCCAGGGATGGTGCACCCAGATGAAGTTGTACAGCTCCACAGGCATGGCCAGCAGCAGGATGAGCAGGTCGGACAGCGCCAGGCTGCCCAGGTGGTAGTGCACAGTGCTCTGCAGACTCTGCAGTGACTTCTTCCGCGCCAGGGTGAAGGCTGTCACTGAGTTGCCCACAGTGCCCACCACAAAGAGCGCCAGGTATACAGCAGTCACCAGCACCTTGGAATAGATGTCAGTGTTCACGTCCAGGTCGCTGTTGGGCGCTGCCAGGACGGATTCCGAGGTGTTGCCAGAGCCATTGCCCAAGCCGAGCGCCAGGAGCATGGCCTCCAGTCCTGACTGTGGTCGCGAGAAGGGTTGGGCTCCGGGTTCACCAGGAGCGCCCTGCGGCACGGAGCTGTTGAGACGCATGGTGGGCGCCGGGTACCTGGCTTTGTCCTGCACCTTTGCAGGTGGAAGTTCCTCCTGGGTCAGGTGAGGAGCCGCCCAGAGGGAAGGGTGCGGAAGCTAAGGGGGGCGTGCCGTCCAGCTGCGAAGCGCAGCGCGCGATCCAGACGATTCTGGGAGCTTTGGGGCTCGCGACGTGCCGGCACCGTGATCCACTGTCCTTTCTCCTCCGGAGTCTGGGATCTGCGTTCTGGCTTCGCTTTTCCTCCGCACCCTCTGAGTCCCGAAACTCTCCCGAATCGGGGCTGCTTCGACCTCCAGATTCTGTGGTTGGTTCTCTCCACGCCTGGGTGGCAGCAACGTCCTCAGGACCGCGACCCTGCTGGCTTGTGCTTCGTTGGGCGATCCTGTGGCGCAGAGCGGAGCGCACGCACGGCTGCTCAGCGTGCTCACCCTCGTTCTCCCTCTTCTGCTTCGAGCTCTCCCCGCACCCCGACTTCGCACACCTCCTGCTGCGCCGGAGCCTGCGGGGCTCCTCGCGCCTCCACTGAGCTGGCGGCTGCGCGGCGCGCCCAGCAGTGGAGGAGGGTGTTGGAGAGGCAGAGAGGCGGCCCCAGCCACTGTCCCCTCCCCACCCGGGTACTGACTGACGGTCGCCCCTGAACGCTACCGGGAACAACCTGGGATGCGATGAGCACCTCAGAGAACCAGGATTCCTTATGGGGTGCGGCAGAGTGAGGGGATATTGGACCTTTCCTTTCAACCTCTCCAAGGTTTGTACCAACTTCTCCTACCCCCAAAAGGAAGCAACCCCATGTCTCCTCCAACTCCATCAAGGCCATGGGGGTATACTCGGGAAGGCGGAGAAGGAGGTGGCACCCTCCTAGCACGGCAGGGTCTTTGTACAGCTGGCTGGGTCCCCTCCCTTCTGGGTGCCTGCAGGGTGCCATGAGCACCCAGGGGGGTTCTAGCCTGTGCAGGGTTGGGTGAGGGAAAGCAGAGAGCAGGAAGGCAGAACAGCCCAAGCTCTCCATCGGGGCTCAGGCAACCCCGCGATCTTCTGCTGCCCTTGGGTTTGATGCCCTCTGTCACCTAGATTTGGTCACTAGCTGTCACTCTCAGGTCTGCGGCCCTATAGAGAGGCAGGGCAGGTTTGTGGGTGACACAGAGAGGTATCTGTCCTTTCGAGAAACACTGCCGCCTGAGCACTCAGCCCAGTTCAGCCTGTCCCAGGGGACCCTTCCCTTGTGGACCAAAGGAACAATGGCCTCTGCATCTTGTCCTCCCAGGCAGGGGCCCTAGTAAGAGCTTCCGGGCTTGCTGTTATCTTGCTTGTCCCAGGGCCGCTGCCTCTATTTCTCCACTTAGCCCTCTTGGCCCTTCTGCACTCTTCTGGACAACTCCTACTGGATCCTGCGGAGTCCCAGGGCAGGAGGGACTCACCAACTGCAGTCCTGCATGGACCTAGCTGGCTGCATCTGCTGTGTTGGAAGTAGGAAACCTGAGTGGGTGATGAGAGACAGAACTCGGACCAGGGACCCAAACTTGACCTGAAACCCAGGCTCAGCCAATAGGGAGACTCTCAAATTAATACCCTCAACCTGCTTTGGTCTCGCCTGCTCAGACAAAAGTTGGTCTTCTCACTAAGGGATCTTCACACATGAAAAGCAGTGTTTAAACATTTGGTCTTAAAGGAAACAACTGTGTCCCCTTGCTAGAAACCAGTATAGCAGGCTACAGGGGTTGAACGTGCCTTTAATATTTGGACAAGTGTCTCTGCCTTCCTGAACCTCAGCTCCTTCCTTTGTCGAAGGGAAACCTAAATCTGCACTGATGGTTTCTGGCTGATTGCCCATCCACCGAGCAGGTAAGGCAGGCTTGAAAACTGCCCCAGATGAGACAGACACTGGGCACCAGTTAAATGAGCAGAGCAGGTGGTGGTGATAGAGTTAGGAAGTAAGAGCCCTAGTCTGAAGCTGTCAGTCTGAGGACACAGTCGATCTGAGACAGTCTGAGGACAGGATCGCCCCTTTCCTCTGAGCATGGGTAGGGGTAAGAACTCTAGTGCCTGGCCGCTCTGCTTCTCAGATCCTTCAGCTTTCACCCCCTGATAGCTGACTCTGAGATTTTATTATTAAGAACAATTGGAATTCGTGCAACACTGGGCTCCATCAGGCCCACACCTCACTGCCCAGTTGTGTACTTGGTCCCACCCAGAGCCAACCACCGATACTGGCATCTGTCCCCCTCCATCGGGGGTGCCCCAGAGGAGGGCTTACTCTTTTGGCAGCAGGAGCTGCACTCAGCCGAGAGAGGCTATCTCAAAGGCAGCCCGAGCCCATATTTGGTTTTCTAGTCCTGACCTTTTGGCTAAGCTGGCCTTGTCTTCCAAAGCTTTCTTTTGCGATAGTGTCAAAGCTTTAAAAAATCATAAATGGCAACTTAGCACAAATATTATGACAAGGTATTTGCTTAAAACCGGCTGGGAAAATGCCATCCAGAAGTTCTGGCTGTGCACAAGGATGGTGCAGGCCCTCACAGGGGGCTCCCCAGTGACCGTGCCCCTGAGCCCTTCTGGATTGGCTGCCTTGAGCCAGGAAGACTCAAAAGCAGAACCTTTAATTGCAAGTTTGGGCCTTCAACCCATGCTTCCTGAACAGGATCCCCCTCTAAACAGCATGTCATTGAGCACCTTGTACGAAGGTCAGGCCTGGATCCAGAAGTGTTCATAGGTGACCCAGCCATAATTCTAATGGTTCAAGTCCCATGCTGACAAATTGAAGCCCCACATAGCTGTGGGCAAGCAAAGCATGAATTACTACTGTGCTGAGACCAGGAAACCAGGGTGGGCTGTGGGGAGTCTCAACTGCTCCTGGTCTGGATTAGAGCTGGCCCATCTCCTCTGCAGCAAGGGACAACGTCTCTTGACAGGTTCTGGGTTTCCAGACAGCTAAAATACAAGATGATTTCAGCTTCTTAAGTTCCTTGTGTGGTATGGGCAAAGCCGAGTCCCGTCATTATGTGGAATTTTTAGCTATTATCTGTGTGTGAAAGTCAAGTTCAAAGAGCCACCAAATGAAAGGCTCCCAGGCAGCACCGTCCTAAGAGCCAGCATCTTTGTTTATTCGGTTTGACAACACGTCCCCAACACTGCTCAGACAGACACAGCTGCCACTTAGTGAATTAGGAGACACACACCTTAGCTCGGCTGGACAAGAGCAGTGCCACCTACGCATCGTGTCCAACAGGCTCCAGAAAAAGCAGGCCATCGTCCCATCAGAGGCCATGCCTCCTTCTCCTGGCCTCTAGACCACTGCTGGGCAAGAAGGCGTCTTAATAAAGTCAAAAGGTTAAATAAGGGACTAAAGAGATGGCTCGTTGTTAATTGCAGAGGGCTGGAGTTCAGTTCCCATCACCCACCGAAGATGGTTTGCAACCACCTGTAACTCCAGCTCCCGAGGGTTTGACATACTCTTCCGGCCTCCACTGATGTCTGGCTTGTGTACACATGCCTCATTCCCACACCAAGATGCATAGTTAAAAACAAAGAAATCTTTTAAAAAGCTAAGTACATTTCCAGCCATGGTGCACTGTCATTATTTCCCAAGAAGCCCCTAAAGCTCCGACACTGAACTCCGCAAACATTTATTTAGTTGCTTCTTTTCTGTTTTTATGGTGCTGGGAATTGAACCCAGGACCTCACACAGGACCAAGCACTCGACCACTGAACTACATCTCTGGACCATTTATTTACTTATCTTTGTTAAATTTTTTAATTGTATTTTGGTTGCTATTGTTTTGAGACAAGGACTCACTGTGTAGCTTTGCTGGCCTAAATCTCCCTTTGTAGAGCAGACTGGTCTCGAAATCATAGGGATCTATCTGCCTCTGTTTCCTTGTCTTGGGATCAAAGGTGTGCATCACCATTCCTGGACAACATTTTATTTATATAGTTGATTGTGTGTGTGTGTTTGTGCAGGCACATGTGTGACACAGTATTGTGTGTGTGTGTGTTTGTGCAGGCACATGCATGCCACAGTTAGTGGGAATTAGTCCTCTCTTTTTGGTTTGTGAGTCCTGCAGATCAGATTCAGGTTGTCTGTTTCCAGGGCAAGTGTCTTTACCCTCTGAGCAATCTTTCTGGACCTTAATTTTTGTTTGTGAGACAGAGTCTCCCAAAGATGCTGAGGCTGGCTTTGAACTTGGGATCCAGCTGTCTCAGCCTCTCAAGTGCTGGCATTGCAGGTGCGTCTACCCTACCTGGGTTGTGTTATCATTATTAATTGGTGTCCTATGTGGCTGTGAGCAGGTGGGATGTAGATGCAGGTAGACACGGGGATAGGCAGCACGGATGCTCTGAAGAGCTGAGCTGTCTGCTCCATCTCACAGTTTGGAAGCTGCACATGTTCCAAAGCCTGCTGCCTTCCAAGGAGGAATCTTAAAAATAGAGCAACACATGTGCACGTGTGGGGGATAGCCCCCGCCTCTCCTCCGTGGTCTGGCTACGCTCACAGCATCTCTGGGGATTCTGGCAGGTCCAGGCCACCCTTCGGCCTTGGCCAGCTCTCTGAAGTCACAAGCTGTATTCTGGGGGGAGAACCAGGAGAGGAAGTGGGGTGACTGCCGAGAGTGTACTGTGTAACTACAAGAGATGTGCTGCCACAGGGCCACAGGACATAGAGGGGTATTGGTGGGGGTGGGGTGCACGGAATTTGGGTACAAAAGGTCTGGAGTCCTAGCTGCACTTTGCCCTGGTGACGAGGTAAATAAATGAACTGAACCTGTTTTTCTATGTGTACAGTGCATACGATGTGGTCTCTGCGAAGGCTGCTGAGGGTGTCTTTCACTGAGTGCCCGCCTTTAAACAACACAGGATGTCACTCCGAGAAAACACTAGCATTCACGGAATCCATCTGAATGCAGGCCAGCAGGAGAAGCCAGGCAGGGAGGTGCCACACCCTCTCCCTTTGGGGACTCTTTCCCAGGATGTTGGGGCGGCTGTCTGTCATGTGCAGTTGCCTGAAAGTCGCCCTCCCTTGGTGTCTGAAGTCCTCTTGGAGTGGGGGAGGGGTGTGTGTGTGTCAGTATGACGGCCTCATCTTTCTTTTAAAGCTGTAGTTCAGAGGACTTTCAGGACCAACCAAGTAGGGATGCTAGCTCAGGGAGGCTGTGTGTGTGTGTGTGTGTGTGTGTGTGTGTGTGTGTGTGTGTGTGTGTGCGCTGCACACAAAGTTTTGGTGCTCCCCATCCAATAGTTTACCGCTTGGTCTTTCCTTTGGCTACTCTCCTTGCTGGTTACCCCATGGGTCTTCCTACTAGGACGGTCCTCAGTTCTCCTACCCCCTAAGTCACCCAGAAATCCTTCACTTTCTGTGGCTAAAGCACCCAGAGCGTTCTAGTCCAAACCTGAGGAGGTTCAGCCAGCACCCACTGCCTGCAACAGACCCATTTAAACCATGTGCTTCTGCCATGTTCTGTTCTGTGGTTGCCAGCACCATCATGTCTCCCAAGGTCTGCCTGGAGTGTGCAGTGTGGACCCACTCTTCCCCACTCCCGATCAGGGCTTGCCCTGCAAAGGAGCACCCAAGACTGTTAGGCTTACTTTCTTCTGACTTCTCATGCACCCAAAGACATCTCTGCCTTGTTGATAGAAGTTTCTGTCCCTCCCAGTCCTGCAGCCATTTAGTCTCAAATAAAAACAGAGAGGCTTATGTTAAGTATAAACTGTTTGGCCTATTAGCTCAGGCTTATTGTTAACTAGCTCTTACAATTTAAATTAACCCATAATTCTTCTCTATGTTTAACCACATGACTTGGTACCTTTTCTCAGTGAGGCATTCTCATCTTGATTCCTCTGTGTCTGGCTGGTGACTGTGTCTCTGCCTTTCCTCTTCCCAGAATTTTCCTAGTCTGGTCACTCCACCTATACTTCCTACCTGACTACTGGTCAATCAGCATTTTATTAAACCAATACAGGTGACAATATTTTATAGTGCACAAGAGCATTATCCCGCGGCTCTGCCCCTTGAACTCAATGGCTCTGTGACAGCTGTGATAGCTTGTTCAGTGTTCTGTTCCCAGCACCTCCACCTGCATGCACACATGTTTATCCCATGATAAGCCCCAGCCCAGGGTTTTCTAGGGTCTCAGTCCACAGACGTAGGTGTTACGCCCCACCTCGTCCAGCAAGGATGACATGACCACCGGAGCTCTTCTCACTGCAGTTTATTCCAGGACTTTATTCACAGCAATCTATCTCCTTCTCTTTCTTTCTTTCTCTCTCTCTCTCTCTCTCTCTCTCTCTCTCTCTCTCTCTCTCCTCTCTCTTTTTTTTCTCTCTGGGCAAACCTCTCCCAGCCCTTAAGTAGGCATGGGCTGCCAACCCTGAACTGCCAGGTGGGCACTGCCCATAGGTTCACGCATATGCAGGCAGCTGATATCATTGTGTGATCATAGCATAGGTCAGGCCTTAGCCATTTCAGGAGTTGATTATACATCTCCATCAGGTGTGACACCACGCAGCTCGCTACACATAGGCTTGTTGAGGCCCCTGGCACCTGCTTAGAGACCCTGATTTTTCGCTTTACCCCATTCCCCTGCCCCAAGGCTCTGAGCACAGGCTTTGCCCAGAACAATACCAGAGCAGAGAGAGCGGAGCGGCCCTGTGGCCGTCTGCTGATCCTTAAATCGTTGCTCTGTTCTGCTTACTCTTATTTTTAATTCTGACAAGGTCTTTCTCTGTGTCCCAGGCTACAGTTGAAATCATCCTGTAAGTCAAGTGGGGCTTGAACTCATGGCAATTCTCCTGCCTTAACGTCCCAAGTGCTAGAATTACAGGCATGAGCCACCATATCCAGCTTCTTTAGTTTTTTTTCTACTGTGCCAGTAAAAGCTTCTCCTCTTGGTTAGAGCTGGCCGGTGCTGCTTCCCGGGGCAATCTTCTCTACTTGGTTAGACAACGCGTTTAAGATCTGACCTAGTGGCTTCAGTCTTAGAGACCTCTACTGAGTCAGTCTAGGTACCCTGAGCCTCAGTTTCCTCATCTGTAAAGTAGGGGTGCCAACTCCCTAGTGTTCATGGAACTATCCCTACCAGTTTGGGACAATGTATGCAGTCAGCAAAACGATGGGCTCCAGACATCCAGAAGATGAGTGAGGTGCCCAGCATAGGAATTTATCCTGGCCATCAGAGGGACACCCCAAAATGGGAACAGTCTCTGTGTGGGGACAAGGGGGGACCGCATAGGAAATTATCCTGGCCACCAGAGGAACACCCCAAATGGGAAGAGTCTCTATGTGGCGACAAGGGGGGGGAGAATCAGGGAGAAAACAGCTGTGGAAGCCACCGCCCCAACCACCATGGGAGCCCATAAGGCCTCCAGAACAGACCAGACTCCCTAACATGTTGGTTCTAGACCAGGGAGGCCCATTCTGGGCTGTGATTGCAGAACTGCAAGGTGGCAGGTGCATCTGTGGGAGGTTTGTTTCAGAGTGTCAGGAAACAGACTCTCATAAAACACAGGGCACAGAGCTCTTGCCCAGTAAGCACCCAGCATATGCTCCAGAAAGACTGAGGCTCCCAAAGAAGATTTGAAGCTAGGAACAGTACCCAGGAGGCCAAGGCAGAAGGATCAGGAGGTCGAGGCCAGGCGAGGCAACACAAAGACACCCTGTTTCAAAACCCCCCACATCAGTGAAAAATGGTGAAGGAGCTGATGGACTTTGCCCTTAACTGTGTACACGCAGCTCACTTTTCCACGTAGCCCCGCATCTTAGCCCCCCTCTGCTCTATGGCGGAGTGGGAGTCTCCAGCAGGAGTACCAGGGTAAGTACGGGAAGCAGGAGAGAGCCATGCTGAGGAGGAACTGCTGCCCTGAGAATGCAAGGCTGGGGCTGTGCATGGGTGACAGAGGGTGTGGCTGAGAAGGTGCAGCTGGGACTGGGGAGGGCGTGGCTAGGGTGGGATGTGGCTAGGAGGTGCTCCCCTGGGGGCTCCTATGCTGATCGTATGGAAGAGCAATGATGAGCCCAAGGCCCTCATTCTGTTTTCAGCTATGCTGGGAGAGCCTGGGTGAATAGATGAATGATGAATGAATGAATGAATGGCTAGTGGGGGCTCAGGGCCCACCCTGTTCTTGCCTCTGTCCTTCCTGGAGGGCAGATCCTTCTTGTTTCACTTGCCAGGAGAAAGCCCCAGGATGAGGGGGGATGCAGAAAGCATCCCTCGTCAGCTCCAGACTGCCGCGTACCGCACCCCCGTGTCTGCGCTCGGTACGCTATTACCCAGTTCACGAGCTTCGGGCAAGGGGGCTGGAGGTTAAAATACACAGGCACACACAGACAGAGACAGCAACACGGGTCATCCTTGAATTCCCCAAGAATGCCCCCTTTATTTTGTTCAGGGGCAGATTATATAGAGATAGCCACGCCCCAGCCAAACCCACCAGAAACCACTCTCCTGCCATCAGGAACTCCTGAAGGTCTCGTGCTCAGAACAGCTGTAGGCACTCAGATCAGGGGATTACAAGAAATTCAGAATCTGGGGTCTCACTGCTCCCAACACCAGACCATGCTGGTGGTGAGAGGATCAAGGGTGGGGACGGAAGGGGATAGGAAGCCCCAAGGACCAGTCCTGCCAGGGACAAGGATAGAGGAAGCTAGCATCCAGGTGGCAGTGGCTGTTGGATGCCTGCAGGTATATGAGGGGTGACTGGACTATGTGCTGGCACTAACTCAACCCATACAGTGAGTCAGGGCTCTTATTAGTGTCTGCCAGGGGTCCCTACATCTTCTGTCCCCTCCACCATGGCTCAGGATATGTGGGAAAGGTGTCCTCTTCCTTCTTTGGTTCCAATGGGTGACATCTGTTTATGGTGGCAATCATAAGACAAAAAAATGCCCCACAGTAGGAGAGGAGAAGTCTGTCTTAGCCTGTACGAGTGGCCGTTAACACGAGGTTAGAGGGATGAGGGGTTTTATAAGTGTGCAGACAGGAGCACTAGCCCTTGGCGTGAAGTAAACCCCCACAGCCTACTCACCCCACAAAACACCCCCAACTCTACCTCCGTGGGGTTTTAACATTTAATTTGGAGGAGACACACTTAGTTCACTGTGGAGACCCTCTGGTTCTCAACCACAGGTCTTTCTGGGACTCTTTTCTCCCCAGGGGCCCTTATCATCCATGGACCCCTAGGTCCTTGAGATTCTTGTCTCTTGGAACCAGTTCTGGGGTGAAATGGAGCTGTAACTTCTTGGACCTGGTTTAGGTCCCCGTCCCAGTCTAGCTGCCCCTTGGACTCTTTGGTCACATAAACTGTTTTTCTCAACATGGTTTGACTTGGGTTTTGGTCCCTTGCGTCAGAATGTCCCAAGAAGACCCTCTGTGAATTAACAGTTAATTCTTCGCCGTCTGGGTAGTGTTTGGAGGTCTCAGGATGATGAGAGGAGGGGCAGCCCCATTGAGGACACTGGCTCCTGAAGGCAGACTCCCTTGTCCCACCGTCCAGGGCACACACTGGGTGCTCTGTTGGCTCAGCCTGACCTAAGCAACGCTCAGAGGCTGCTATGTCTAATTTTTGCATGTTTTCTTTTCAGAGGATGAATTATGTTGAGTTAACATGGATAATTGAGTGTAAAACTTGCCCTAAAAATAACATGCAGGTGCTCACCCTGCAGGCTGCCTCTCCCATGCTTTCCAGAGGTCAGGCTCCTTGACTGCACTTGGTCCTCATTCTCTGCTCTACACCCCATCTATCGCTAAGTTTCTCTGGGGTCTAGATACCGGGAATGTGGGTGCAGTCTTGGGTCTGCACTGCCCATGATGCTGACGCTGTCTGGACTAAACATTATGTGAGCTCCAGGTAGTCGGTTCTGCCTAATACTTAAAACTGGATCATCTTTATGGTCCAGGGACACCAGTCACAACTGTCACTTGTTAAATAGTTAGGGACCTTGGGGACAAATCACACAAGTCTTATCTTCACATACAGAGAGGCCAGGTCACCATAACATGGACAGGTCTTTGGGGCTTGAGAACAGAGTTCAAGAGAGACCAAACACAGTCCTGTTTCCTCTACCAGGGAGGTCCAGGCAGCACTCATTTCTCCAAGCCCGGGTGTCCAGGACCTTCACTGGGGTCATAGAGGCAGAGGCGACCACCCACCTGGCTAACTGTGGTTTCTAACACCTTCTGAGATTGGGATGAAGCCATGTGAGCTACCACAAACCCCACTATTAACAGAGATGATGCAGTGTCTACCATGTCCCAACAAACCAGGCAAGCCTGGGTCCACTTATGGGACAGGACACTGGGGAAGGGGAGGCTTGCAGTCACCTTCCAGGAGTCTGTTCCGGATGTTCTTCCTCTAGGCAGGGTTGAGTCTATGTATCGACATCATCAATACAAATCCATCTTTCTCTGCTGTTGATGCTGGGCCACTTGAGGTCATTAGAGCCCAGTTGGGTGACTCATCAGTCTTCTGACCAATTCTGCTGGTGCTGGTGACATTGTAGCACTGCATGAATAAGAACTATTCCTTTCCCGTGGAGCCGGGACACAGCCATGGTATAGACAGAAACAGTCTTTCAACAAGGGGGTGGGTGCTACCCAGAGAGAACGCCAGGGAATGGCTCTGAATATCAGCTCCCACACATCCACACTACTTGGCTTTCATGTACCTCATTTGTGTGTTACTGTTTCTGAGATGAGACCACATGCTGGTGTCCCCGCAATGACATTACACTTTGGACAAGCCTTGGAGAGGTGAAAGCTGCACACCTCCATGAGTGTACAGGACCTAGCGAGCTCGGTCCTGAGAAGCATTCAGGGTAGAATGGCTGGAAACTGAGCTGGAGCTCTGGGCCCTGTCATCCACTCTGCCTCTGCCCAGGCTCTTTGGTACATGGGCAGAGAGGAGTATACCAGGCAGTGATAAGGGAAAGTCAGGAGATAGGTTTGAAGCAATGGTCAAATAGGTGGCTCAGTGCAGAAACTTGCAAACCTCTGGAACATTCCCATGGAAAAGACTGTTTCCAAAAACAATAAAGGAAATGGTGTCTCATCAAAACAGACTCTTGGGAACCACATACTTACTTCTTTGATTCTTCCTTCCTTGGAGTTTCTTGGGGAGCATCAGAGCCAAAGGTTCTACCTGCCGCCGCCACCAAGGCACCTCACGCGTGGCTAGTGTACTTTCAGCCCTCAGATACGGCCCAGACTGCAGAGTGGAACAGCTAGCCCATGGCTGGCCTTTACAGTGTCTGCTTGTCATGCTCTTATCTCCAGAAGTAAGGAGCCGCTGCAAACAGATTCATGGCTGCAGTCCTATCTCTGCTTACTGTTGGTTACCACGTCAACACTCACCCCCATCCTGACCCAGAAACCAGCTCAGGGCTCGCAGCAGCACTTTGCAGACTGGTCATGCTCCCAGCCTCCCAGCCTCCCCAGCGCCTGACTACTGCAGAGGTGGTTCTTCACCTTAAGGGTGGCGGTTCTTATGGCTGCAAACCATCCCAGTCACCAAGACACCCATCTGCTATGTTTGCATGGAATGTCCCGCAGGCTCACGTATGTGGACACATCACCCCCAGCTGGTGGTTGTGTTTCCGGCTGTTGTGGGACCATAGCTTCTGGGTGGGGTGGGGTGGGGTGCCGGAGGGAGCTTGAGGGTCCCAGCTTTGCATCTTTTAGCTCCAGTTCAGAGCTACATTGCAAGCAGCTGCTAGATGCTGTGAATTCTGCATGCCTTCCTCACTGCAATGGGCTGTACTGTCCCAAACTGTGGGCTGAAAACATTCAGTCACAGGGACACATCACCGTACTGTGCCCTGGTAAGAGACCTGTGTTTGGTCTTCAGCCACGGTCCCTGGCATAGGACTCCTGAATCCCTTGTAACTTCCTGAGTGATGGAGATGCCAGGAGAGTCTTTGATTTGAAATTCATTTTCCACATGGAGCCCTGACTTTTGTGAATTTGTGGGTAACAGGAGCATCTTTGTTTGAGGATCAGTCCTATGACTAGGGCCTGGACAAAACCACATCCAAGAAAACATGAATAATATGTAAATGGCCCATAGAAAAATCACATGGCCCCGCTCTCTGTCTCTCTGGAGCCTTGACCTCTGTAGCTCAGACCCATTTCTAAGTCTAAAATCTTTTTTTTTCCCTTTAACAAACTATCTGCTTTTCTATTACTAGCTATATGTCTTTGTCTAAATCTTTTTTTTTTTACCCCAGTTTGCAAGATGATGGGAATATTAGCAGATGACCTCTGGCCTCAGACCCATATCGGCAGACATTCAGCCCGCTCCGGAGTCACCGTGCAGTGTTGAAAGGCAAGCAAGGCTCTCCATCTTCACAAGTCACTGTCTATGGTCACAGGATCAGGTACCGTGGGGGACATTCCTAGAGGTTCAGGACTGTCCTTAGAATCACCACACCCCGCCATGCGCTGGCTGAAGCTGGCTGGAGTTGTACCTCCAGGCCGACTGGGACAAGCTCTGAGCTGCAGTTTTTTACTCAGGCCTCACTAGGATCAGAGGCAGGGTTCCAGCTGCTTCCACTTCCCTGCTACTCCTCCCCAAACCTGTCCTTCTTCTTATCCCTCCTTGATCCTGACCCAGCTGTTTACTCCCACACAGGCTGCCTGAGGAACTGGCACTGCTCAGAAGTCTCTGGGAGACCCTCTAAGGGTGAAGAATGGCAGCATTGCTGGATGGGTTTTAAACACAAGAAGCTAGGTATAGTGGCCCTCATATAATCCCAGCTCTTGTGAGACTGAGACAGGAAGGTTGCTAGGAGCCCAGCGACAGTCAAGCAGTCTCACAAAAACAAGCAACCATCAAGTCAAAGAAACATCAGAAGAACCCAGCTACCTTAGAGGACTCCCTGTCAAAGGCGGCCAAGCATACAAACTCAAAATATTTGTATCAGTGGGGATGGAGCCACGAGAAAGCCAGCATCAACCAGGATGGGCTTGAGGCAGGAAGGAAGGGTCAGATGAACTTGACTAGGAGTCAGAGGAAAGTTAATCCCAAATCCCAACAATTGAAAAAGCTTTCCTGACGGGCGGGGCAGTGGTGGCATGTGCTTTTCATCCCTGCACTTAAGAGGCAGAGACAGGCAGACCTGCAAGTTTGAGGCTAGCCTGGGCTATAGAGTGAGTTTCAGGGCTACATAGAGAGATCCTGTCTTGAAAATCCAAACTAAATAATAAATAACTAGCAAAGCCTCCCCCTTATGATATGCCATATTGCCCACTGAACTGTACAAATTCCCTCCAGCAAACCAAAGATCCAACCACAGCTGGACAATAAAACCCAGCGGGGGATTCCCCTTGAGATTTGAACATACATGAAGAATATGATCCTAATCATAGCACAGGATCATTGGATGGTTTATGTGTGGTAAAGACAGTGGGACATAATCCACGAATATCAGTCACCTACATTAGTCAAAGAAAGGCCCGTCCCTTCATGGACCCACTCCCTCCCTTGTGTAGTCAAAGTCCGAGTGACCCCTGAGACAAGCTTGAGCAGCTCCCCTCCGTGGACTGTGGTTTCTGCTTTCACGTTTGATAAATCTACCCTTTTGTTACTGCTCAATTCTTTGTTCGAGACACAAAGAACCTGGACTTTTCGTCAGAGAAAACCCCCTCCAGAAATAGGCTCTGAGGGGCTGTTGAGAGATCTTCATGTGATTGGTGACATACATCTTCTGACTGGGTGGCTCAAACCAGTAGGAGCTCATTCTGTCTGTCTGTCCATTGTTCATCTGTCCATCCGTCCATCTTCCAGTGCAGAATGAGCAGGATGTCACTTGCAGTGCCAAGGGGCAAAATGGACCCCTCTTATTTGCAGACCCAGAAAGTACCCAACTTGTCGGAGCAAGGAGCTCTATAGTTCCATAGTCCAAAAAGCCCAGGTTTGTCAGACTTCATTGCCCCCTCCCTCCTTCTCCTGTGAGGAGCAGCAGACGCTGATACCGGCTGCCTGTTTCCCTCGGAAATCTCTCTGAGTGCACCCGCAAGGCTCTGCACCGCACGGCTCTACAATCTGGTTCTTAAAAATATCACTGTGGAGGGGAAAGGAACATTAGTGCACATAGGAAAACTGTGTTCCCAAATAAATGAGCAGTTAAAACAAAATCAGATTATGGTGCCCGCAGAAATCACACCTCTTCTCTCTAACACGTTCACAGGACTTGCCTGGGAGACTCAAACATCATTATCATCACAATGGTGGGAATCTAAACCCTTGTGTGTGCACCCTCCCTCCCCCCTCTGTCTGCACACACACACTCAACATGATGTTTTGAGTGTGCATCCATCCATCTATAACGAGCACAGAGGAAAAGAGTGATGGGTTTTTTGTTTCTTGTTTTTACTTTTCTTCTACAAAAGCTTTGGGGTCTGGGGATGTCATTCAGTGTAGGATGCTTATTTATTTGTGTGTGTAACAGAAGATGTCTGTGTGGAGGTCAGAGGACAACTTACAGGAGGAGTTGGTACTTTCCTTCCACAACGTGGGATCCGGGGAATTTAACTCGGGTTGTCTGGCTTGGCAGCCTGGCACCTTTCCTCTCTGAGGCATCTTGCGGGCCCATAGTAAATCTCTCTGGTGTCTCTGAATCTGTAGGTGCTTCTCCAATGCCACTTTTGTTTATTAACCTGTCCTCTGGGAGCAACCTGCAGGGGTGTTAGGATGAGGTGTTTAATTTTGACTGGGCTTGTTAATTAGCCAAAAAGGGACTTTTGATTGCTGGATTTCAATACTTTGATAGTTAGACCATGGTAGGCAACCTTAGGAGGAGGAAGTGGCCAAATAAGGAAATAGACCTTGGTGGCTAGCATTAGGAATGTAATCTAACAGTTTTTAGCAAGGCAGAGGGCATTGGGGAGAAGGGTAAGGCCTGCCAGAGCCATGTTTGCCATGCTCAAGCCGGCTAGAGTCCCTTCAAGAAGGGGTCTCTGTTTTGAGAACTACCCTACTCCTTCTGTGGGGTCCCAAGGTTTTTGTTCCTGATAGCCAGGCCTGCAGGGTCTAGAGTGGACTGGCCCCCTCCTTCCTGCCCTGCTAGGTGGTCAGAAACACCTCAAGAATGCTCTAGGCTGGCAGGCATTGCCCAAGATGGACACACCACTCTCACTGAATGCTAAGATTTCTGGTAACCAAGGGAAGAGCTGGGGTGACAGGAAGTCCGGAGCTTTGATGCTATTGCTCTAAGTCCCAAATCCCACGGCTCCTGTGTTCCTCTCTGCTCCCAGTTTCCACAGAGCTGGTCTGACTCTGGCTCCCCTTGCTGGTACCTGACATGGAACCTGGACACCCTTGAGCACAGATGGACACCTTGCATGGTGACTCCTGGGGGGGGGGGCAGGAGCAAGCCCATGGTCCACCACCAGCTGGAAAGTCTTGTCATTGTCACACATGAATAATCCCTTTCTTCTCTGGAAATTCCCAGGCCTGATAATTGAGATGATTGTTTCTGAGCTGCTTTGGGTGAGTGGGAGCAGAATGGAGGTAATTTGCTCCTTCCTGTGTCAGCTCCCCAACAGCAGGCTACCACCACACAGCCACGCTGCTAGAAGAGGATTCTGAGGACTGTATTAGTTAGCTTCTCTCCTTGCTGTGACCAGACACTGACAGAGGCAGCCTAAGGGAAGAAGGGTTTAGTTGTGGCTCACAGTTTAGGGGGTAGTGTCCACCATAGCAGCAGGATAGATCTGCCTGTGGTGGTGGCAGCTTCTCACCTACCAACACCAGGAAGCAGCTGGAACCCTCAAGGTCGACCCCTAGTCACTTAGGACTGCCTGCTACGCCCCACTACCCAAAGATTCCACAACCTCTCCAGACAGTATTTCCAGCATAGTGAGCAGTGTTCAGCCATGTAAGCCCGCGGAGGAAATCCCACAGGCACACCGTAACAAGGGCCACATCTAGGACTGCAGACTGCATTTCTCCACTTTCACTCTTCCAGACCTGTCCACAAGATCCTGCTGAGCAGTCTGGAATGCCTGAGCACACCTGTCTCACGATTTTCTCCAGATCGAAACTTTGGAAAGAGGAAGGAGGCCTGTAATACTCGGGAAGTAAAGAAAACTTGTAAGACATAGGAAGCTCCTGAAGTTTACAAGATCCCCAAGGCCCAGGGTTTTATACACAGTAACAGTGACGGGAAAGGGTGAAGCTGCCTACAAGTTGTACAGTGAGCTCCTAGGATACAGCTTGCCTGCAGGCTTCTCAGTGATACCTCTGGTCATGGACACTAAGAAACCCTGAAAACTCTCCGATTCACTACACCAGACCTGAGTGGAACTGTTTCTTTGGTGTGTTGCCAGTACTCTGTCTGGGGTGAAGAGACATTTATTTGTGTCTCCCCAGGAGACGCCATACCACGGATTCCAGTCTGGGATCTGCAAAGCTGGATTCTCCTGGGACTTTCGAGCTACCGGCAGACATCTGTCCGTCAACAGTGCTGAGTGACATCCTGGGAGGCTGTCACTGAGCTCGATTCTGAATGAGCCTGTGCACAGAGGAGAGATTCTCCATGTTGGCAGGGAATATCGTACTATAAAATAGGAGGGACACAGGGGTGGTGAGAGGACACAGTGAGGTTAGTTATGAGCTGGAAAACACTGGAGCAAGCCGAGGATCTTGGGGTCATGGCACCAATCAGATTCTATGAATGAGCCTGACACTTACGGCAGCAAAGCCAACGGGACAATCAGTCAAATAAAACCAACGACGAGGCTGTTTTCACAGATTCTGTAAACCATCTCGATATTGAATTGGAAGCTGTAGGGTGTTGCCTTCTCATTACCACGGAGTCATCTCTGAATCGTCTCTCCGCTGCACACATGAATGCTAATGTCCCCCACAGCCCCTCTGCTGTGAAATAAATGGCAAAGCCGAAATGATAACAAGAGAAGCAGAGAGGGCCTTTTGCCCGGGGCCCTATGCGTTGGTGTAGTTCCATGAGTGTGGCTGTGGGTCTCTTTTGTTCCCCTTCTTTCCTGTGGAGATTCCAGGTCCCCTGAGCGGGAAGGGGGAAAGCCGCTGGGTCATGCCCTCTGAAGCGGTTTCTTTCCTGGAGGTGGTTGGGAGAGTGACTCTGGGAATTATAATATCTTACAGAACCCTGTGGCCCTGAGACAGACATGGGACGGGGCAGGTAAGGCAAGAGGACAGGGGTGTGAAGTGGGACAGGGAGGGCAGCTCTGGGGAGAGCAAGGTAGACATCCCCTCAATCCCTCAATCCTGGGTCAGTTCAGCCAAGGGCTCTATCACTATATTCTGCCAGGAATCTATAAGGGGGTGTCCCTCAGGGCACAGGTGTGGAACAGCCACAGGTGCTGAGGGATGCTGCCTCACCATGGAAGCAGTGAGATCAGGGGTGAGCAGAGTCACCCAAAAGTGAGCTAAGGAGTAAGGTGAAGTCTACCGCTCTGGTTCTTCTTCCTGCAGATCCGTTCCCACAAAAGGCTTCAACAGGCCAGTTCCTCCTCAGCCATGGCCATTTCCCTGCCCTCTCTACTCTGGCATTTTCTACTTGGCAAGAACACAAGCCTTCGGGATGGTGATGGCCAGGACCTTCTCTATTCACCAAGATCCCCGTAGTAGTTAGGTGACGGTCTTGCTTTTCCAACCTCCATGACGTTTTAGGCGTGGCTACTGCCTTCCAGATCATCTTAAAGGGGCAGAGACGACCAAGAAATTTCCAGAAAAGGATCAATCCCAGGAGAGATGAGTGTGGGATGGAGACAGCTTACTTGAGTGACCAAGGTGCTGGGCACCAGCTCATCCAGCCTACTGGATCTGGGACCTGATAGTCCCTTCCATCTCATACCACACAGGAACCCACCACTCACTCACCCAGTCCTAGGGGATACAGGGTCATTGACCAGCAATCTTTGGGTAGCCACCTGTGTGTCTGACCTCCTTCCAACTCTGGCTTTCACACAAACCCACATGCAATGGAAGAAGACAGGATAGTAAAGGAAGGCATACAGCTCGGGAGATGGGCAGGAGGCACAGAGCCTGACCCGATCAGGAAGGATGACGGAGAGCCGGGTTTGCATCCATCCATGTAAGGAGGAAAAGACCAGAGTTTGCCTGGAACCTGACAGTCCTCTTGCCTGTGCCTCTGAGTGCTGGTATTGCAGGGCCATGTCATCACACTTGACGGAACTCCAGAGGGGCTTTGGTGATGAATCTCCCTTCCAGACTGAAGTCCTGATGCAGGCTCCTGCCAAGATAGGCGCTACTGTGACTTCTTTGAAGGACTTAGTGAGTGTCTCACAAAGTGAGTCCTCTTCTTGCTAGCAAGGCTCCCAGCCTCTCCAAATCCTGAAGCCCCACAACCGGTCCTGTGGGTTCCACAACTGCTCCCCAGCAAACTGCACCACAGCAAGCTACTGCCCACACATTCATCTGGAGCAAGGCAGGAATTACTGCCGCCCCCATCCCCCTTCTCTGGGGGTCAGCCTCCATTTAAGTTGGAGGACCGCCTTCAGAAGTGCAGTGCCTTGGGCTTCATTCAAAGCCCAAGCTACTCTGTTGGAAGAGGCCTCCAGTGTGATGGCAAGAAACTCAGAAAACGGAGGCAGAGCTGCCCCCCGTGTGCCTGGGAAACTGGTGGGATCAGAGGTGAGCAGGGTCAGGGGTCACCAAGGTCAGCAGTGAGTGGGGTCAAGGTTTAGTGGTGGCACAGTCTAAGGTAAGCTGGGGTCGGAATTGAGCAGGGCCAGAGGTGAGCAGGGTCAGGGGTGAGTAGGGTCAGGGGTGAGCAGGGTCAGGGGTGAGTAGGGTCAGGGGTGAGCAGGGTCAGGGGTGAGCAGGGTCAGGGGTGAGTAGGGTCAGGGGTGAGCAGGGTCAGGGGTGAGCAGGGTCAGGGGTGAGCAGGGTCAGGGGTGAGCAGGGTCAGAGGTGAGTAGGGTCAAGGGTGAGTAGGGTCAGGGGTGAGTAGGGTCAGGGGTGAGTAGGGTCAGGGGTGATTAGGGTCAGGGGTGAGCAGGGTCAGGGGTGAGCAGGGTCAGGGGTGAGCAGGGTCAGGGGTGAGCAGGGTCAGGGGTGAGTAGGGTCAGGGGTGAGCAGGGTCAGGGGTGAGCAGAGTAGGGGGTGAGCAGAGTAAGGGGTGAGTAGGGTCAGGGGTGAGCAGGGTCAGGGGTGAGCAGGGTCAGGGGTGAGCAGGGTCAGAGGTGAGTAGGGTCAAGGGTGAGTAGGGTCAGGGGTGAGTAGGGTCAGGGGTGAGTAGGGTCAGGGGTGAGTAGGGTCAGGGGTGATTAGGGTCAGGGGTGAGCAGGGTCAGGGGTGAGCAGGGTTGGGGGGAGCAGAGTTGGGAGTGAACAAGGGCTGTGGTGAGTTGGGCCTTGGGTAGGGCACTGCTAGAAGCAGTATTAGGGTGAGTGGAGTTGATGGTATGGGGGTCAGAAGGTTGTGGTGTGTGGGTCAGAAGGTTGTGTTGTGCAGGCTTGGGGTGCACAGGGTCAGGGTTACACAAAGGAGGCATTTGGGTCACAGCTTATAGGTGGGGGCACACTTGGGGTGAGGAGCAAGAGTTTCTGGGTGGGGGCTGTGAGTAGGTTGGCCGAGGAAAGCCTCTGGGTGCTGTCCCCTGGCAACCCTGCCTGGCTCCTGCTCAGGGGAGGGTGTGGGTGGGAGGGTGTGGGTGGGAGGGTGTGGGTGGGAGGGTGTCCCCTGTGCTCAGGGGCCTCCTTCACCCTCCTCGCCCCACTTTCTTCACCAGTTCCCCCCTCCCCTTCCCTATCCCCCTCCCTGCTGTTAAGCATGGCTGAGTTTTCGTCATTCCAGAGCTGTAGAACATGACGTTCAGTCACAACTGTGGCATTAGTGGAGTAATAACCGCACGCCTCTCCACAGTCGGCTGCTGTCCTCGGTAAACAGAGGGACGCGCCTGTCTCAGCTGCGCAGGGAGAAAAGCTCATTGGAGCTGGTGCTTGGAGATAATGTCTTGTGAATAGCTATTTAGCCGTCACCTGTCATCCTGGCCAGGAAGCTGCGCACAGGGGTGCGGGAGATTTATAGAGATGCAAACCTCATTTTTCTCAGAAAGCGTCTGTGGGCGGCTCTGCTCGAGGACAGAGCCAGTCCTACCCAGATGTGGGGGCCAAGATCACCCAGCCATACAGTGAGGCTCTGGACCCAGGAGCCTCCACCCACCCGGAAGGAAGCACTCCCCCACCCAGCTCTCTTCCCAATTCTTTAGCTCAGAGGCCTCAGGACGTTCTCAGCCACAGAACTGAGAGAGAAGAAGGCCAGAGGTCCATTTTTAATGGGTTTCATTCATAACTACAGAGGGGAAAGAAGGAAGAGGAGAAAGAAGGAGGGAGGAGATGATTAAGAGAGGAGGGGAAAGGAAGAAAAGGAAGGGAGAGCAAGGGAGGCTAAAGAGAAAGGAGAGAGGGAAGGGGGAGAAGAGAAGAGGGAAGGCAGAGGAGGGTAGGGAGAAAGGGAAGGAGGGAGGAGAGGGGGCTCAGCTCCAACTCTTGGAGGAGTCTGGAGAGCCCCTCGCAGGTGACTCAGAACTAGAGAGAATGAAAGCCTAGCGTTCGAGTGAAGATGCATCCTTGTTGAACCTGGGTGCTTCCTAGGTAAGGAATTGCACTTCCTCCAAAGCAGAGCCTCGATGGCCATGTGTGTTCTGGGCATCCATCATGACCCTGGCCAAAATCTAATTAGAGGAGAACTATTTGCCAGGCCTACATCTTTCTAAACTCGTCCTCTGCTTCCTAAGAGCAATCCAGACAGAACAAGAAAACAAACCACTGCAGACGCGTGAAAACAAAGGAGCTTACTCTGAACTGCCCCAGAGCCCTTCTGGGCCACTGTCCACCCCACTGCACACTCCTGCCACACTCCCTCCCCGCTTATCTCCTTTTCCTGATAGCCCCTTCTCCCCTCCAATCCCCCTCTCCTCTCAACCCCCACTGCACCCCACTCCCTGTTCTGACAAGTCTTAGTTTGTATGAAGATCATGACTGAAACCGAAAAGGCTCCTGTCCTTGGCTGCCCACCGGTCTGCCTGCCACTATTTGTGAGAAATTAATGGCAATTTTGCTTATTGTGCTTCCTAGATGGTCATGGGGTGAGGAAGGGGCCTGGGGCTAATCAGGCTCCTAATTAGTGACTTCCAGGTGTGGTAATTGCCCAGCAGTTGGGCTGTTAATTACCAAGGGCTCCTCAACCGCTCTCCTGGGATTAAATGATGGGGGTGGATCTGGGGACAATGTGGAGGTGTACATCAGATCCCTCAGCTTCAGTGACAGTCTGGGGACCTGGATACCTGAACTTTCCTGAGGTGGAGGCATGAGGGTGGCTAGTTACTTACATTAGAGGCAAGCCATTCTCAATCTGCTTGGAAATGTTGGTGCCAAACCTTGAAGACACTAACACAGTGGACAGAGAGTTCGGGGAGATTGAGTCTCCAAGAAGAGGCTCCGTGCCTGGCGCTGGGTATCATCTGATGCTAGGTATCACCTGATGCTAGCATGGCTGCCACAGGCTCGCCACTTTCTGTGCCACTTCTTTTTCTATCAAACGAGGATGAAGATGTCTTTGGTTATTTAGTGAAATCTGCATCCATTAGAAACTAGGCAACTGTGTTCTACCCCAGTGAAGGCATCACCCTCTTCTGGAAGAAGGAAAACTGAGGCTTTAGTAAAACACCCACAATCCCATGGTCTGCCCAGAGACTATGAGGCCCTTGCATGATTGGGGGAGGGGGGTACAGGAAGCACTCAGGCTTGAGAGAGGATGTGCCCTGATCTGGGACTGCCATCCTCAGCCACCGCTGTCAGAGAGGAGGGGAAGGGATGGGGAGAGACACAGGGAGGAGGCCTCCTCAGTCCAGGCAGAGGAGAAAGCGCACAGTCTGGACTCCTTCTGAGGAAGTTCCCAAGAGCCTGTGGTCTAAGGCCAACACAACTTGGAATAAATGATCAAGTTATGAATTAAACACAACAGAAATGTAATTACCACGGGAACCAGCTGAGAATAAAATAGATTATCCCTGTAACAGTCATTAAGCCGTTATCACATGAGCCCTTCTAATGTGTTACTGATTAAAGCCAATCCTGGCACAAATGATCATCTCATGGGGTTGCCCTCTGCTCATCCTGGGTCCTCACAGAGCTCCTGTGGCATGAAATCCTCTCCGGCCTGAGTCATGTGTGGCCTCTGGGGACCGTGGGCCTCCAGCTCCTACCCACGGAGAGCCACCTAGTGGTCCTAGGACCGAGTAGGCCGTGGCTGCATGGCCTCAGAGCTCTATGTGAGATGTTGGGGTGGACAGCCCTGCTCGCCAATGGTTCCTCTGCAGTGCTGACCGCAGTGGCTTAGCTGATGGCTCCTGGTCCCATACAGCATCCAGTAAACAGTCACTGAGCACCTACTGCGTATAGGGCACTGCGGCAGATGAAAACAAAAGATTACAGCCATCCTAGTTCTGGGCACAGTGCACACAGGAAAGGCATTCAGGTGTACATGGATGTGTATGTGTGTTTAGATATTTGTATGCACACACCTCTGTATCTGTGTGCATGGACACACATTTGTGTATGTACACCTGTGTGTGTGTGTGTGTGTGTGTGTGTGTGTGTGTGTGTGTGTGTGGCCAGAGCAGAGTGATTCTGGAGGAGAGGTTGGGTGTGACTTGAAGGACAACGGAATGTGTTTACATCAGGCTTGGTGGTCACTTCAGCAAGGAATAAGTGTGACATGATTTCTTAAACAGCCCCTCCCCCACCCCCCACTGGCTGTGGCAGAGCCCGGGTGGTAGGTAGAACGCTATTGTCTTACCATACAATTCTAAGTCATAGCCTTGGAAGTGGAAGCAGGAAGCCACTCAGCTGGGCTTGCCTGACAATCAGGTGGCCTCCATTTCCCAGGGATTCCTCACTCTGAGCGCTTGTTCTCCAGGAGTCTCCATTGCTTGGAGTGCCCGCAGTACCTGCCTCTTTTCAAACCAGCCCTCTGCCTATATCTGGTTCTTCTCAACAGATGGCCTCACAGGCTGGTGTGTGGCTTATCCACAGCACGACCAGCTGAGACTGCAGAGCTGGTGGCCGGGTGACATTCTCCTAGCTCATTTTGATGTTCCGAAGCCTGGGGGTTCTCTGCCTATTCGTTCCGAAGCCTGGGGGTTCTCTGCCTATCCGTTCAAATTCTGTTTGTGGTGTCACTTCGTCCTCTATGCCCACCATTTGCTGTATATGTAAAACATCCTGTTTTCCAGGTTTGCGTAAGGTCATCGCCTCAGCCCTAACTGCGGCCTTTCTGTACATTCCTCTTAGTTTGAAACCAGAAGTCTTTTCACCGCTACAACGAAATACCAAAGGTTTATTAGCTCGCAGTCTGGAGGGTCAAGATCCCGATGAAGGCGTCATCATGGACAGCAGTTTGGAAAGGGAGGAGCGTGAGTTAGAGCAAGTGCCATGCTGGTTACTTCTCTAGGGAACAGAGCGTGGGGGCATGAGGCTTGTTCCTTTCACAGCAACTTGCGTGAAACCGTCAAGGGTTGCAGGAGCTCAGCCTAATGCTGCCAGTGACCCGAGGACCTCCCAGCAGTCACAGTGGGCCTTTGAGGGCCTCTCGGGCCTCACCCTTGCCAGTGAGGCCACCCAGACCCCTCTGGTCTGGGCCACCCTAAATACATGTGGACACTGCAGAGCCATAGGCAATGTCTTGGGTTGTGGTGGTTCTGGGTACTCTCCTGTCCCTCTCAGCACTAACCATGATGGCCTTTGCCATATCTGCTCAGAGGCTTCTGGGAATCAATGCTTTGTGTGTGAGTGTGTATGTGTGTGTGTGTGTGTGTGTGTGTGTTTTCCCCCCTGAGTCAGAGGTTCTAAAATGTATACCTAAGCAACTCCTCAGGAAGGTGAAATGCAAGCTTCCAGCTTCATGGAGCAGAGTCTTGGGGCAGAGCACAGGCCCAGCCATCCTATAAATGGTGAGTTCCATGCCAGGCCTCTGCTGGAGGAGTAGGGACTGGCCAGCTCGGGAATGGGAAGATGATGCTTAAGCTTGATAGCTGCCCTTGGTCTCCACTGGGTTGGCACAGGGCACAGACGGTTCTGTGCCCTGGGAGCTGGGACCAAGGTAAAAACATGGGATGTCGGGGTATTAGCTAGGCATTTGATACGGGCCTGACAGCCTAGGTCCATAGTGTGCACAGGTAGGCATGTGGCCTCCAGGTATCTAGTTACCAGGTGTGCAACCCCCTAGCACGCAGCTCTCCAGGTATACAGCCCCTGTGGAGGCCTAGGAACCCCTCCTCTCCATCTGGGGAGCTAAGGAGACAGTGATCCCACAAGATGTCTGCTAACCAGAAAAGGGGCGGCATTGTCTGAGTCTTAACGCAGTTCTGCAATTGCTTGATTATTTTTAACTAAATATAGGAAGAAAAGGAATATGACCCGACAGCTGTTGGCCCTTCACTGGCACTTGGTACTTGAAAAGAGCCCCAGACGTAAAGCCAGAAGCATTACCCAGAGCTTAGTATATCTCACTGTCCCAGCTAGCAGAAGCCCCCTTCACAGAAAACCAAGAGGGCGTTGCGAGCTCCTGACAGCGCCACCGAATGCTGGGATTCTCCTCACAGGCAGCCTGGTTGACCCCTGGGATGGAGGGTAGCCAGGTGCGGGATAGACGGCCTGTACCACTCAGCAGGACTATGACCCTGGAGCCTGTCTGCAGCCATGTGTGTGAGCAGCAGAAGAAAGCCAGCTGGGCACCACAGCTTTGCCAGTCCAGCCTGGACAAGCACTGGTCTCTGAAGAGATCTGCTGTCAGACATGAGCCTCCAACCTTGCACAGCTCAAGAGATGCCGGGTCCAGAAGCTGCAGCCCTTTCTGACACCCTCTCAGCTTAGCCCACTTGTGGCCAGAGCGCTGTGGAGGATTCTCATCTGGGCCTTGTCTCTTTCCTTCGCCAAGCCAAAGTGTTACCACCTGCGGGGGATCTCTGGTTACAGAGGAATCTGAGAATCCCAGGGAAGTCTGAGTGTGCCCAGAGACCCCAAAAGAAAAGCCAAGTCTCTCTTCAGAGCTGCCTCTCAGGTGGGGGCCCGGAGGTTTCTGTCCTGGTGTGTGTGTGTGTGAATTTCCTTCCCTTGGATGACTAGCAGGGCAAGGCACATGGTCATCATATTCCACAGGTGTTCTCTAGGGCTAGCACATGGGGCTTTGCATAGCATGAGTCACTGAAAGTCAAATCCCTGAGATCCTGGTGCCCTCACGGGCTAGATCCTGGGGCTTTGTCTCAGGGAGGGAACTGTGAGTGACAAAGATGGAATGGCCCGAGTCCTGGTAGCTTGGGCGCGGTTGGGAGGAACTGGCGGGGCCTGGCCTCAGTCCCTGGATTGGTGATTCTTGAGTCCACTCTTAGGTTCTATTCCCAGGGGCCTCAGAAGAAACATTTTCTGAGCTGAGGCCACTTTGTACCTGGGTAACCAGACATAACAGATAGAAATATATCCAGTTAACTGGAATCTCCAGTAAGAACACTGTAGCTTATGTCTCATGAAAGGGCTGCTTGTCCATCTGATGGGATTTCTGCAATGTCTCTTCTCTAGGTGGGGTACACTGAATGTCCGTGTCTCAGCTAAAAATGCACAGGAGATATCAAGGTGCCCAGAAAACAGAGTGAGGCATCCAGACATGGTCAGAAAAACCTGCTGTGAACGTGGCCAGCTCCTCAGTGGGGCATCCAGACATGGTCAGAAAAAGCTGCTGTGAACGTGGCCAGCTCCTCAGTGGGGCATGCAGGGGTCGTCAGGTGTGAAGTCTGGCGAGAAGCAGTATTCAGACCCCACTGTGAGAAACAGGCAGGGATCTGAACCTGATGCAGAAGCCGATAAGAGCAGCAGCCTGCTTTGCTGAGACAGGAGTCGTGAAGTCTTCTGCAGAAAGGAGAATCAAGGCACAGAAAAACCCAGCATGTCGTTTGGGGTCAGACAGTCAGTGGGTGGGGCTGCTGTGTGTTCAAAGGGCAAGGCTGTGATCAGAGAAGCCAAGGTTTCACTGCTCAGCTAATGGAAGCCAGCAGGTTCCAGGGAGGAAAGTCAGGCTGGCTCACCAGGGCATCAGCCTATGGACAGAGCCTCCCTGCCTTCATCACTCATAATCCTGCTAGAGAGATGGCCTTGGGAGCCCTGCTGGTTGTGCAGGTTGAGTTGGAATGCCAGGGGGGCTGTGTGTATGTGCACATGTGTGTGTGTCTATGTGACTGTGTGTCTGTGTGTTGGCGTGACTGCATGGCTCTGTGTGACAGTGTGGTACCTTTCGTCTTCCTGAGGACCCATCACTTCTCTGGACAGGAATTCTGAGAGTCTGAACTCCAGCCCCAAGGGTTATGGGCTTAGATCCTGTGACCTGAATGGATGGTTTGATAAAAAGGGAAGTGGAGTGACCTTTCAAAATGAGGCTCATGGGCTAGGGAGACAGTGCTTGCCGTGAAAGCAAGAGGACATGAGATGGATGCCCGATACCCAGGCAAAGAGCCAGACACGACAGCACACACTTGTAATCTCAATACTAGGGAAAGAGAGGCAGGCAGATCCCCCAACCAGAGAACCTAGTTGGCTTTGTGAGCTCCTAGCCAGTGAGAGACCTTGTCTCAAAAACCAAGGTGGATGGTGCATGAGGAAGGGCAATGGAGGTGGTCCTCTGACCTCTGTATGCATGCATACACACACACCTCCTCTCTGGCTGCCCCCCAAAACACAGTGATCATGTGAGACCCAAAACAGCAAGTTGGTTGCATTTTCTCCGCAGCTGTGAGGGGCTTGGCTATGAGTTGGGATAGAGGCCCTGCAACCTTCATTTCCCTGGAGTTGGGTTGTTAGCAGTGCAGGCATTCTGTGTGTGCGTGTCTCTCAGCTCATGTTGCATGTACTTGTATCTACACAGAGTACACATGGTTACGTACCTCATACCTTACTGATAGCAGTGTGTGGCCACCCTGTGCCCAACCCCAAGGCTCACAGATGTGGCCTGATTCTTTCAGGAAGTGGGGAAGGTCCAGAGGTCTGGGACAAAGCCTGTCTCCTAGGGGCCAGGAGACAGGAGCCTGCACCACTGTTGCTTTGCTCCTGGTCACAAAGGCAATAGGGGTGTTCCCTGGGAAGTGTTGTGTGCCCAACCAATTTCTGGGACAGCCTATTGCTATGGTAACCTACATCAAAGATGGGCAGACTGACCTGCCAAATCATAGACACCATAGAAATAAATAAAACGCCACACAAAAATAATTGCTTTAAATATTAAAATATATTATGTACATAGCCATAACCAAAACATAGAAGCACACTGCCCGCGGAATCTGCGTGGCACCACAGATGGGATCTCACCCTCTCTGCAGTTTGCTTGGACATGAGTCACATGATCAGGTACAAATCTGATTCCATAAACACTGTTCAGTCCAGACATAATGATTCAAGTTGCTCCTGCCCAGCCAGAGGCCGCCAGGCTTCGAGGACAGGCAGTACGAGCAGATTCAAGCAAATGTTAGGTGGCTGGTTCCACTGCTGCCCTGTGTCGGGCAGGAAGTCAGGACCCGTGATAGCCACGAAATGTAGTGATACCTCCAAGATTGCGGGGGTCGGGGACGTGTCTGGTTCATACGTGACATACTCCTCCCTCCTCAGTGTCTCAGAGGCCGCTCGGTCACAGTACGGGGCAGGGCGAGGCCCCGGAATACAGTGTGAGGTTTTGCAAGGTCCTCAGTGTTGCCCCCCCCCCCTGTGAGGATGGGGTTAGGGTACCCAGGAAGAGTCCTCCGGAAACGCAGAGGGGCCCATGGTCGTCAGACATTGCTCTGGAGCTGTTCTGTGGGGTTGTCGGAGGCTGAGGACTGGCTGGGCAGGGAGGCCTCCAGGGCATCCGAGGACACCGACGGGGACTTGTACAGGAAGTAGGCAGTGACAAAGAAGAGGAAACCCAACACCTGGGGAGACAGGAGGAGATGTTGGCCCTCGCCAGCCTGGGGGCTCCGTGCCCAGCCTGAGGCTGCTTTTGTAGAATTCCCTCTGCTCTTAGGGAAGAAAGACACGCCTTTTCTGCATAACTAGTCCCTCATGGGGAAACCGGTGCTTCAGTTCGGGAATGAAAACTACCGTTTGGTTAAAAGCAGAGGCCAACAGAAGGTGGAAGGACCTGGCACTGTCCCCTGAAAGACATGCACTTGCCCTGTCCCTGGAAACTGAAGGACTGCTCATCCTCGGAGGGGGGATGGACCTGGATTTAGGGTGGTTATAAGCCCATAGCTGCGCCTTTGTACAGGATAAGGCAGGAGGCTAAAGAGAGGGCGGAAGCGGAGTGCAGCCAGACCCCAGAAGGCCATCTCACCTTGAACGTGAGCCCTGCAATGAGCATGTAGCGGCTCATGGCTTCATTCTGGTATACAAAGCAGGAGCCCTGGTGCCCACACTGGTCCTGCCACAGCAGGCAGGCCTTGTCAATCACCCAGCCAAAGGCAATGGGCCCCGGAATACTGCCTGCCGAAGGAGAGAGTTCGGTTAGGGCCCTGATGGGGGAAGGAAAGGGGGGGCACAGGGAGAGACCTTTGCAAGGTCATATTGTCCATTCGTGTGCTCAGGGGTAGAAAGGGGACTTCACTCCTTTTCCTGAAGAGTTGGCATTGGGCAAGGAGTGCCATGGTTCCTCAAGAGGGCCCTTTTGTGTTGAGGCAAGGCCACCTACTGGGTAAATAAATGACAATGGGTCCCTCTAGTGGGCATTTAGGGGAAAGGCCCATCTTAGTGAGAAACATGGCCGAACGCCTGCATAGTAACACACAGCTTGGTGATAGGACACCTCTAGGTGCCTTATTTATGATCACCTGTCCATGGCTTCCTCACCCCCCAAAGTACCTAGTGTTCTCACAACAATCCACTGGATCCCCAGGGCGAAGGATCTTTGCTGATCACAAACACACCTGCAAGGAAAATCGCATCGTCAGAGCCCATGGGAAGCTGGCTGCGCACCTCAGACCCCTCTGCCAGCAAGAGTCCTGGCCACATCACCACCTCCCTAGGTGCCAAACACCTCGTTGGGTACCAGAGACAGTCGACTCCGATGCCCCTAGACCGAGGCCCATTTCCTGGGCCTGCGGGTACCCCAGGGCCCACCAGCATCTGCAGAGCGCCACCTGCTGGTACTACGAGAGAAAAACATGGTGAGAGCTTCTTACCGTAGCGTGGCGGTCAGAGCTGGAATGCTGCTGAGGAAGGTAAAGATAATTACAACGAACACGAGAGCCAGAAGGAGGGGCTTTCTCTGACAGGTGGAAGTGCACTTCCCTGCGGTAGCATTGCCCAAGCCAGAGGAAACCTTCTCAAGGACACAGCTACAGCCTCGGAATATCTGGGGAGCCCAACAACAACGCTGATCATATAAGGAAGGCAGATGCTTCCCGGTCCCGGCCAGAGCAGGGCAGTGGGCGGTGACCACACTCACCTTCTGGCCATCCGGGCCCGTCTCAGCACCCGCGGGGCAGCCCGCAAAGCAGGCGGAGTAGTACACGATGCCATCTGAGCCACACAGGGGGCTGTAGTGCTCCGGCTGGCAACAGTAGATGGCGTTGCAAGCCGCCCTCAGGTCCAAGTGGCCTTTAGGCAGGGGACTGCAGAAATGGGCCGTTGGATGTGTGTTAGCAGCCGTGCAGACATTCTGGTATACTTCCCTGCCTGCAGGTTGCTGTGACCAACGCCTCCCTACCAGTGACAGCCCTCAGGAAGGTGGGGTCTTTTCCAGGCTCACCTCCCAAAGTAGCTAGTGGTCACACCTGCCATGGGCATGTTGGGACAGTGCATGAGGAAGACAAAGAAGGCCAGTAGGCTGGTCAAGGTGCAGAACAGACAAAATCTGATGATCCCAGAGCCACGGAGCTTGAACCTGTTCACCAGGAAGCCACCCAGGAGTGTGCCGCCACCGCCTGCTGGCACCACCAGGTATCCTGAGGAAGGAACTCGGTAAGGGCCCAGAAACTCTAGGCCTGTCATTGCTGCGGCACTACTGTGGACACTGAGGAACGGGGAGAATGAGCACCATGGGTGCTTAGGGAGAGCCGTGGGAGTAGGGTGGGTTCTCTCAGGCCACCTGGAAGCCCAGATCTCAATGACTAAGGTCCATCGTGGGTATACAAGGGGCGGGGGAGAGTGTGTCGGCACGGGAAAGTGGTAAGAGAGAGAGGGAGCCATCAGGTATGGACGTCTGGGCCAGGTAAGGATGTGTCCGGGAAAAGTGGGGTCACAAATGATACCCTCTCACGACCCAGACAATGAGATCTGCAGGGTGGGCTGTAGCTGGATGCTTTCCATCCACACTGGTCAGTACCTTAGGCTGAGCCCAGCGCTGACTTCCACCCACACTGGTCAGTACCTTAGGCTGAGCCCAGGGCTGACCTCCACCCACACTGGTCAGTACCTTAGGCTGAGCCCAGCGCTGACCTCCACCCACACTGATCAGTCCCTAGGCTGAGCCCAGCGCTGACCTCCACCCACACTGGTCAGTACCTAGGCTGAGCCCAGCGCTGACCTCCACCCACACTGGTCAGTCCCTAGGCTGAGCCCAGCGCTGACCTCCACCCACACTGGTCAGTCCCTAGGCTGAGCCCAGCACTGACCAGTGCATGGGGCAAAAGTGTGATCAGCAAGGCTGCAGCCCTGCCCTCCGCACAGGGAGGACGTGGGTGCTGGTTGAGTAAGGGTTCTAGATAGTGTCCACTCTTGCAGTCCATGCAAGCAAGGTCAGCCTGCCACAGAATCCTGTCAGGTAGGTACAGGGATTCAAACTTAGACCCCAAGACTCCGGGGCACCAGCTGCATGGCTCACGGGGACATCCGGGGTCAGACCATTTCTGCAATGAATGGTGGTAACGTGTGTAGGAGTCGGCCCCGCCCTCCTCCTGGGAGCACTGTCCACTTGGAATTTGAAGACTATAGCTAGCATGTGCAGGAGTCATAACCCTTTCCACAGTACACGTCAATGCTCAGTCTCCTTACCAAACAACGTGGCGGCCTCGGACGCACTCAAGCTGAACTGGGCTTCAAAGAACTTGGGGCCGAACGTGGACATGCCAGCGATGAGCGTGGCTTCGGTGGCCCCTGCCAGGCAGAGCAGGATGAAAGTGGGATTTCTTAGGAGGAGCCAGATGGAGCTGGGTGAAAAGGGAACAGAGGGCAGAAAAAGACAGAGGGTCAGGATGGGCCAGAGTTTGTGTGCCAGGAACCTGCCGTGCCTGAAGCTATCGATACAAAGGGCCCTGGTTTTGAGAAGGCAGTGAAGTGGTGCCCGTAGCTATCCCAGGGACACACCTGGAGCGGGTGAAAGGCCGGGCTTGGCAGGTAGTGAATCAATGGCCCCACTGTAAGCCTTTGGTACACCTGTCCTCAACACTAAAACCAGTTCCAGAGACCAGTCACAGCTGTGGCTGAGCTCCAGTTTCTGTGTAGGGACAAGGAGACAGATCCCAAGTGAATGAAGACAGTAATCACCCCTGGTAGCTATTGCGACAAAGTAGCAGAAGCTCTGGGGGGAGGGTGACCACCAAGGCTGGGACAAGGGGTGGGGGCCACCAAGGGCTAAGAGGTCACCAAGGTATAGGGATCTAGAAAGCAAAGGAGTTACCAAAAGAGGTTCAAGCTCCCAACCACAAACTCCGGGGAGAAGAGGCAGGCATATGTATTTGGAAACAGGGACCTTCAAGGAGTGAGTCCCTAGTGGGTTTGGCTAGCTCCCCCTCTCTTGGCCTGTACTTTGGGGGCAGTGGTTACAGGACCCTAGGATTGATGGTAGGCTTGGCGGTCAGATGCAGCCTGCTAATCCCACGGTGACTTTGGCCTGGGGTCCTGAGACTCTAAGGGCCCAGCACTGCAGCCCCTGGGTTCCCTCCCGCCGCTGTCCTTTCTGGGATGTGAAAGGCATCAGCCACACCTGCAACCACACAGCTGCAAAGGTGCCTGACTTGCCTTCCCAGGACCACAAGGCAGAACAGCCAGGGTGTGGCAGCACAGACCCTGGCCAAGAGAGACCACGCATCTGAGCAGTGATTCTAAAGGCCCTGCCTACCTGCTGGCTGGGAGTCAGCTCCCCTGGGTGAGGGCTATGTGCTGGCTGTGGCATCGAACAGAAGACCAGTTGGTGTGAAACAACTACAGAGCCCCTGGGAACGGAGCCTGGGGACCCAGCTGGCCATCATGCAAGTGATTACAGGGCCCCACGGTCACCTATCTCAGGCACAGGTCACACAGGAGCAGGGTATTCCCTGAAGTCAGCTCATGGTGCAGTAGCTACACCGTCTTCTGCAGTAAAGCTGCTTCTAGAAGCCTGGCTCTTAGGGAGAGGATGAACGCCACTCCATGCTTGCTATGTCTGTCTATCCTGCTCCTTTTATTTAACAAGGCTTGGCGAGCTGGTACCTGCTCCCTGCCTCCTGTGTGAGCGGCCAGCACACATCGCTGCCCCCATGAGAGCCAGTCTCTCTGACAGATCTAGACCTAAGAGATAAGAGTCCTGGACATCAGCCAGGGAGCCGCACACAGCTTCGTACTCAAGCTCCGCATGAGGAGGATCTGAAGAGAAGCCAGGATCAGCTCAGCCCTGGCCAGCAGGCTCCCTGAGGGAGTACATACCCACTGCTTCCTAGACACTGACCAGAGCATTGGGAGATCAGACTGGCCCCAGGGAGACGCTCAGAGGATTCCTTCTAAAGTAGAGCGCACCCAACTCTTTTAAATTTTACTTCTTAACTTGAAGGTTGAAAGGGCTTTCCAGGCATTTGCTCAACTCTGTGTCCTGACAAAGGAAAGCAGGTGTGGAGGAACCCTGGCCCCATCAGGGACTTACAGGCTCAGGGTGCTGACTCCTCACGGCCCCTTCCCACCTGGGGTACATCTGGTGTTGGAAAGCCATGCACAGGCTGGTCCGTTCCAAAGGTATTGCCTGGACCTGCTTAGCTTCAGGCTGTTGGCTGAGGATAAGGGTGGCTCTGTCATGCAGAACATGTTACACAAGGTGTCTAATCCCACCGCCGGCTGGTTGGCTGAGATTCTGGAGTTTGCCCTAAGAACTGGTCATGCCTTTCATGACTGTGAAGGAGGCACACATTCCTGTACTTGTTAGTTCCAGCACCTGGCTTCAGACACTAGCCCTGGGCATGAACCTCTTACTGTATAGTACTTGGTAAGAGATCCATGGGGAGAGTTGGGCAAAGCTCATGCCATGTTATGCTTCACCAGACAGCTCTGCTATTGGGGTGAGGAGAGGCCAATTTTAAGACCATGGTTAGCAGGCCTTCAGCCAGTCCAGTCATGCCTGGGGCTCAGCAGATGTGGGAGGTGATGTATGCTGTGAATATGTTTTATTACCATTGGTAATAAAGAAGCTGCTTTCGGCCAGTAGCTTAACAGAGTAAAGCCAGGCTGAAAGAGATATATAAAGAGAGTAGGCAGAGTCAGAGAGAAGCTATGTAGGCCTGCCCGAGACATGCCTGACACAGGAGGGAACTCTACCGGGTACCACAGCCACGTGGTGATACACAGATTAGTAGAAATGGGTTAATTTAAGATATAAGAGTTAGCCAGAAATGTTTAAGCTATTGGCTGAGCAGCATTGCAATCAATATAGTTTCTGTGTGATTATTTGGGTCTGAGTGGCGGGGAAACAAACAAGCGGCCTCCGACAACAAATTGGCGCCAACATGTGCTAGCTAAATCCACGTAAAACCTGAGAGAGCTTGGAAAGGAATTCTAGGCACACAAAAAAGCGAAGTTTAGCCACTTTTTTTCTGGATGGGCTCTGTTTGCTGGTGGCATGCCATAGCTCCTTTAAAAGAAGTCTTCCTGATTCAGTGGTAGCAGAAAAAAATAAAACAAAACACATGGTTTCAGAACAGCGGCTTCCAGGGCCATGCTGCCAACACATACTCTGGCTCTTTCAGGAGGCCAAGCATTTGAATGGGGTTTGTGAGCAGCGTGATGCAAGTTACTCAGTGGCAGCATGGGCCAATTGTTTGCCAGAGTTGTGGTGGTGAGCGTGGCTCCCACCCCGCAGTCTCAGAGGTAGTGAATAGGCCTCTGCCATGTTGGACTAGGCAGAGCCAACAGCCAAGACCATGGAGGTGATCCTAGCCATGCCTGCTTAGCAATAAAAAGGCACTTCTGATCAGAAAATGATTACAGATACACAATAAAGACAGATTCAGATAAAAAGTTCTCTCAGTGGATCACAGAGTTGCATAAATGTAGGTAGGCTTGGGAGAGAGAAGAAAATAAGTATAGAGAGTCATAAAAAGAAGCAAATAATTTTAAACCAAAATACTTAGAGACAGATTACAGACTGTCATAGATTAAAGAAGTAAAGGAAAATAAGCCACATAAAGATGGAATATACACAGAGCATCTGGATTATGTATATTATTGTGTTTTCTTTGATTTTTTAACTGTGAATGAGCTAAGTGTAGAGATATTTCATTGTATGGGCTGTTAAGCTAAACCAACATATATATTTTAAAGGTATCTTGACTTTAAAATTTAGGTCTAAGGATTTGTTGCTTTGGAAAAGAGGTTCTTCTTTTGTTTCCATAGAGGATAAAAATCTGTGGAATTCTTCTAGACTAATGTGGTTTGATGGACCAAGACTCCCCCAGCAAAGGTCTTTGTGAACATCCCTCAAAATTACTTCACCCAACAAAAGCAGAAAGCAGTTTGGAGAGAACTATGGCCAAATTCCCAAATATTGTTTACATTTAAAGGGGGATATGCTGGGCTGGAGAGATGGCTCAGTGGTTAAGAGCATTGCCTGCTCTTCCAAAGGTCATGAGTTCAATTCCCGGCAACCACATGGTGGCTCACAACCATCTGTAATGAGGTCTGCTGCCCTCTTCTGGTCTGCAGACATACACACAGACAGAATACTGTATACTGTATACATAATAAATAAATAAATAAATATTTTTAAAAAGGGGGGGGATATGCTATAGAGATTTGCTTTGGTATGGATCTTGGTTTATTGGTACAAATTTAAGATATATATATATATATATATATATATATATATATATTTCTTCTCTTGATTAAGGTATTGTGTTTGTACAGTTCAATTAAAAATGTAATGTATAATTAAGAAATACAGGTTAATAGATAGCCATCTATAATAGTCAAGTTTGTAGTCGTGTTAGTTAAGTTTTTCTAGATATATAGAGATATATTTCAGTTAGAGAGGTATTCTTCAAAACTTTCAGAGACCTTCAGAATATGGCATTTAAAAATGTTTTAAGAACTTAGACTTTTCATGTCAATGAGACACATCTGCTCCTGGCAGCACCAAGCTGCTTCAAGAGAATAATGGGCATCAAAGAAACTTGTTATGGAATTGGTTAGACATTTGGGCAAGAAACTGTTCTTGCCTGGACTGTTTGATGCTATGCTGTATGAACTGGACATACAGGACCTACAGAGAAATGACTGAACTTGCCTAAAGAAGGCGAGACAGTCCTTCAGGGTTTCTGCTACGTGAAAGAGTCTGCCAGACATTCTGAAGGACACAGAAGAAAGTAACTGCTGGACTTTGACATTACAAAGCCAAACAGATCTTCAAATTTCCTGCTTCATGGGAAAGTCTTCCAGGAACTATGGGCCTGTAGGCTGAAGATGGATGCTCCAATGATACAGAAGAACTTTGGGTGACTGTCCAGGCAATGAGATGTCTCTGTTAATTCTAGAGTTTTGTAAGTGGCTAACAATGTACTTCCTGCTAACTTAGGTAATATTATATCCTTCTGAAGTTTTGGTGGGATTGAAGAATAGATAGTTATAGTTTTCCTTAGTTATGATAAAAGATAAAGTAGATATAAATGTTGTAACTATAATTCTTGCTTGATATCTGTTTTGCTATATGTAATCTTGCTTTGTTAAAGTTAAAACTTTTCCTTTTATTTAGACAGGAAAGGGAAGGTGATGTATCCTGTGAATATGTTTTATTGCCATTGGCTAATTAAGAAGCTTCTTTCAGCAATAGCTTATCAGAGTAAAGCCAGGCTGAAAGAGATATATACAGAAAGTAGGCAGAGTCAGAGAGAAGCTATGTAGGCCTGCCTGAGACATGCCAGACACAGGAGGAAATTTTACGCAGTAAGCCACAGCCACGTGGTGATACAAAGATTAATAGAAATGGGTTAATTTAAGTTATAAGAGCTAGCCAGAAATATGTTTAAGCTATTGACCAGACAGTATTGCAATTAATATAGTTTCTGTGTGATTATTTGAGTCTGAGTGACTGGGAAATGAACTAGCAGCCTTTGACAACACTCAGGCCTCTTAAGTAGGCAGCCCCTACTAGCTCCTAGGTGAGCAGTAAGAAGATCAAAGCCTGTGAGGCCTTGCACCACCACCTTCTCCAGCCTCACCTTGTTCCTCTGGGATCTCTGGGGGAGGGGGTACCCTTGCCCTCCCCGTGTTATAGCAGGCTGTGAAACTCAGCCCCGCCCACAATAGCCCTCAGCTCCCAACTGGTAGATCAGAACATATGAATCCGCATCATTCTCTAAGACCCCAGTAGTTCAGAGACTGTACCTTGCTTGATACATACAGAGAGCAGAGCCGGGTCAGACAGACAGACAGGAAAGGGGGAATAGAATAAGAGAGAAAGCCTGGAAAAGACCACCCCAGGGGAGGGAGGGACTGGTCAGTGAGAGAGGCAGGAATTGGGAGAGGCCTCTGCATCTGTGGTTCTCTGTCCTGTGTCTGGTTCAGAACTGCAGCTCCTCGAAGCTTCTGGTAGTGAATGCATATGTGATACCCAGTGAAAAGGCAAGAGTGGCCAACTCTGCCTGAGGGGCTCTTTGGGGAGGGCCTCAGAGGCCTCACACACACATACACGCGCGCACACACACAAACACACACGCACACTCCTTACAGGGGCAGGTCTCTGACAGTCTTGCCGAAAGCCGGGTTGCTCACTGCTCTGTGGCCATGGTCTTTCAGCTGCTGGGTCTCAGTTGTTCTCATAACGACGTAGCGCTGGGAGCCTGCAGGGACAGAGTTGGTAGAGAGCTACAGCTTCTAGAGGACACCGCGTATTCCATGGAGGCTGCCCCCACACTGGCTCCTCCACCCCCTCAAGACCTGAGAACATGGCATGCGGGCACGTATGCAGCATTGCAATCTAAGGCCTGAAGGCGAGGTTGTCACGGGACAGGATTGCAGATATGAGAGTAGAGGGCCCTGTGGGCTCAGTAGAAGGGAAGCGAGGGGGTCATTTCTGGAGGAGACACAGGAGGGGGTAGCAGGCTGGTTTTGCCAACCTTGCTCTCCACATAGAGAGGAGACAGTGTTCGAAGATTCCACTCCCCCTTAGTGGAAATGGCAGGGAGAAGGGGACCCGTGTACCAGGTCAGAGAGCTCACCTGGCAGCTGTCGGGGATAGCCAAGGATGGGGATGGCGATGAGGAAGGCAATGATCCCGGCTCCCACGAAGCCAATCCACCAGGCGCCAACCCACAGTGGGCTGTCAGTGGTCAGCTCTGTCCTGTTGGGAGAAGCCGTGGTCCTTGGATTACTGACCGGTCACCCATGCCCTTTCCAGCACATGCATGGGGTGCTCACTCCCCCTAGGATCTCTGTGCAGAGGGCAACAGAGGCCCATGGAGCTACAGTCCTGTGTTCACCTCTCCCTCAGACTGGCCACTCACTAAGAGAGCAGCTCCTCAGATCCTGACTCCTGAACCCAGGGAAGCTGCATCTGGGCCTCAAACTGAGACCCTGGGGGCCAGGCTCATTGGGGACAGGAGCTTCAAGTAACAGCTGGTGTCCCTCCCCAGCCAGCTGTCATCCTCAGGGCCACAGAGCTCAGGGGACAGAGGGCTCAGCTGGAGTTCACTGAGCTACCCACACAGGAACCATTAGGCGTCCAACTGCCATCTGCATAGCAGGAGAGAGGGGGGCTCTCAAATTAAAGAGAAAAAGTGATGGGAAGGGAGCAACTGGCCAGTGGGATTTCATACCTGGGAAGGGAAGAGTGCAGGGGAGGCAGGGGTGGAGGGATGGCAGGCTCAAGGGCAGAGGAAGGATGGATAAAGGACTAGGCAGCAAGGCCAGGGCAGCAGTGTAAACCCCTATGCGCTGGTATAACAGGAAGCTGCCCCGATGCCTGGCTCATGCTCCCACCCCCATGTTCAGAGCGACTCAGAACCCAGAGCCCACGGGGCACGAGACATCCAGATCCGGGGACACGAGCCTTGACCTACCTCAGGCTCTGCATAGAACACGCACCCTTGACCCCACAGAATCAACCCAGGGCTAGAGGCGGCATTGTGAGGGGGCAGAGCACTAGAAACCTCGCTGGCGCCATCTGCAGAGAAAGTCCCAAGGTGGAGTGGTGCCCAAGACCCAGCACAGCCACCAGGAAAACTCAGCAAGAGCTGCCCTTCCGTGACAGGACACAGGGCCAGGCCACCTGCACAGCCTTGCTGAACAGTAGCCAGCAGGGCCACCCCAGCCTCCCCGCTCTGCCTCCCTCCATCCTTCTAACTCCTCACTCTCCCATTTATGTTTACAAAAATTAGATACTGAAGATATAGACGCAGTGCCTGTCACTTTAAGAGCCTGAAGACACACGGTCAGGTCAGGGCTTCAGAATCATGTAAACTTGAACCCACCCCCCTCTATGTTTCCCACCTCCCAGGGTTATGTCCTCAAAGCCCCTGCACACCCCCAGCCCCCGTAGCCAAGATCAGCCCAGATTTCCCTGCTCTAGCCTCCTATTGTATATCAGACATCCTTTGGGGCCCACAGCATCCTGGGTGCTGAGGAAGGCAGGCGGATATACCCCGTTACTCACCGTTGGCTCAGGTCCGTGTAAATGTTTAGCATGGCTCCTCCAATCAGGTAGCCCGCCGCAGGTCCAAGGATGGCCGCCGTGTAAAAGATGGCTAAAAGGCAAAGGGAGTGTGCAGCCGTCACACACCACGCGGTGGGCCCTCCTAAGAGATGCCCCCGCCATGCTCCCGTGTCTACAGCTCCACCGTGAACCCCTTTAGGTCAGAGTGTGTCTGCGCAGACTCAGCTGGGAATGACATTTAGTCATCGGCTCTTAAAACGTCCCCAGAAGTGCACTTTGGATGTCGTTTGCACTCATACGAAAGCAGATATACCACGACTCCGCTTTGCATGGTGAGGGAGGGCAGTGTCCATAAAGGAGGAACTGGAAAGGCGGGCATAAGTGGGTACAGCCAGAAGCGAGGGCTGTTTGCAGGAAAAAGCGGAGCCTGCAATGAATGCTGAGCTCCCTGTTGCATCTGCCCCCAACAGGAGCCTCAGCCAAGGCCACTTGGGTAGACAGCGACATTAGCTACACACACCAATTGCCTTGAAGGTCACAGGCCACGATATAGAAACTATGAGCTGTGTTGTGGCTTTGCCTCAAAGTCTCAGCATTCCTGAATTCTCATCACTGATTTACCACCTCGGGAGCCGGGCTCAGAGTATACACAGAACACACAGGGAGCTGGGCTTGATTCCTGCCCACTTACCTTTGCATAGGACTCCTTCCAAACCACACAGAGGCTCAGTGCCAGCATGCCCTGCCCTAGCTCTGCCTGAGGACGTGGGGGTACCTGAGCAGACCCTGCCTAGTGTGGGCCAGTGCCGAGATTTCTGGCTTGAAGTCCCTGCAGGGCTTCTTAGAGAAGTCAACATCTGTTCCCCTGTCTCATAAAACCCTGTTGGCTGTGCCACTTCAAGTTAGGGGCCCCTGGGTCATATGACCAAGGGAGGGGCATAAGATCACCTAGCCAGGCTCTTAGAAGGTATCCACTTCATTCCACCAATGTCACAATCTGGTCCCTTCCGCCTACCCATCCTGATTCCTTGGAGAGCCCCACTCACCAATATAGATGGGCGAATAGTTTGACTTGACATTCTCATCCAGGTAGGTGACACCCAGTGTGTAGAGAGGGGTGGCGCCCACACCATGCAGTAGCTGGCCCAGCATGAAGACCAGCCGGTAGCTGGACAGGCCCGAGTCCATACACTCCACGTGACTCCCGTTGCCCAGACACGCCCCGGTCCCCACCTTCTCATCCATCTTCACCTCATAGTGGCCAGCGGTGAAATGGGGCAGTGCAAATACCAGGGAGCCGATGCCCAGGACCAGCACGCCCCAGCCCAGCCAGCGTGGCTTGTGCCCCTGGCCCCCAAAGTAGCTGACGAAGGTGAGGCAGAGGCAGGCGGCGATGTCGTAGGAGCTGGCGATGAGCCCGCTCTGGTAGCTGTGCAAGTCGAAGCGCTGCTCGATGGAGGTGATGACGGTGTTGATAAAGCCATTCACGATCATGCCCTGAAGGAAGGAGGCTGCACACAGGAAGAAGAGGAAGCCCTTGGGGGTGTTGAAGACCTGCAAGCACTGGGGGGTGAAGGCTCGCCAACCACACAGCGTGTTCTTTGGTCCTGCAGACTTGTACTTCACCTCACGGGCTATCTGGCTATTCCGCTTCTCAGCCTGGGGCTTGAACAGGAGTTGGCTGGAGGAGTCCAGGGGGCTGTGGGCAGAGCGCAAGGAGGCCGGGGACGCCCTGCTGCTGGGTGGAGTGTCACAGCCGCTGTCTGTGGCAGAGGACGCACTGGCCAAGAGGTGCTTCGGGAGGGAAAGGAAATGCTTGTCCCCCATCCCGTGCTGGGGCATCTCCAGCCTGGTGCGGAGGGCTTTGGCAGCACAGCAGGTAGAAGCAGAAGAGGTGGCTGAGAGGACGTCTCGCTGCTGGGTCTATTCTGTGAAGAGAATTTCTTGTTAGAAAACCTTTACCTGCTCCCTCATCTGTCGAAATTCCTACATGAACGTTCAGTGCCCACACAGTCCACCACTGCGATCAGCCTCCTCTGACCCAGAGTGGCCTCTGGCCAGCCCTTCACTCATACGTCTTGCTCCTGACCACAGGCCTGCTGCTAGTGAGCTACACCTGCTCTGGTCCCAGGGACTGGATTCCAGCAGACTTTGAAGGTGTGGCCATGCCTGGAAATGCTGAAGACAGAGCTATTAGATGGGGCCACCAAGCAGTGAGCAGAGCTGAGACACGGAGGAGGCCTGCAGTCACCCTGAGAGCCCTGACCCGCACTCAGCGGCTTTGCCTGCCTGAGCTGTCTTCCGCCGTAGGAGCAGAACCGCCTGAGAGTCAGCCATCAGTAATTCAGACCTGAACCACACGGTTCCAGAGTCCATAGAGTACAACACAGCCGTCTTCTGGAGGACACTGTGACCCACCACTGGGCCCAGGCTGACTTTAACAAGCTGGCACTGCCAAGGAGCCAGGAGTTCTAATCTGCGGCTGTGAGCAATAGAGATTCTACCATAAACATTCCTAGTGAAGTCGGTGCCAGCGATCAGGCCTGGGGGGAATACTCATTGTGCCAACACTTTCTCCACAAGCTGGTGTCCCTGCCAGAGAAAGACGGAGAGCACCTGAGGCAGAGGCGGTTCATGCCGTGGGAGTCAAACCTTCCTTGGGCAGCCAGTGTAGCCAGGCCCCACAGAGACAGCAGAGTAGCTTGTACATATGTGTGTGTCTATGCACATATGTGCACATTCATGTAGAGGCCAGAGGCCAACACGGGGTGTCTTCCTCCGTTAATTTCTATTTTTTAAATTGCAATTATTTATTTATGGGGGGTGCACACAGATTGCTTGTGGCAGTCACAGGATGGCTTGCTGAAGTCAGTTCTTCCTTCCAGTAAGTAAGTCCTAGAGATTGAATTCAGGTCATCAGACACGGTGGCAAGTGTCTCCACGGGATAAGCTATCTCACTGCCATATCTTTTATGACAGGAACTCTTGTGAAACCCGGAGCTCACTGATCTGGCTAAGCTAGTTGCCCAGCAAGTCCTAGAGATCTTTTTGTCCCTGTTTCCCTTGCTCTGAGATTAGAGATTACAGGTGTGTGTCGCCATGCCTGTCTTTTTACATATATCCGTGGGGTTCTGACTCAGGCCCTCATGTTTGGGCACCGCACTCTTTACCGCCTGAGTCATCATTTTCTCAAACGGCAGCGGAACAGGACAGAGGAGGGACAAAGGGGAGCGGGGTAGGATAGATGAGAACAGCCATACGGCACGCCAGCCTTGGAACTTGGGGTTGAAACAGAAAGCAGACTCCTAGGGCACAGGGAGAGTCAGAAGGGAAAGACTCAAAGTTGCCAGACTCAAGGTCACCAGAGAGTTGTGTGTTTTAGCCTTTAATCCAGGCTGGCCTCGTGCCCACTTGGTCCCTCCACTGCCACCGGGGACTACACAGGTGACAGGCAGATGGGTATACATAGGATGTAATGGAACTCAGATCGCAGTAGGCAGTAGGAAGCAGAGGGATTTCTTCCTTAAAAATGAAAGCCACCGCCGTAGCATTCTAGACGTCCGGTGTCCCGAAGCACCAGCGTCACCACGGTTTAACCCGCGCTGAGAACACTGGCAAATATTTGAAGCACAATCTAAAACCAGACTTATCTACATTCTGCACTGAAATGAGCAGGTTGAAATCCTTCTTTAAACATTAACAAGTGACGCTCTGTTTGCTGCCTTTCCACTGTAGGGTGGCAGAGTGGATTAGACGTGTGGCTCATACCGGTCATACCAGCATATGGAGTGGGATGGAGACAGAAGGATCACAAGTTCAAGGCCAACCTCAGCTAGAGACTCTCACTCAACAAAAGGGTGGTAAAGATGGCTCAGCAGTGAAGAGCGTTTCTTTCCTAGAGGACCCGGGTTCTGTTCCCAGCACCCATAGGTGTTGTACGACCGCCTATAACCTTAGCTCCAGGAGGTTCGGTGCCCTTTTCTGGCCTCTATGGGCACTTGCACACAGAAGGTATATACTCACACAGCCATGTGAATAAAAACTAATGTTTAAAACAGGGCCAAACTTAATTGGTAAAGTGTTTGTCTCACAGGCCTGAGCACCTGAGTTCCAAGCTCATATGATTTTTTTGTTTGTTTGTTTGGTTTTGGTTTTTCGAGACAGGGTTTCTCTGTGTGGCTCTAGCTGTTGTGGAAGTAGCTCTGTAAACCAGGCTGGTTTCAAACTTACAGAGATCCACCTGCCTCTGCCTCCCAAGTGCTGGGATTAAAGGTGTATGCCATACCCGACTTGCTTGTTTTTTAAAGCTGAATTTCACAGGGCAATGCTTGCGATCCCAGCAAGGAGGAGATGGAGACAGGCATATTCCTGGGGCTCACTAGCCAGTCAGTTTAGTCTACCTGCCAAATCAACGGGAGACCCTGCCTCAAAAGGCAAGATCTTCACATACCTGTACACCATGTGGACCTGCACACATATGAACAACAGCAAACATACACCCCACCATCACCACCAATAAAAGGGAAAGGTGTCATTGCACGCATATCAACCCTTGGGCCTCCATTGCCCACACCCACAGCTGCCATTCTGATGTCAGGAGGACCGTGCTGCTGAGCTGTCCCAGCCGCTAGCTTTCAAGTTTCTTCCTAGGACCTGCTAGATTCTGCTATGGCTGGAGCAGCCTCAGTGCCAGTCTGGCTAGACTGCAGGTGTCCCTGGATTTGTCACATGCCTCCGTGAGCAGGTCAGTGAGGGGTTTCAGGAGGAGTCACCATGGAGTCGATAGGCACCACCCTCTGGAGGGCCTGGCTGTGTGTGTAAGGGTGGAGTTCAAGGGAACCTGGCACCCCAGATTTCTGTCTTCATAACTTGGTACATGTTTAGCTTCGTAATCTCATGAGCCAGTCCCTAATAGTAAATCCCCTTCTATTTCTCGTTGCCTGTCCTTCTCTGGAGAACGCTGCCTCATGCAAGGTCAATCCGTTCCTTTGGTACTGATACTGCTCTGCTATGGGTGGGATCTCTGCTAGGCACCAGGGTTCAGGGATCCACCCCCAGGATACCGTCCCCATTACAAGGATCCCACAGCAACCATACATGAACAGTCCTTAGGAGCTCCTTGCAACCGTGTGTAGCTGCAGATCAGCAGGATCCAGGCTCCCATGGGACGAAATACATGGAGCTAGGACTTGCTCACCTGTTGCTGTAAGCAAGGGAAGAGGCTTTCACAGAACATCCAACACCCTTGTGTCCATGACAAATGTGGGGGGCCTGGTTATCCTGGACACATCCCCACCGACTCCAATTATATGGGAGGCAGGTCCAGCACTACTTCAGAAGCACCCTGTACTCCTGACAGCTATCCTATGACAGAGACCTTTCTCACACTGGGACTCCAGCCATGTGACTACCCCCCCACCACTAAATAGCTGTTGGTAGGGGGCACTGCTGGAGGGGAGCCGTGCCAGCCCCACCCCTGCACCTGCTTCCACTTCTAGCTGCTGTGTATGGGGGAAGAAAAAGATCTAAGGCTTGGAGGAACTTTCTTAGTCGGAGAAGGTTTTACTGAGCCACCACTGCTCAGGTGGGGAGGAGCAGGCTCTTTCACACAGCCCACTCTCCAGCAAGCAGACTTTGCCTGTGCTGTGTCTCAGGCTGCCAGGCTGGCTCCACCCAGACTGCCCTGCAGCCCAGCCCTGTGGGATTAGGTCAAACTGATTAGCCCAGGATGATGAAGCCCTGGGGCTCCTGCTGTCAGCTGACAACTCCACACCTGAGCACTGTGGGAGGGCAGGCATGTGCACAGGTGTAGGTAATACGTGTGAACAATCTTAGGAGGCCACAGATGACCAAGATTCCCTTGCAAGCCCCCCACGCTGTCTTCAGGGCTGCAAGTGGAGCATCTCACTGATGATGTCTTTAGTTCTGGAAGAATCCAGTCGTGGCCTCCTCTCAGTGGTCAGAGGCCACTCTGTGGTGAGAAAAGGCCTGGTTTGCATGGCTGCATGCTATGTTCTTCCTGCTTGCTTATTTCCTTTGTCCATCCATTTTCTACACTCCCAGCTGGAGCCGTCCCCTGGGCCTCAGCTCACACTGCAATTTGGAAGACAGGATTTCAGAATGGTTCTCTGCCCCGGGTCCCTGCACCTGGGTTTCTGCAGGCCGTCCCTAGGACATCCTAAAGCCCCAAAGCTGGGGTGTCAAGCATTACTCTCTCCTTGCTTTGGAGACACTTTTGAGACCCAAATCCTAGACCCTCCTTAGACCTTGGCAGCCAGCAGACCCGATTCATTTCTCTTCCCTTCTGCCTTCTTCTCTCTTCTTCTTTCTCCTCTGCCCTCAACCCCAACAACCGTCATGAAGCTCCAGTCAGAAAGAGAAGACAACAAAGGCAGGTATCTATTTATTGCACTGAACTGCTCTGGGGCCACCAAACCTTTCACCTGGGCACTGCTGCTGACACCACAGCCTGGTCAGCTGCCACCCCTCTGTGACCTTGGGACTCTTCTCTGCCCCCTAATTTCTCCTGGGTATCTCCTTTTATACACAATGTGGTGTGTTTTCACTTCAGAATGAGGCTCAGGCAATGGGGACAGGATATGGGCCAGCTACCAAAGCACCTAATTTGCACACCTGGTAGCCACATGCAGGTAAAAGATCAGGAACCAGCTGCTTTTCACAGAAGCTGCCGCGGACTAATTAACAGGGAGCCTGAGGACAAGACACCAGCACGGGTCCAGAATGACCCGTCCCACACAGAAGGTCTGCGGTCTCAGCCTAGGTAGATTTTTTCCCACCCTGTCTATATCCGGGATTCCTGGAGCATGCAGAGGACCCTGCCAGGCGCCATACTACAGAGAGGAATGGAAGCCTTGCTAATCAAGGTGTATTTGAGAAGCAGTGGCCAACGCGGGCAAATGCTCCCCACTTTGGCAAGTCAGAAGCCTCTCTGGTTCGCAGTTTCCTCCTGCAATGTGGTGTGAGGTAAAGGATACAGCCCTCTGCACAAATGGGCCAAGCTGCCACTAGGCTCCTGGAAAACAGATCTACAGTGCCCAACTTCTGAGGCACAGTTACTCCTGGACTCCAAGAAGGTCCACATGCCTCATTTGTTATCCCTCAGCTCACCTGACACTTGGGGACAGAAGTAGCTTGCTTTGCCTCTGCTGCGTGGCTGTCTATGGGTGTGATGGTCAGAACCAACACTTTACTGCAACAGGGGACCCTGGGGCTGCTCTCATGGCTCCCACAGCTCTTCTACGTTCTAGTGGGGGGGACGACAGCGAGGGGCTCTGGTGATAACCTTTGTGATTTTCAGGTTTGTCTTAGATTCAGAAGAGGGCAGCTCTAGCTGGATAAGGGACCTTCCTGGATGAGCCAGCCACTGCCTCCGGGTGGCCTCTTAGGGTGCAAATTTACTCGCAGGGTATCCTGGCCAAAAGGACCCCAAGTACAAAACTCAAGGGTCCCAAGGATGTATGGGTGGGGTGGAAAGCACCATCGAATAATCCTACGTGTTCTCTGTGCTTTGGGTCTGAAGGGGCAATGCCCAAAGCATGCCCCTAAGGTTGCAGGCTAAAAGTTAGTTACAAGGCAAAGACGGGTGCACGGAAGGAGAGCTTGAATAGCACCTGGGTGTGGAAGAAGAGGCATGTTGGAGGTCCCTCAGCTTCCATGGTTTTGGGTATCTGGTGCCAAGGGGAGCCCTGACGATGACAGTAAGTAAACTTCACCCTACCCACGGCCCCCAGTTTCTGATCCACATGTGAGTAGTTGGGGGGGGGGTTAGAAAGGGTTTTCTGTGTAACAGGTTCTCCTGGAACTCACTTTGTAGACCAGGCTGGCCTCGGAACTCGCAGAGATCCACCTGCCTCTGCCTCCTGAGTGCTATGTGCCACCATTGCCCAGCTGTGAGTAGCTTTATAAAGAAGTACCACTCTCATCTACAAATGTGGTTCAGGATTCCAATTCTTTTTTGTTTGTTTTTGTATTTTCAAGACAGGGTCTCACTATGTAGCTCTGGCTATCCTAGAATTCACTATGTAGACCAGGCTGGCCTTGAACTCACAGCTTTGACTGCCTCTGCCACCTGAGTGCTGGGATTAAAGGTGTGAGCCATGAAACTCAGTTGATTCTAATTCTTTGTAATGCTAACAAAAATGAGGTCAAGATACCTGTCCACAGGGTGTTGGGGAAAATCAGAGGGCCCCCATCTGAGAGCAGCAGGTTTGGAGGCTGATCAAGGGAAGCAGAGGGGAGGAAGAGCCCAGACCTCCCTGGTCTAGCTGCTGCCTCTGCAGTGACCCACAAGATGATGCAACCCAGGTCCAGCATGGTGGCCCATTTCCCCTACTCCAGCAAGGCTTCCAGGCTTCACTGGTCATGCAGAACTCTGGCCGCCTGTCACATGGGGACACAATCCCCGAGGGCCTGTCCAATTACTCACAGTGACTGAGAACTAGGGGTGTACCTCCCTGTCCCTCATGTTCATCAAGACCTCACCGAGGCCAGACTTCCACCGGAATCCCAGAACAAGTTTGGTGTTGAGCTTCTGAGAACTAACCCACACTCTCTCTTCCAGCCGTCATGGGGATCAGGAAGGAAGTACTTGGTGTCTGTACTTCAGAAGCTATTGACCGTATCTCCAGAGGAAGCAGGGGTGTCCCCTCCTTTCTGTCGAAAAGCCAGACTTAGCATTGGCCCTTCTGTGTCTCAAATGCTTCATCCTGAAATGGACCCACCGGGGAAAGTTTAGGAGCTCAACCTGTTCCAGTTTAGGTATAAATTCACACGGTGTAGCAGTCCCCACGTGGGAAATACGTTAAGCCAGGCGATTTCTGTAAGACTCACAGTTACAAACGCGGTCCCAAACTTCAGTTATCAGTGGATTGAGAAAACGTGAGGGTCTGGAAGGCAGGCAGGCATCAGCGAGTTCCTCATACCAGGGGCTGTAATGGGCATCAGGTCCTGGGCCCATTCACAAGTCTGTCCTGCCCCTCTCTTTGCCCAGTCACAAGCCTTTCTCTTGCCTGCCTGGCCCCTCTGCAGTACTGGGGAAGGTTCTGGTTGGGACTTGTCCACGTCTGCTTCAGAGGCCACACCCAATGAACCACAATTAGATCATCCAGGAAGAATTTTCCAGGCAGTACCTGGTGGCCTTTCCTAGTGGGCAGGCAAATCAAGGTGGTCCAACCAAGAGAGTCCCTCGGTCTTACACATGGTCTGTGCTCTTTGCAGCACAAGGTACCCGTTTTCCTTCGGTTCTTGATATAGCGGGGTTCCAGTAACTTTCTCTGGCCCGCTTTCCTCTCTTCTTGAGAAGAGAGTGGCTGGAGTACAAATCTCCAGCATCCCCCATATCATTCTAGGCACTCCAACATCCTGGTCCTCAGCCTGATCCTCGGTGACCGGGACTGCTCTCGTCCAAAGCCTCCAGCCAGTAAATGCGAGGCTCAGCACACAGCCTCTGCTGTCCCCATTACCACAGCTACGATTTATAAATAATTCTGCTAAACCCCAGGTACTCCCTCCCCTGCCGTCAGTCCACCTGTCCCAGCCGGTGACTAGACAGCTGCGTTGGTTTTTACTCAACTAGAAAAACCACTGCCATAAAACAGATGGAGAACTGGTTCCATTACGAGTAAACCACCGTGGTTTCAACGCCTCTAGACAGAAATACCCATGGCCTTGTCTCATCACGCTAATCTCAGGCCACCGAGCCTGGGGGCCCAGCAAGCTGCCGGGTGCAACTGTGTGTCTATATCTCACACTTCCGTACATCTGCGGATGCTGACCTCTCACCGTGAAGGAGGTACACTGCCCTCGGGGTCCGGGGTTTGAAGCCAAGCTGCCAAAGAGGCACCAAACGCGGTCCGAATCCTCGCTGGCGTTCACCTGCGCTCAGAAACGCGCGTGAGAGGCGTGGATGGTGCCGGGCCACAGGGACCCAGTCATCCGCGCTCCTAGGAGGAACAAAGCCTGTCGCACGTGAGCAACTTTTGTGCTTCACGTTTTCCTCTGACTTAGCAACCGTTGCCGCTGCAGGTGAACCTGTTCCTGATCAGACCCGCAGGGGCTTGCGACCGTGTAAGCTTGCGGCCCCTTACTCAGGCCGGCAGCCCGAGCGGCTCCCCACATGCAGTCCTGTGCCCCAACCCTCTCCCATCTTCCCTCTCGCTCTGGCGCAGCGGCTCTGCCTCTCCCCCCCCCCCCCCCCTTTTCCTGCAGACTCGCAGCTCCCTCGCGGGCAGCTGGCAGCAAGGAGTGGATTCTGCATCCGGCTCCCTCCGTCACGCCCTGTGCCCACAGAAGGGCCCCAGGATGTCTCTCCAGTGCCCGGGCCTGCTTCCCGCCAGACATCGCACCACGCGCCAACCCGGCCTCCGCAAACACCTGCCGCGCTGCTGACCTCAGCAGGTCGGGGTCGGGGTCTGGCACCTCTGAGAGGCGTCCCGCAACGGCGACAGACCCTGTCCGCATCCTGGTCCGAGTCCCCAACGCAGTCCATGTCCCATAGCACTCACCTTCCCGCGAACCCGGCTGCCGCTCTGCGCCCTGTGCTCTGGCCTTCGCGCGCAGCCCACTCACGCTTCATTCATCGCCCAAGCCTCCCCCCCCCCCCCCGCAGGGGTGGCTTCGCCACCGCCGCCAATGGCAGCGCAGTTCGGGCGGGGCAGAGCCGGAGGTGACAGTGGCCGGAGCGCGCCTGGGCGGAACCGAACCAAGGGGCGGGACCGGGGCGGGTCAGGGACCAGACAGAGGGCTCCAACCTGAGATTTCTTGCTGCCAGCAAACATCACTGGCGGTGTCAGGCTAGGAAGATAGGGCTCAGGCCTTGCTGCGTTGTAGGTTCCACCTGCTTCCGGGTTCGCGCTCTAGCGGAGAGCCGAGGCCATGGAGGGCGCGCGTGGCCATCAGCTCGCTCAGGCGTGGGTACAGCAGCAGCCTCGCAAAGCCCCCCCCCCCAACCCAACCAGGCCAACCAATGAATGCTCCTCCCGAGGATTCAGGGCAACTAGGCGCTGGATTAAGCTGCACCCTCACTTAGAAAGCCCGTAGATGGGTTCCTGACCCCGAGGCCTCTTCCCAGAACTACTCTTGGTTTTGAAGATACCGTTGATGTGAGATGGACAGGGACTATACCAGCCACCCTCAGACTGACGTGTTCTCTGTTGTCGATCTTGAATATTTTTCTGAACCCTTCTGGGCCAGTTTCTGCATCAGTAAAATTAAGTTCATATCTGCAAGCCCATACAGAGAAACCCTGTCTTGAAAAAACAAAAACAAAGAAAACAACAACAAAGTGATTATAACACTCACTGAAGAAAGTGGAAAACAGAGGATAAAATGAGTCCCGCTGAGTTTGGCCAAGGAACAGCTGACAGTCTCTGACTATCACGGTTGAATCAACAGCTGACGGCAGAAACTCTCCACAAATCTCTCCCTTTTGGGTTTAGTACAATTAATTGAAAAGACATAGGTGCCAGGCATGGTGGTACACACAGATAATCCTATCCCTAGGGAGGCTGATGCAGGAGGTTCTCTATTGGGAGGCCAACCTGGGCTACTTAATGAGAGTCTGTCTGAATTAAAAACAAAGCAAGAAATAAAACAATAAAAATAAAACAAAACCTTCCCCTGCCCCCAATCTGAACTGGGGAAATGAAGGCAAAAAAAAAAAAAAAAAAAAACCAGCTTGTGGCCAGCTTGGGCTACACAGCAGGTTTGTCTCTAAAAATTAAAAAAAAACAAAAAAGTTTTCAAAAGCCAACTCTGGGAGGACCAGGCACAAGGGTAAACCACTGACAGCCCCATAACCCCAGCTCCCATGAAGCCTCAGGGGCTAAGACAGACCTCTTCCTTTGTATGTAGAGAAGGAACTTGCTGCTAGGCTTAGGTCTTCATGTCATACTCAGTAATGAAAGTGTCTTCCTTGCTGCAGTGGATGTGTGATGGGTACCTGAAGCACGAATTAATAAAAACTCAGAGATAGAAATTGGGGTTCAGCCTGACGAACCGAAAAGCAAAGCAACCAGTCACTGGCTCTTACCTCTACCTCAGTCCAAAAATGGTGATCCTGCCTCCAGGAATCTCAGGATGAGACTGTGTCTGAGAGCTGTCTCCTCCTGTTTTATAATCCTCTCTAGTTCTGGGGTTAAAGGCATGCACCGCTACTGCCTGGTTTCTATGGCAAACTAGTGTGGCTACTGGGACTAAAGGTGTGTGTTATTACTGCCTGGTCTGTAAGGCTGGCCAGTGTGGCTGTTTTACTTTTCTGATCCTCAGGCAAGCTTTATTTATTAAAATACAAATGCAACGCCACAATATGTACCTGCTCACATTACGTCCTGGGAGCCTCTGGTGATGTCTTCAGGCTCCAGGGTCTACTTGACAGCTTATGAGCCTCTATTCAAGAAAACTGAGTTTCAGTTCAGTTGCCCCAGGTATTGGCCTCCATATCTGACACTTCTGGTCAGAGAAGATCCCTAGGAAGATTAGATACTGTGGTACTATGTGGCACACCTCTCCTTGCTGGAGCAAATAGAGCTCCCTCTCTGAAGACACCTCCGCCAGGTCTGAAGCCAGAGAGAACCGGCCGAAGAGTCTTTCGAGAGGTTGTGAGTTCCTTCCCCACTTCAGGACATATGAACAGGGGAACTCAGGAAGGCGCTCCAAATGTCAGGAGCAGGCTTGGACACTGTGCTTCCAAGACTTAATTTGGGGTTCATCTCTGAAACCAATATTGGTATAATATGTTTCCTTTAATCATCTGGTGTGTTTTATGAAAAGGGTAAGTTTGTTTTAAAGAAGGTAATCAGTGTTGGTTTCTATAGAGAGGTCATGCAAAAATAGATAAAATGTAACAGGGCCAAATAGAACTGCTTGCTAAGGGGTCTGAACTTGAAGCCAGCCTTAGGCTCAAACAGACATTCTTAGCCTTCTTCAGACACCATCTAAAGATGATTCCAGGGTAAACATTCAGGTTTTAATGGAAGACACAGGCCCTGTCCTGCCGTCAGAGGCCAAGCCAGGTACGGAGGCCCTCAGGGGCCCTCAAGGTACTTGTGTGTCTGAAGACCTTAGCTCCTTAGGCTGTGCCTGGCTTCTCGGAGCACTTGGTATTTCCTGTGATTAAGGACTAGGAAGTCTTAGAGGTTGGTCAGATTGAGATCTCTATCCAGGTGTCCAGGTTCCTGTCTCCAGCAGAAAAAGAATTCAGACACCAAACTAAACCAAGGAATTGAGAGAAAGTTTGTTACAGAGAAAATTCAGGCTTCTTGCGAAAGGTGCATCAGTCAGAAGCCTAGAGTCTCAGGGGCAAAATGTAATGAAGGGGAAAATTACTCATGAGTTAAGGTGGGGGAGATGTGGGGAATTCCAGAAACGAGTTGAAATTTCACCATTCTTGTCTTTGTATGGGGTCTTGAATGTCGCGTGGCATCAGCTGAATGACGATAATGGACATTTTTGCTAGGTATCTTAATCGGTACCTAGGGCTGAGGACATCCACTCCTTTCATCTCTCAGTCAGCTGTGTTTGGCCTAGGCAGCTTTGGGGGTCTTGGGCCTTGACTGTCTGAGACTGCAGCTGGCCTTTGCTTGTGGTACAGCCTGCATCTCTGGAACCGTCTGTGCCTTTCTAACCTTTCTCAAAAGGGACAGAGACCTGGCACTGGGGGTCCAGTGGTGGCCTTCTTTCAAAGGGCTGCTTTCTCCTTCATCTTGCCAGGGAGGAGTTGGGAGGTCCAGGACAGAGCCCCCACGAGGTCAACCCCAGGGTACCACAGCATCTCGGAACAAGGACTGGCACATTGTGAGCCGTGGAACATTCTGCACTCAGTAAGCTCTATCCCAGCAGGGATTTTGGAGAGGAAATAACTAAAAGGAAAATGATCCAAGTAACCCAAGTACTGTTGGACATCCGTGGTCCTGAAGCCAGGCATTGCTGTGTGGCCAGGGATCTCGGGGAGACTCTAAACAGATGTTTATGCTTTTGTGGGCAAACACTGTCCCCTGTCATCGTGTTGGGAGCGATCCCAAAATGCTAGAATGTGAACTCACGTTATGCTTATTCTCACTCTGTGGGCATTGCTGTCGTGTGGAAGTTGCCAGTGCCAGGACGATTAATCTCCAAATTAGAAGGAGAAGCAAAAGGGCAGGGAAGGGCCAGGTCACTGAGAGAACATTCCTGTAGGGCATGGACAGGGTGGTGGCCAACCTCAAAGGCCCTGGGTCTTAATGCCCCAGTCTCAAGCTAGCCTACAAAAATCATCTGTTTCTGGGAGAAGGGTGTGACTCCCCCCACTGGTATTCATCAGGGTGTCTGCTTTGTATTAGCTGAAGCAGTTAAGTGCCCCAGTTTTTCCTTTTCTGGTTTACAAAAAGACCACACCACCTTAGTGACAGTCACCCCATGTCTAGGAAATGATGAAACCCCACTGGTAGCAGAGTTGTGGGCTGTGGCCATGCCCCGAGTCTCTGGGGGATAGTTATGCTTAAATGTTTACTTAGGACTTCTAAATTATTTGAGGTGGTACACTTGCAAATCCCAGCACTTGGGAGGTTGAAGCAGGAGATTTGTCATGAGTTCAAAGGTAGCCTGGGTCACACAGCGTGAAACCTTGTCTTAAAAAAGCAAAATAAAAACAATGACTAGAGTTAGGACTTGACTGTTTTTGTTTGTTTGTTTGGTCATTTTCCGGCTTTCTGTTCAGTTTGTTTTGCTTTTTGAGACAAGCACCCCCAAACTTGCTTTAAAACTGAGGGTAAACTTGAGTTAATGATCCTCTGGCTTCCCACACGTTGGGATTATACATGTGCGGCACCACATCCAACTACAGGACTCCACTCAAACATTCAAATGAGAAAGGAGGTCTTGCTGAAGGTTGGAGGAAACCAGAGTCAAAGGTGAAACCCAGCTCTGAGGATGTTTGTTAAGTGGATGCTAGGGTAGTATAATCCTGAGGTGGGCATGCCAGAGAGGAGACCCGCAAGGTTGGAGAAAAACCCAGCCTAGGAAAAACCCAGCTCAGAGTTGTCTAAACTTCCGGGTCGGTGGCACTACTTCAGGAATTAATACTGCTGTGTGAGGGGTCACTGTGGGTGACCATGAAGGTCTCTGGTGGCAAAAGTCCTGTGCTCTGCCCTCAAAACTCTAATTCTATCCCGGAGCCCCACTGGAGCGGTGTGAGCAGAAAGCGCTGCCTTGCCAACCCCGCTGCAGATCCTCCACCAGCATCCCAATGCCTCAGTTTCTGGGTCTTCTCACGGGGCTTGGCCTCGCGCCAGGCCGCAGCACGCTGTCTGTGTGAGCTGTTCATCATTTTCCTATTTTCTTTCTCTGCTACTCTGTTGAATCAGGGTGAACTGAGATACTGCCTTGCAGGGCGAGGAGTCTCACCCGTTCTGTACAAACGCCCTGGGTGACAGAGACCGGTAGTCAGGAGCAGCCCACCCTGGCAACAGACCTCCACTGTCCTTGTTCTGTGTCTCCTGGAGCGAGATGACCAAGAGATGAGCTTCAATTGCGTTTTTGTTTCAGAGACTCTGTACTGCGTAAGGCAGCTGCAAGGGGCACAGAGCTGGCACCCGGGAACTGCCCTTCCTCCCAAAGACTGGTGATGTCGGTTGGGACTCGCACAGGAGGTAGATGTTCAGATGACCCGCTCAGACAGTATTTCATGAAACACATCCCAGACTACTGGGCTGGTAATGGATGCTTTGGTCAGCAGAACATGTGCAAACACAGGGTTTGCCTTATCCCACCATGTAGCCAGGCCTTAGTAACTTCCTAGGCATATGGTACCTACCTAGACATGAGCCTTTCCCTGATGTAAGGCCTTGGGAAAGACCCTAGTCTGATACACAGACACACAGACACTAAGGATTTGACCTGGGTGGGTGCAGTGGCTCATGTCTGTTATTCTAGCACTGGGAAGAATGAGGCAGGAGTATTGTCATGAGTTCGAGGCTAGCACAGGTTACAGTGTGAGACCCTATCTCATGAACACCTCCCCCCATGAAAAATAAGCTCAGTGCTGGGAGCTGATGCTAGAGATTAGGTTTGGAGGAGACTGGGGGAATCTTCACTTTCCTATCCGGACAGACAGGACTCACAGTGGCCACGTGGGGTACCCTAAGCTTCAGGGCAAGGGAGAAGGTCATGCCACACTGGTGGCTGTGGGCACTCCTTGCCCTGGAGAACTGCTCTGTCCCCTGAATCCTAGAAGCCTTGCTCCTGCTGAATCTCACTGCTGGTCCACTTGTGTGGTCTACTGCATAGCTTTCAAAAAGGCAAATGTCCTTGCCAGCTGGAGGCATTTGGAACTGCCTGAGCCTGCCCAGCTCTTGCCCTGCCTATCTAGGGTAGTGGTGGGCGAGAACCCACGTGGCTAGGACCTCAAATTTAGTGAGTGATTACCTTAGCTTCCAAATGTGTGTGCTGTTGACAGGTCCTGTCAGGCCTTCCTTGCCGGCACAGTGGCTTTCTTCCCTGGCCCACTTATCTGAACCAATCTTGTGACAGGCAAGATTATATTAACACTGGGGTGTTCTTAGGTTTAAAAACATCAGCTAGAAATGTTCAAATCATCAGCAATTACTTGCAGCTATTTGGGCATTACTTCATGTATACTTTGCTGGGGTCCGAGCAAAGGGCAACAGGTAGGTCTTTGTCTTGCCACCCAAGCTCTTCCCGTGGCTTCTCCTCATGCCTGCCACCTCTCAGGGTAAGCCCAAGAGGTGCCGGAAGATGATGGCATTGCCACTATTCTCCAGCCCACCCACTGCTGGAGACCTCCCTTGTGTAAAGGAGGAAGGGTGACAGACACTGTTTTCTAGAGGCTCCCTGGATATGAAGGGCTCCTTGGCTATGTGCCAGGCTCCTTAACTACACACAGGACTCCCTCGCTATACACAGAGTTGATCAGCCTCGCAAAGCCAGAATGAGATGACTGACTGGCAAACTGCCTGGATTCGTGTGAGAGAATTCTGCTGGCCTCTGAGGGTCCTTCTTGAGAAGTGTGCGCTGTGGACAAGGTCCAGGGACCCCATAGAAAGCCGGCATCAGCTTGTGTCAACTTAACCTGAGCTAGAAGATGCTGCCTGAGGGTTAGCCATCAGGGGTCTTTAGAAACTGTCTCTGAGGCAGTGCTGTGTGGTTAGCGCCCTGTGGGGCCAGATCTTTTCAATCTGAGAGAGATTCACAAGTTTCGTTTTCCTAGCCTGAGCAGAAAGGTGTCCAGCTAAACAAGAGGGTAGATGTTCTAGACAGGACCTGAAGAGCTAGCTCAGTTTCCTGTCCAGAAGGTCTGCCCCCTCCACAGGAGGGAGCATGGCTCCTGGTTTCTCTAGAGTGGCAGGGGTAGATCTAGATCTGAGGGTCACAACGGGATCTCCTCTGGGCATTCAATATGGTTAGTGCCTGTGCCAGCCTCTCTTCCCCCATGTCCCCTCATCTCTTGTCCCAGGCCTGGGACTTGTCCACCCCCACCGTGCTACCACAGCCATGCCCAAGAAATAGCTCTCTTCCGTTTTCTGCTCTCCAGCTGTGTGGGAGAGTGTTGACAGAGGTTTCTGTCCCATCAGGTTCCACAGCCGTTCAGTCCCAAAGAAACACACAGAGGCCTACATTAATTATAAATTGGTTGACCTATTATCTCAGGCTTTCTTATTAGCTCTTGCATCTTAACCCATAATTCTTGTCTGTGTCAACCATGTGCCTGGGTACCTTTTATCAGTGAGGCATTCTCATCTTGCTTTCTCTGTGTCTGGGTGACAACTGCAGATTGAGTCTTCCCAGAATTCTCCTATTCTGGTCGCTCCGCCTATACTTCCTGCCTGCTACTGGTCAATCAGCGTTTTACTAAATCAATACAAGTGACAAATGTTTACAAGACCATTGTCCCACAGAAGAAGAGCTTGCCTTAACCTGGGCACTTCACCTGTTCCTCTAGCTGACCTCCATCATTGCCCCTTAAGATACAGCTGCATCCCCCACCTCAGCCCCAGTTCTCCCAAGGCTCTGGTCTCTTTCTAAAACCCTATAACCTTGGTTACCCACCTCTGCATTGCCCCACCCTCCAGGTGCCCAGCTCAGCAAAGTCTCTGGCACTTTCTCTTACAGCCTCCAGGGCAGGTGTGACTATGGCCAGCCAAGGGCTGTCTTTATTCCATGTGACCAACAGGGTCTGTTCCACACCCTGGCCCACAAAGACACCTGTGTCTGTGTCAAGGGTCCCAGGTCCCAGATCTGCCCTAAACCATACTGCAGCCCAGGGATTCCCCCTCAGCTCTCTCGCTCTCTCTAGAGCTCAAGTGCAGAGCCCAGCATCTCCCTTCTCTCTGTCCAGCCTGCAGGAGTCTGTGGAGAGGCTGCTTCTTGTAGCTTCTACAGGACTTGTGGTCCTTCCTTGTCTGAGCTCTGTCTTTGTGCTGAATTGCAGCCCAGGGCCTCTGCCTGACCATCCTAGCAGGTCTCCCAGCCTCGTCCACCTGTTCAAAGTCCACTACCATACAGAGGCGAACTTTCTCAGACTGGCTGTGGTCATCACTGTCCTTTCCTTTCTCCTCCCCCTCCTTCCTTCCCTTTTCTTTCTTTCTCTTCTCTCTCCTTTTCCTTTTGTTTGGTGCTGGTGCTTACACCAGGCCTTCATGACGGCCAGGTAAGTACTGAACCACCTCTTATATTTTTTGAATTTTATTTTGAGACAAGGTCTGGCTGCGCTGTCCAGACTAGCCTTGAACCTATCCTTTAGCCCAGGCTGGCCTTGGACTTCTAATCTTCCTGCCTCAGCCTCTTGAGTAACTGGAAAGAGAGACCTCTGCACAGGCCCTGCTAAGGTCTACACTTAAAACCCAAGGTAAAATGCCCTCTGCTCTGTCAGTCATTCTGTCCCATCCACCTTCTGCCTCTGTGCTCATGTCTGTACACAGCTTCTTCACAAGGCTAGGCCCAGCCGTGGGCTCCCAGCTCAGCCTACCCATGCATCCTCTGTGCCTACGCAAGGACCTGCATATCTGTAAGTATCCCAGCTCTCTGTATACAGCTCCGTGGGTGTCTACCCCAGAGCTGATGTAGACTTACTGAGAGGCACTGCTCACAGTATTAGCATTTGTAGAGTCTAATCGGTAGTCACCACTGCCCGGGTGACCAACAGGAGCCCTCACCACCACCTCAGCTCACTGCCACACCTCACCATACTTCTGTGCCTTCTCCAGAGTCTCAGTCAGATCTCCAGGAGACCCCAATGCCCCTCCAAGAAATCCTATCTTCTTAGCCACAGCCCCAATCTGTCTCACTCCCCTGCTGCCCTGCACTTCCCATCACCAGAAGCCTCCCCCTCTGCCTGCAAGCAGCTGGGCCCTGTGGTTCTCTCTCCCTCTCTCCCTCCTGCCTTTATCCCATAAATGTTATTTATTGCAATGGTGCTATAATAACACAGCTTGAAGCACGGGACTGGAACATGGGGGCTGTTTCCTTGGTTTTCATATTTTCCCCTGGTCTGAGCTGTGACACCACACTTAGGTCTGAAGTCATGATGAGAGGCAGGCTGTTTCCCCATAAGCTTGTTGGTATTTCTACATCTCTCTGTATTCATCACCATGCTCTCATGGATGGCTGTGACCCTGTGTGGACACACGGGTTGGGTCTATTTCTCAATCAGTGCAGACGGTACCTTTTTGAGGGCTGTTATCTTGGAGCAGGGTCTCCGGAAGGAGCTGGTAAAGGAGACATCAGCAAAGGTGGGATGAGAATCACCTCCATGGCCTTTGGGGAGAATAACCTGGCATTGTCTATTACAGAGGGATTCACACAGTGCCGAGGCCTGGCAGCCACACAGGGACTAGGGTACACAGTGGGGTAATGAAGGTTCCCGGGAGGCAGAGCTCATCACAGGGACAGGCATGTCTAGCCACAGCCAGGCTGCCATACTGGGAGGCCAGGGAATGACATTAGGAGGCTGCAAACTTGGTGTCTTCTAAGAACAGGTGAGGAAGTAAGGGGATGGGACACAGAAGTGGAAGGAAGGTCAGTGTTCCTTGTCTCTTAATACTTCGAACTTGGCCCCTCAGTCTGGTACCAATTTGTCTTAAATCCGCTGAGAAAGAAAGGGTATTTGGAGCTGGGCTTTATCCCCCATGCAGGGGTGCTGTACTGTATGAGGGTAACCCCTGAAGCCAGCCATTGCCACCATAATCACCTCTCAGGGCATCTCTGAGAGAGTCAGACACCAGCCATGGCCCAATCTCCTGGAGCAGCACCCATCAGTCAGCCCCTGGAGAGGGGCTTCTCAAGTCACAGGTCCCCAGAGCTTCCTACCAGTCCTGATCTGTGCCCCTGCCTCCTCTGCCAGCAACAGTCATGCGCCTCCCTGTCTGTTACCAGCCTATCTCATCTTCCATGGCTGCAGCCCCCATGTTGATCTCCCTGAGCTATCCCCAGGCTTGTCCCAAGCTGGCCCAGCCCTACACCCCAGGAGGACACTACCTTTCTTCCCTGAATCTCAGACCTGAAGTCCCTCCCCAGTCCTTTCCTGGGGCTGGACAGTTCACAGGGGTGGGGGTGGGTACTGGCAACTTCTGGATGGGTGGACCTCACCTCCCAGGAGGACAGGAGAGAGAATGGAACTAAGGTTGATAACACAGCATGTCAGTCTCAGGGTTAGAAGCCCTTGTCAACCTTGGGTGTTCATGTCTGTGGTCCTCCTGAGCTGCTTCTCACACACAGGTCAGGCTTCTGCCCTCTCCCAAGCCCTGCAGCAGCACTTCCTCCTTGTTCCAAACCCAGCTCCATCCCTCTCCCTACTACCCCAGGAGCGCTGGCCTTCTGAGCATAGCAGTCCTGATGGCTTTGTTGTTCTCATTTAATACAGCTGAAACTAACTAGGAAGAGGAACCTTAACTGAGACGTACCTCCGTCTAGATTGCCTGTGCGCAAGTCTGTGTGGGTATTTTCTTGATTGACAACTGATGGGACCCATTCCACTGAGGATGGTGCCACCCCTGAGCAGGGGGTCCTGAATGGCATAAGAATGAAAGTTGAGAGAGCCAAGGGAAGCAAGCCAGCAAGCAGCATTCCTTTCATGGCCTCTGCTTCAGTTCCTGCCTCCAGGTTCCTGCCCTGACTTCCTCCAGGGATAGACTGTGACCTGGGAGTTGTAAGATAATAAACCCCTTCTTCCTCAAGTTGGTTTTGGTCATGGTGTTTTAACACAGCTATAGAAAAATAACTAAGACAGCGTGGTATTGCATGGATGGACCGTGTCTCAGGGCGGCCTCGGGGTTTTCCTGATTGAATCCAAAGTAGAGCCTTCTTCCGGAACCCGAGCCTTTGCCCTTTTATGTGTTTCTTTCTTTAAATAAAACGGTAAAATAAAACTTTATAAACATTGCAGGTATTGACATGTGTGGAAGATGGTGTTTTGATACATGTATACATCGTGAGAGGACTAAACAAGAGGCGCCACAGATCTGTGAATCACTTGTTGCCTGTATTTGAAACATGGAAACCCAGTCTCCTAGCAATGGGCAAGCCCACACTACACTGTTACCAATGACCTGGCTACTGTTATAGCAGGCTCAGGAACTTCCCCCATATTTTAATGGAAATTTGTACCCTTCCACCTCCACCCCCGCTCCACCCTCCTCTGACTCTGGAAACTACCACAGGAGGACTTTGCCTTTTATAGATTCCTCAGATAAGTGAGACCACTCATTTTATTATTCTGTATCTGGCTATTTCCTCTTGCATAATGCCTCTGGGCTCATTTATGTCACTTTGCAATGGCAGGATTTCCTCTTTTCTGGTCAAATACTACTTCATTGTTAGAGGTACCACGTTTTCTTTACCCAGTCATCTGTTGTTGAACACTTAAATGGATCCCATTTCTCGCTACTGAGACTGATGCCTCTACAAGCATGAAAGTGCAGAGGTCTCTGATATATTGGTCTTATTTCCTCCGAATATGTACTCAGTGAAAGGAAAGGTGGGGCCACATGGTAGTTACCAGCTTTAGCTTTTTGTTTTGTTTTGAGGAACCTCCATAAAAGTTTCCATAATGACTGTAGGAATTTGCATTCAGCCAAGAGCATACAAGAGTTCTCTTTTGTGTACGTCCTTGCCAACTCTTGTTTTCTGTGTCTTTTCATGGTTGCCAGGTGTAGGCAAGTTGCCAGTTGGGTTTGCATTTCCTTGGTGAGTCTTTTATCGTTACCCTCCTGCTCCGGCTGTATTTCTTTCTGGGAACTGGTCACAGATGTCCTTCCCCCATTTTCACCGAGCTGTTTGTGTCCCCGCCTGGGTCTTGCTTGACTTCCTTATGTGTGTAGGACATGGGCTCGCCAGATACACAGCTTGCAGATACTTTCTCTGCAGCTCCTTTCCTCACGCCGTTCATGGGCTCCTTCTCTGTAGGCGCCTTTTCATTTAGAGCAATCTCATTTCCCTATTCTTGATATTGTTGCCTGCACCTTTAGATTTGTCTCTGAGGCCTTCTTAGAATTCACCTGTGGTGCCGCTGGGATAAAATGGGAAGCGGCTATGAAAGTGGCACCGCAGTTCCTCAGAAGCTAAAAATAGAATTCCTGTCCCCTCTATCCATCTCACTCGGGACATACTGCGAAAAGCACTGTAGACAGCCGGGCGGTGGTGGCTCATGCCTTTAATCCCACCACTTGGGAGGCAGAGGCAGGTGGATCTCAGTGAGTTTGAGCATTGAAGGCATCAACACAAAAGAAGATTTGCACAATTCCGGTCACAACAGCAATATTTACAATAGCCAGTGTGAAAAGGCAGCCCAAGCATTTCTCCCGGGATAAGTAGATGAGTAAACCAGTCTGTCCATTTAACAGACCATTCGTTACTCCTAGAGATGAAGACAGTCCTGATCAAACCCGAATGTGGATGAAACTTGGGTTTCTATATTTAATTTTTACATTCACCATTATCATTGTGGGTGTGAGTGAATGTCACGTACGTGTGGCTGTGTGTGCCCTGGCATGTATGCCACGGTGTATATGTGAAGCCAGAGGACAGCTTTTCTTTTCTCCTCCTATGGAATCCGGGGGTCCAGCTGGGCCATCAGGTTTGCTTGGCAAGTGCATTTGCCCACAAGCCATCTCTCTGACCCTCGAGGGTCCTGTCCTAAGAGACCACCAGCCTGTGACCCCACTCTCTGGAAGTCTCTGAGTGTGGGAATGGATTTTGGAGAAATACATACAGGAGATATTGTGACCGTCAGAGGCCGGGGTGGTGGGCACAGCTACTGTGAGCGCAGGGTCTGGATGAGCAGGTCCATGGTGCAGTGCTGACTTTGGGAGATTCTCCACTGTGTTTCCCTAGGCTGCTGTCTGAAGTTCTCTAACCCTTGAAATTTTCACATTTAAAATGAAGAGAGTAGGAACGTTGGCCTTATGGAGTTTCAGGAGAATCAAGTGAAATAACACATGGAAAGGGCTTTGCTGCCACCAGGGTTAGGTCCAGGTCGTACACCATAGCGGCCATAGGCATCACACCTCACTGTGGACTGGGTCCTCGGCTCTGGGGATGTGGGTCTCCCACAGCGCTCGGGCAGATGAAAGAGCATGACACAGACAAACACAAGGCAACGATAACGTCACACTGCGAAATACGGCAGGAGCGTAGGGCAGATGTGGGCTGTTTAGGAAGAGCCCAGGAGTGTGGTTGGATAGCCAAGGTATCTGGGCTAGGAAGCTTTGGCAAAGCAGCGGCCCTGTGGCTTAGATGTCGTGGACGGTGCCACCTGCTTTGGAGCTTGGCCTTGACTGTCTGAGACATTAACACCGATCAGTGATGGTGGGTGGGTTCCAGACAGCAGGTTTCATGCTTGACTGAGGAGAGTGTGAGCTGCTGCCCCGGCCTGATTAACTCAGCTCTAGTGACCAATGACTCACAGCCGGCCTTGTCAAATCAGGGAAATGGAAAAACCCCAAAAGGGTTCATAAATATTTCCATCACAACCTTCATTAACTACGCCTCTAAATGACCTGAAAAGTCTTAATTCCCTTATGGTAAGGGAAGTAAGGGTGTCTCTCCTTCCTGGCCTCTTTCAGGGGCTGACCTTAGGCTGCTGCTGAAGTCTGTTTATACTGAACAAAGACCCTCTCGTGCTTTGTAGGCGAAATATGGTGAAGACAGTAACAATGATGGTGATGATGGTGGTGATGGTGATGATGGTGGTGGTGGTGATGATGATGGTGATGATGATGGTGATGGTGATGATGATGATGATGGTGATGGTGATGATGATGATGATGGTGTTGATGGTGAAGATGGTGATGATGATGATGGTGAAGATGGTGATGATGATGATGGTGAAGATGATTATGATGATGATGATGGTGATGATGATGATGGTGATGATGGTGATGATGATGGTGGTGAAGATGATTATGATGATGATGATGGTGATGATGATGATGGTGATGATGATGATTATGATGGTGAAGATGGTGATGATGATGATGGTGATGGTGATGGTGATGATGGTGACGATGGTGATGATGATGATGGTGAAGATGATTATGATGGTGATGATGATGGTGGTGAAGATGATTATGATGGTGATGACAGGGTGGGAGGAGTGAAGAGAAAGCCGCAAGTCCAAGCAATGTGTTGAAGGTTGTGCCCAGAACTCACTTTTGGACCACAGATAGTGGATGAAATCAAGAGCATCATAGCTCCTTTCAGACTCCTGCTGGGCACCAGAAGGGGTGGACTCAGGGCACTGGTTTGTGGCACAGCCTAGTTTAGAGGTGAGAAATGAGGCAGAGTCTAGGGCATTTAGGAGACCTTTATCTAGCCCAGGACTCCTGGGTGGGAACTGAGGAAGGTGGGCGGAAATCGAGGAGAAACATCAGGCAGGCAGAGACAGAGGAGAAACAGCAGCACATCCTATGTGGTCCTCAGGGCCACCCGAAGCTGTTGGCCTCACTGGTGCTCCGGTCTGGAAGCATAGGTTGGCAGCTAACGCAGTTTAACATCAAAAGGGAGCAGCTGACTCCACAACCTCAAGACAGCCAGACCCAGGCCCTGTCTCCAGGTGAAAGGGAGGAGAACTGAGTAGTCTCCTGCCCACGCCAGCTCTAGGGCTGGGGAGGGCCAGCTGGGCTTGCAGCATCATCCCCAGCACCTGTTCCCCCTCAGACCTCTGGTGCTGAGCTGTGTAGCTCTGCTGTGTCTTGCGGTACACACACAAAGGACACCAGGTCACATGGGCTGGTGACTTTCCACCGAGAACTCTCAAACCCGCCCTCTCATCTCTTCTGACCTCCTGCCTCACAGTGCAATCTCCCCCCCCCCCCCCCGCCCAGGGGCTCTACTCTGTGCTGTATGTACCTGTCTTGTCAGGGTTGGGTGCTGCTAGCATCTTCTGCCTGTCCCACCCCCGAGATGGCTTCCTCACACGGGAGGACCAGATCCAGCAGAAGCTGCCTGAGCCTTTCGAAATACAGCCTCCCTGGATGCTGTTCCTCAGCAGGGGTTGTTTTGGTTTTGTTGGAGGCAACATTAACTGATAAACAAAAGGGTGGAAAATGTTTGGAATTTCATCATGACTAATGATATGGATATCCCATGGCAGGTTCTGAAGGAAACTGTCTGAGACCCCAAGGAGAGTGACCCAGCTCCCTGTTGCTCACACATTCTCAGACCTTGGTTCAAATCCCCCCACCCCAAATGCTCATTTTTCACAACCAAAGAGAGCTCTCCGGATTTACACGAACTTTCCCCTCCATTCCGGGGAGGGAAAGGCGGCCTCCACCTGACCATTCCAGAAGAAACTGTGCGCCAACCTGCCTTCCCTCAGGCTGGGGGCTCAGTCAGTTGCAGCTCTCTCTTCCTGAGAACTGCCAAGGCCATCAGCGTCCTCTCTCCTGCCTTCTTGCCTGTCTAGACAGCAAAGTTTGTTCTGCTCTCATGCACTGTTTTGGCATGGTTTGCCTTCCTTCTGGGGGCAATGGCAGTGTTGTTGGTCATTTCCCTTTTCTGATAGTGACGTATTTGAATAGTCATAAGGAGCTTCTCCTAAAACAGAATGGCCTTGCAGTGGCTGAGAAGAGAGAACCGAGTTCTTGGTGTCTCTAGCCCCTTCCCATCTGACAGGAGGACAATCAGCAGTGTTGACCAGGTTCCCAAGGATTAGGAGTGGCACCTTTACCCTTGTGGCACCATCTGATTGCTGGGCAGTTGCTGTCTGGGCAGATGGAGTCTGGGCAGACTGACCTCCAAGGTTCTGCCAGATCCCAGACACAGCACTTTCTGTTCCTTGCGGTTGGCTGGCAGCCATGCAGGCCTCCTGCCATGAAATTTTGCCACCTGTATTCCAAAAGGCATTCAGGTCCAGCAAGATAATCAGCTTTTTGGCTTTGGTTTGGCACAATCTTCATTTGGAGCTTGCTATGTGACACAATGTATCCAGTCCCTCTGGGTACTGGATTCCGAGGACCTCACGCTGAGAAGAGTCATCCTCAGACAAGTTTCTGTGGGTGTTCACATCTATGGCTCCTGGTGCCTCTGTGACTGGGTGCGACTCTCCTGCTACCCCCCCCCACAGGTGTCCAGCGCCCTGAGTCCTTGTCCCCTTGGGCCCCCTTCCTCCAGAACTTTCCCTATCTTGTAGGGGCTGTACACATGTCCCCAGACCTATACCTTCAAAACAGGAGAAACAAACCCAGCATTCTAAACCTGCCTTGGCTCTCAGAGTTTAGCCTCCCTCCGCGGGCGGCACCAGAACTTCGGGTGCTCTGGCCGATCACTTATTTACTGATTTTAAGACAGTCTCGTGCTGGCCTTGAACTCCTGATCTTCCTGTCTCTATCTACCCTAGTGCTGGGATCATATGTGTGTGCCACCGTGGCTGATTGGCATGGGGTGTGGCTTCTGATTGGACAGAAATAGTTCTGTGTGCACTGTCAGTGGCTATAAGAATGTCCTTCCACCACACTTAAGGGGAAAGTTTCAACTCTGGAAAATTACATCCAGGAAACTAAGGAAGTTTCTGCCCTGGGGAGATGTTTGAGATCATTTTCCTGGGTTGGTCTCAGCCTACAAGGAGAATTCCTGGTTCTGGGAGCCTCTGGCAGCGGGGAATACTTGTGCCGGACTGTCCTGGTGACACGTGTGGCAGTCAGGGTACATGGCCCTCAGGGACGCTCGTGTCCGGAGCAGACTCCAAGCAGTGTGTCTGTAAGACTCACCAACTCCTTCTAGAAAGCACAGCCTGGTCCTGTCTGCCAAGGTGGGAGCAGATCCCTCCCCTTCCCACCTTGGGTAAATTCCTTTCAAAGTGCCTGGAAGCCAGGTAACTGTGAGGGAGGGTTAAGTACCAGCTAAAGCAATAAAGCCCAAGACATAATTGGCCAGTCTACCTGCTGGTACAGGTCTGGAGGTCTAGGAGGGGCAGGCCCAAGCATACCCAGTTCCAGCCTGCCAGGGTAGTATTGTCCAGCTTGCATGGAGGCCCTGTATCTCCCCCAACTTGCAAGGTGACACTATTGCCCAACTGGCTGGTAATGCCACCATTGACTCCTCTTCTTGAGACAGGGTCTTAGAGGGGCCAAGAACTCTTCTCTCAGGTTCTCCTTTCCCAGTCTCCTGGGTGTCGTGATTAAAATCGTGAGTCACTGTGACAGGCTCATTTAGGGCCTGTAGCCCTTACTGACTTGGCTTCCACACAGACCTCATCCTCTCTGGCTCCTCTCTGATGGAAGGAAGACCTGAGTCTCTTCCAGTTCCCTCTGGTGGGTGGGGTCCTCCCCCACAGGCACACGTGGGTTTTGCACACATTCTTGCACATAAGGGCGTGGATGACCTGGAAGACCTGAATATAGCCAGAGGGCAAAACATCTCAGCCATTTTACATACCCAGGATTTCAGCCCGGAGAAAGACAGTTCATACCCAACCATCTTGGAACCCGATCTTTCTCCATGCTCCACTGCCCTGAAGCCCTATGAGGACCAAGTGGGTGGGGCCACCATCCAGGCTGGCAGCAGACTGGCCTGGGAGTGGGGGTTTCAGACTGCTGAGCCTAGTCAATGCCCTCTTCCTTGTTGGGGTCAACATCATGTCTTAGCAGTTCTCAGGAGGGGCTTTGGGCCTCCTTTCTTCCTTCCGACGTTTTGACTCCATCCACATACTGTGGACGTGGCAGCACCGGGAAGACATGGACACCAGCAGATAAGCCTGGACAACCAGAAACCACTCCAGTTTGGCATAGATAGAACCTATGATGTGGTGCATTAGGGAATGACAGAGCCACAGTCACATGTCACAAAAACTAGAGTGAGACCCTGTTGCAAAACAGCAGCATTTTTTTTAAAAAACAGAGATCATTCCACTTTTAAAAACATCTAAGTATGTCTTCATGCATTGCACGGGTGTGCCTTGGGTGTGCATTCTGATGCATGGGAACGCACGTGTGCAAATGTTTGTGGAGGCCAGAGGTCAACCCTGGGTGTCGTTCCTCTGGGGTTGTCTGCCTTGGGTTTTGAGACAAGGTCTCTTATTGGCCTGGAACACACCAAGTGAGCTAGGCTAGCCCCAGGTGTGCAGCCTCTGCTTCCTCAGGGCTAGGATTATAAACTAGAGCCGCTATGCCCAGCCTCCATCCCCACTCACACCTTTAGCGTGAGTTCTGCGTGTTGAAATCACGTCCACAAGCTTGCAAGGCTAACGTTCTCCTGACCAAGCTGTTTCCTAGCCTGTTTGAATGTACTCAGTTGGATAAATTTCGTGAATTCTAAGTCTAATTTAGGATTTCTTTTTTTTTAAATTTCATTACATCTCTTTATCTATCATCTATCTATCTATCTATCTATCATCTATCTACTATCCATTTATCTATCATCTATCTACTATCCATTTATCTATCTATCTATAATCTATCTATCATCTATTAATCATCTATCTATTGTCTGTCTGTCTATCTATCTGCCTGTCTATCTAGTCTGTCATCTATCTGTCTATCTATCTATCTGTCTGTCTGTCTATCTAGTGGGAGGCTTGCACAATGCCACAGTGCACATGTAGAGGTCAGAGAAAAACTTGTGGGAGTTGGTTCTCTCCTTCCACCATGTGGGTCCTAGGGATTGAACTCAGGTACTCAGGCTTGGCAGCAATTGCTTTAACCCCCTGAGCAGACTTGCCAGCTCTCAGTCCAGTATTTATGATAAATATTCAGTACCTGAATTGACCACAGGCAGAGGATGTAAAATACAAACCTATTTTGAAGATGCAGAAGCTAAAAGGAGAAGAATATCTGCATCCCATGTACTGCTTCCATATTGAAGTCGTGGTTTTATGACTCTGTTAGATTTAAATAAAAGATATCAAGGTTAACTTCACACCAGACCTGGTGGCCCAGCCCTAAAATACCAGCGACCTGGTAGGCTGTGACAGAAGGATTGTAAATTAAATACCAAGCTGGACACTCTGAATAAGACATAAAACGAAGGCTGGGAGTGGAGCTCAGGGGCAGAGCCCTTGTTCTGCAGCCTTGAGGCCCAGGGACCAATCCTTGTACGCCACTGTTAAGTCTGGAGTGTAGCCCCAGCCCCTGGCATCCATCCCAGCCCCCCTGGCCTGGGAGCTGCATTGCTCTGGACTCCAAATCCCAGCATGCCACTCCCACAGGGTATTTAAGTGGGTTACCAGAGGAGAAACACATGGTTCCAGGTTTGCATGTGCTCCCCGCTGTCCTGTCTCCCCGCCATGTGCTTGGTCACCCGAGAGTGCCATACTTAATCAAACAATGGGCATTTTAATTTGGTTTGATGTGACCTAATTGGATTTCTTTGTACCAGCGGAGCCGCCCCTCAGGATTTTTTTCCTAACAGCCACAAGCAGAGACAGACTTCACAGGCCCCTCCTTCCTAGTGTGCTACCTGAACACAGACAGTGTGAACAGAACTACTCACACCAAGCGTGAAAGCTCAGTATCTGGGCATGGTGCTTGTCTCCATAGGGAGATGGCGGTCCCTGTGGGTGCCTGGCTATGTTGGGCATGGAGGGACTGGTGTGCCCAGGAGTTTTATTTTGTACCAGAAAGTTTCAGACCCCATTATGTCTGATGTCTGGGGACAGTGTGGACAGCCCCTACTCTGCTCAGCAACCAGGAGCCCAGGTAAAAGTGGTGCTCTATACAGAAATAAGGCTCTGATTTGGGGTCTCCAGTCCCTTCTTCAGCTCTGACACTAGCTGGGACCTGGGGGATTTCCTGGGTATTATGGTCTGAGATCCATGGAGCAGTGTAGGTGTCCCTGGCGTGTAAGGATATGGGGGAGGTTTCACAGGTTCAGGATGCAGAGTTGCGAGGAATGAGTATATGGGGGTTCCTGAGATCAAAGAGTGGGGTCCAGGTGTGGGAATCTCTGGGCCAGGGTGTAGGGATATAGCCTTGAGCAGGAAGATGACCCCAACCCCTCCATGTGAGGCAACTGTGATCCCCACCCCTACCCTTCTGTTAGGCTAGCAGTGTCCCAGCGGCTTCTCTGGTCTAACTGGACTGGTTTGGGCTGGCTGAAGTTCAAACTTTACACAGGGGCCTCTGCTATTACTCAGAGCCCTGGTCCTGCTCAGGAAAATGGAGGTGTTGGGAGGCCACCATGATCTGTCACGAAAGTCACAGAGGAAGCACTTAGAAAACCACCATTCTTGTCTTGAGTGACATCTCCCGCCCTCTGAGGGCACCAGGCATTTCTCCAGGGCTCAGCATGGCAGCCGGGGCTTGGGAGTGAGTATGGGAATTCCATGAGGCTGAAGCTGGACCACGGTTCTGATGGGGGGGAAGGAGACGCAGGTCTCAGCTTTGTGTGTGCAACACGTCCCTGTCCCTCCTTTTCTAGGTGCCAGTGAGGGCACGGAAATGGTCCCTGAGAGCTGCCATCTCAGAAACTTGTGGTGAAGCTCATGTGGGCTCCCACAGGAAGTCTGTGGGGAGTGGTGAGCAAGGGCCCAAGCGCCCCTGGGCCACAGTGGAAAAGTTCACGATAAGGCAAAGAGCCGCCCCTTCCTCCTGTTCCCGAAGAGGAGGTCTGTCATCCCGAGCGATGAGGATGTGGCTGAGTCACATGGGAAGACAAATATGCCTGCGGAAAATTCCCAGTCCCAGAAGAAACATTTGGTTTTCTGGTCCTGGGAGGCTCGGGTCCCCTGATCTCATGTTTCTCTCCGAGATTCTCTTCTTGCTGGTGCAATCATGAGGATGAACCAGGCTGTGCAGGCCACTGAAGCCATGCTAGGGACAGCATATCACTATGAAAGGGGTGATTCTGATGCTCTGGGCTGCAGGAATGTGTTTCCAAAAAACAAATCCTAAGAATGATGCCTGGGGTTGTTTACAAAATCCTCACAAATATATGGACATGCCTCCATGGTCGCTCGGGAGCCTGGAGTTGACCTGGGTCCAGGAAGAACCTCTGCGCCCTTGTGCGTGGTGCTCACTGCTTCCTGCCTTATCGTGTTCTGGAAACATTAAACACCCACACATGGAACACACGCGGTCATCACCAGTCTCTGCAGCTCCCGCCCCCAGCCCACCCAGGTTACTTGTGGCCAAATCTTGGGTTCCTATGACCTCATCCATTCCCACTGCATTTCTGAGCAACTCTTTTGCATGCTTTAAATACAAACACAGCTCTGCTGTCACACCCACCAGGAACAGTTCGCGCAAGGCACAGGCCGCTTCCAAGGTCACTTGACGGGTGCTGTGTGAATGAACCAGTTCAAGGCTTGGACTGTGGCCAGCTCCTTGTCTGGGGCTAAGGAAGCTTGGCCCTGTCCTGACCCCACATCCATGAGTTATCCTTCCACAGCCCTGTGACTTGAGATCTCACCAGATCAGCCACAGAGGGGTGGCTTTGCTCTTTCAGCATCACAGATAAGAGTCAAGACGTTCACTTCTTTTCCACCTGGTGCTGGGGACGGAGCCCAGCCCTTCTCCATTCGAGATGCATTGCCTCCAGCCCGGGTTCAACATTTCATGTGTATGTTGTTGCTGGGGCTTTTTTGTTTGGTTTGTATTTGTTTTGAATAGAGTTTCCTATGGTCCAGGCTGGGCTTGAAATTGCCATAGAGCTGAGGATGACCTTGAAGGCCCCGATCCTTAGACGCCTACCCGCTAAGTGCTGAGATTACAAATGTGTCGCCAAACCCAGCCCAGTTAGCTACTTTAAAGTGGAGAATTCAGAGACTGGGAAAATGGCTTGGCGGGTAAAGCACTTGATGGGCAAGGATGAGGACCTGGGTTCTGATCCCCAGCACCTAGGAGGAGGCACGGTGGCCTACCTGGAATCTCATGTACCCAGGAGGCAGAAACAGGGGATCCCAGTGCAAACTGCCTAGCTGGCCTAGAGACCATGCCTTAGTATATCAGGCAGAGAATGAATGAGGAAGACATCCAGCAGCAACTTCTGACCCGTTCTTGCACACATATGTATGTATACCTGCACCCACAGACATACACAGAGCGTGCGTGTGGAGACCAGAGGATGGCTTCTGGGCATCTGTTTTCTCTTTCTATCACGTAAGTGGAACTCAGGTCATTGGCAAGCGAGAGGGCAGCAAGCCCTGTTACCCCGCTGAGCTGTCTCCTGGCTGCTGTCCAGAACACTTCATAAGGTAATGGTCCAACTGCTTGAGGCCTTTTTGGCATGGCTTCTCCATACACGTGTGTTGGTTCTCTGACCTCCATCTATGAGGGAGACTGAACGGACAACGGGGACTCGGGAGCAGGGCCTGTCTGATCATCTCGCCCTCAGTGCCCTCAGTGAATTCTCATCCCATCCCACCTTTCCCCATGAGACACCTCTTCTCCTCCTTTTGTGTGGGGATGGCCCTCTTGCCTCTTGTTATCCACTTCAGAACCCATGGGTTGCCCCCTGGTGTGTTATGTGGTGACCAGTTAGCATGTGCTGGTCAGGAGTTTGGATTGTGGGCATCTCAGTAACTGCCATTATTGATACTCCCATATCAGTTCTTCCTTGGGCTCAGCACGAGCTGCCTGCCTTATACCTGACACCTCAGGAGCTCCATTCTGCCAGCCTTGGCTTCAGATGGCCTGGGGTAGGACTCTTCCCTTTTCCCCCGACCCCACACACCACACTGGTTCGTCCCAGTGTGTGCTGGAAACTTCTACAGAAGCTACACACATCCTATGCAAGACGGTGTCTTTGACAGCTGAGAAAGAACAAAAGGAAACACTGGTGTCCTGGTCCCGTCTGGCCCCCTCTCTCTAACTGTCCATAAATCATAAATAAGGGACATTGTCTGCGCCCCTGTTGCCCAAGAGGGAGGGGTCAGGAAAGGCAAATCAGACATGGGCGGTGTTCACACAAGTCACCTTCCAGGCCGGGGCAAGAACGAGCCTCATGGGCTGATGAAGGAGGGGAGTCTGGAGTAGACCCACAGCTGACTTGCCCTGGAGATCCATCCCAGGGACATCATCCCTGTATCCTGGTTCAGCCAGTGAGACAGGACATCTCCTTCCAAGCTGGGTTTCAACCATTCTCCATAGACTCCACCCTACTGCCGGCAGAATGGTAGTAGGGGTCTGCTAGAAACGTCTTTCGGGCTGTGGTGTGGCTCGGTGCTAGAGACATGAGGCCTTGGGGTCTAGTCCCAGAACTGTGAGAGAAGAAGCAATTTTAATTAAATCCCCTAGATTCTGTGCGCTGGGAGGCCACATGGGCCTCGCATTACCCCTGGACGCTGGGGTTTGGGGTTTAGTGCTGGATGCTGTGGTGGTGTCCCAGAGAGGCTGGACTCTGGCCCAGATATGTTTTGATAGTTTGGAAATCCAGGGGCTAGTAGGAACGGGTCCTCAACACTTCCCTTCGCAGGATACAGGATGCTCAGAACTCTGGGACTTCAGGGAGGCCAAGGGAAGCAAGGCAGTACCTAGCAGCTCCAGAAGTAAGCTGGGAACATGGTGGGTCCTGGATTTTGAGAATGCATTGATGGGCAACACATGTAGGCCCCATGCCCCTCCTAGCAGCTACCCAGCCACCCAGGGAAACCTCGAATTAAAACCAGTATTGTCCACAGAGGAGGGACGGATAGCCATGTGCAGTGTGGGCCCTGTGTTCTGATGTGCCAGTGGAGGACTCATACGGGCTCTGTCTTGATCAAGTGGAGGCTCAGGGCTCTGCATGGCCTACAGTGAACTCCGTGGAGGTCGGCTCTGCCATCCATAACCCCACAGTGACCCCTAGAATCTGCATGTTTTGTGTGACACTTGGTCTTCACAATAAGGACTCCAGAGTCAGCCAGATCCTGCCCAGGGCATCCTAGGCCTGTGCTGCCGGCATGGCATGGAACATGGCCCCTAACTGCAGCAGCCCCAGGGTTGGCTTCGTCCCTGGTCTATTGCTATTGCTATTCTCATTCCTTGCCAAGCCTGTCACAGGCCTCAGAGCTTCGATCCAGAACCCACAAGGGCACCTGTTCTACAATGCCTCAGTTTCCCCAACTAGAAAATGATGCTTTACCATCTTGCCATTCATTAAGAAAATGGGACTGTTAGTGACACAGAGAATCCTGGCTCTGTAGGCTCTCTAGTTCCCTTTTCTGGTTCTGGGACCCAGTAAGCTTTCCCCAGTCTCTCCTTAATGCCTCAGAGTAGGGCCTTTTCAGACCTGGTAAAGACCCTGAGACTCCTGGAGACTTTCTGCCCCCAGTTCCTTCAGACAACTTTTCTCATTAATCCTTCCCTATAGTGCCCATATCAGCCAGTAGAGGGCAGAAGTGTCTTGGCTGAGCCCAGGCACTCCAACCTTGCTGGAGGGAGCCAATGAGGGTGTCTACACTGTGTGGCTATCCTGGGTCATCTGCCAGAGCCTTCCCAGGACTCTTCCTGGGAAGAGCTTCATCACTCAGGAGGAGCGAGAAGGTCTTAGATTATCTGTGGCCCTCAGGATCCTCACTGGTCACCCTAAGCAAGGGGAACATAACGTAGATGGGTTAGGGAATAACCTCAGCATGCCCGGTGGAGAGAGAGGCTCCAACCCAGCATTGTCAGATGCTGGTGCACAGGCTGGACCCAGAGTGGCGGAAACTCTACTGTCCTGCAGAAGCCCCATGAGATCCTCCTTCCTCGGCGTCCTATTGGCTGATCCATGCTGTGGCGTCCTTGGGAGCCTTACTCCCCTCGGGCTAATGGGGGCTGTGTCCCCTTGGGCAAATATCCTCTAACTAGAATCTGGGGCAGTGTTCTGCTAACTGGCATCCACCAGGCATCTGTGTTAGATGAACCTGAATTTAAAGGCAGATTCCGCGCCTACCAGGGTGGACCTATTAGGTGGACCCCAGAGCTGCATCCATGTCCAAGCAGTCGTGTGAGTCTCGAGGGACCCCAGCACTTCTCATTCAAGGGTCTCTACGTTCGGCCCCCATGTCACCCACATCCACTCTTATGTTTCTCGCTCTGCCGGGGAGTTTGGGACAGGCCTTCCCCAGCACTGACGACAGATGCCCCCAAGTTTCTCACACATGGGAATTCTGCTTCATCCTCTTTAGCTGAGCACATTGTGGAGATGCTTGCAGCTGCCGGCCTGTGGGCCTCGATATCCAGGCCTCCCCTCCGACTCATGTGGAAGTTCCTTTACAGATGGTGACTTCTATCTTAATCCTATTACGGCAGGTGAGAAGCACATGCTAGAATCGTCTTAGGTTTCCCCTAAGACCTGAGCTCACAGATGCGGACTTTTACCTGCTTGCCAGACTGAGGCCATAGGGCCTGGAGTCCACATGTCCAGGGGTCAGACAGGCCATGGAACGCAGCGAGAACAGCTGTGCAGTGGGAGCTGCGGCCTCCCAGGCTCAGTACGTTGCATGTACAGCCTGGTTTTTGACCTTCACAGCAAGCTGTGGTGTGTGCCCTTTCTTCCTCCACACAGATGGATGACAGGGCCTCCAAGGGCGGAGAAATCTGACCCAGAACCATTGCTGTGCTCGTAACCATCGTAACCAGGTGTTCTGCTTTGGTACCGGTATCCCTTCCAGGACGCAGGCAAATCAGGATCTGAAATGCATCGGTCATGTGCCTGTGCTTGAGTTTTGCTGTGGTTAAACCATTACTGTAGGTTTTTATTCGGGAAGATACATAGTTCTAGGCTTATGTGTCTGTTTCAAATGCACAGCTGAAGGTGCTCAGTTAATTCGTGTTGTGAAACCCTCACCACCATCAACTCCAGGGCAATTCCCTTCCCTCCTGAGGCTCTATCCCCACTAGATACTGTGTCCATCACCTCTTCCTAGAGCCTGGACACCAGCCTCCATCTCCCTCTCCCTAGAGCCTGGACGCCAGTCTCCATCTCCCTCTCCCTAGAGCCTGGACGCCAGTCTCCATCTCCCTCTCCCTAGAGCCTGGACACCAGGCTCCATCTCCCTCTCCCTAGCACCTGGACCATCATTCTTCTTTCAGCCTCTGCATCTGGCGGCTCCAGGGACCTCAAGTAGACGGATCCTGTATCCTTTGTCCTTTTGTGCCCTGCTTATTCCCCTCTTCACCGTGCCCTCAGTGTTCACTTGTGTTGTAGCGGGTGTCAAAACACCCTTCATTCTCAGAGCCGAGAGATGTTCTGTGTGGATGGTAGACCGTGTTGTCTTGTTCACGCACTGACGGGCGCTGGGCTGCTCCCGCCTCTGGGCTGTTGTGAGCAATGCTGTAAGGAACTCGTGTGGAGAAAGCTGAGATTCTGTTCTCCTTTAGTCGGAGTCTTAGTTACTTTCCCCGCTGCTGTGATAAAAACACCCAGCAAAAGCAACTCAAAGGAGAAAGAGTTTATTCCGGTTCACAGTCCTAGGTAACACAAGATCAGTCTGTCGTGGCGGGAAGTCAAGGCAGTGGGAGCCTGAAGTGGCTGTGCATAAGGAAGAAGCAACCAATTCACATGAGCCTCTTAGTGTGTCTTCTCTACTTATAAATACCAGGGAATGGCCCCACCTATAATTAAGATGGGTCTTCTCAAATCAATTATGGTAATCAGGACAATCTCACACAAGCGTGAACATGGGTTTCAGGGCTAGAACTAAGATTGGCAGGCTTCCTCAGCAAGCACCTTTATCCACTGAGCTATCCCCACTTGTCCCCTCGTTTGGTATGTTTTGAATATTTCTTCATATCAGTTAATATTTGTCCCTGACACTGTAGCTACACACCTTCTTACCATAATTTATTTAACTCGTGTGGATGAGTCCAAGTTTTGAATGTTAAAAACTCAGTGTCTGGTCTTATGTGCAAATTTTGAGGCAGAAGCTTACTTCCTTGGGGACAATCTCTGAGGATTTTATTGAAACTGTGGTGCACTGTGACAAAATGAACCCTTAGAACTTTCTTTTACTTCCCAGAAAGACAGTCAAGTTGATTTTCTCACCAGCAGGCCCCTCGTCAGTTCTGTGGCCAGAACTGGCTTTATATTTAAATTCTGTCAGAAACAAATTCATTCTCTCACTGTGTGCCTTAGATTCACACTAAAGACAGCATTTGTCATGAGCATGTAGCGTGTGAAAAGGCATGTCTCCAATCTTTCGTCCATTGCTCTGTGACTGTGCCTACCTTTCAAATAAAGTGCATCACTGGGCTGGAAAGATGGCTCAACTGGGTACTCGCCCTGCAAGAATAAGGATCTGAGTCCTTATTCCCAGCACCCACGTTAAAGCGCCAGGAGAAGCGGCTCACTTGGAAGGGAGCATGCTGCCAATTCGACAAGCTCCAGGTTCAGTGAGAGACCCTGTCTCAAACAGTGAGGCAGAGAACACAGAGGAAAACCCCTGAACTTGACCTGTGGCTTCCACACATGTACAACACGCCAACATGCTCCTGCGCGCGCATGCGCACTGCCTTACAGAGAAGCTGGTGTCGCCGGTCAATTTCTGACCAACACACCAATACAATTGCGTTTGTCCTCCATAAATGAAGTCAGAGAGAATGGCTTTTCCCCTCAATTGACATCTCATTGTGCATAAAGAATGACCTCAGGCTAGGGGTCAGGCCCAGAGTCCGCTGAGCTGTAAGAATCTGTGTTACCACCCAAGAGTCTGCTGGACGGTGAAGGTGATGAGGTCCCTTGGAGTCTGCAGGCGAGGGTGTAGCAGATCCTAGGGGAGACGCAGAATGAACCCAGAGAATGAGGGACCGGGGAAAACAGAAAAAATCAGAGAAGGTGGGAGGAGGCAGATACACCACGCCAGGCAGTACGGTATCCAGTGAACGTGCCTCTTAGCTGCTCGGAATGCATGGGCAGCAGAGATCCGACTTGCAGAATTTCATAAATCACAACTATTTTAGCTGCGAGAGTAGAGATTGATTAAGGTTTGAGCCATCAGGCGTCTCTCACCAACCCTCCCTTTCCGAGACAAGCATGTCAGCAGTTTTCCGGGAAAGCAGTCTTTACGCATTTAGCATCATCACGATTACTGTAAGGAGGCTCGATGGCCACAGCCAACCAGCAGCTCAGCCTTGGGAATGGGCACCGGGACAGGGTGGCTGCAGCAATGCAGACCGGGGGCCCTGATGAAATTCAACCCCCACAGAGCCCTAGGCTGCCTGGGAATTCTGCCCGTCTGTAACCCTGGGGAGGTGGGGCAGGGGGCTGGAGGAAGAAGAGTCGGCTGCCGGTCTTGCAGAGGGTTTCACTCTCCCAGTGTTTCGTTCAGATAGCTGCTGTGGCTTTAGACGAAGGCCTGCTCTGACACCCACCCACCCTCGAATCCAAGAAAGGCGTTTGTTAGTGACATTCTCCCGGAGCCGACTTTGCCCTCATGAAGCAATTTGTTGCGCGTAGCTCCCCCTAGTGGAGTGATGTAAGCATTTTGCAGGCTCTACCTCAGACTCCCTGAGGCGGTGAGAAATCGGAGGGCACCTGCCCCAGCTCTTCACTCTTAGGACTTAGTGTGAACCTGAATAGGATAGAGACTTACCGCTGACGGAGCAATCTGTTCCATACTTCCCTCCCGTTTCAAGAACACTTTCCACTCTTAGAATGGTTTCAGATTAGCGGTGCAGAGTCCCCAAGCCCATAGTCGCCCTCACATTTACATGTGACACGTTCACGCATGTCTCACCATGGTGGGAACTGAGTGCCACTGGCTTCTTTCTGCTGTCCTTTTCTGTCCCAGGACATTCAGACACCCCATATCCTCCAGGCTATGAAGGTCGATGGGGCGTCCCTCTTAAAAAAGTGATAGTCTTGGGGACACGTCAGTACTCTATAGAATGCTCCTCAATTTGCACGTGTCTGCTGTTTTTTAGTTAGAGAAAGGCCACAGTGTCTCTCCTACTTCCTGGCATGAGCCATCTGAGGTCTGTCCCACACACTACCCCAGGAACTCGAACGCAGGCAGATTTTCTTCCCTTGGAAGTGATGGGAAATCAAACCCAACTGGCCTGGCAGAGAGGGACCTGAGGAGTTGTAACTAGAAGCCTGGAGCATTACTGGATCTAAGTATGCCTGAATCAAATAAAAGGATACATAGCACGAATTCTAATTGGTCTTAATAATAAAAACAGAGTCAGATGCTAGGGGTGGAAGCTGGGAGATCAGAGAAGCAGAGCAGTCAGCCAGTAGGGAGACCTTTGACCTCTACCAGTGCTCAGACCCAAGGGGAGATCCTGCCCTCAGACTGTGTCCTCACACGGCAACTGTCTCCACCAAACCTCAGACTGCACTGAGCTCCTGTCTCCTCTGCCTTATATTCCTCTCTCCACCCAGCCACATCACTCCTGTCTCCACCTCCCTAGTGCTGGGATTGAAGACAAGGGATCCCAAGTGCTGGGATCACAGATTCAATCTCATGGAGCCCAGGGTGGCCTTGGACTCACAGAGATCCCCCTGCCTGTCTCCTGGGATTAAAGGTGTATGCCACCACTCTCTGGCCTCTTGTGGCTTAGCTCTGCCTGCTGATCTTCAGGCAAGCTTTATTTGTTAAAACATAAACAAACTATCCCTACAAGGATACTGTCAAGACCAGATGTCCTATTGATGCCCAATCTACCTGGGCTCTGCCCTCAAAGATCAGCCCCTTCCAGTCTCAGGAGGTGTTGGCAGGGCTCCCAGCTCGGTGGGAAAAGTGGACTGCACTGGTCTCATTCTCCCCCAGGACCGTGGGCTCCACCCTGGATACTTCACTGTGTCCTGCCCACCTCTTTCAGACACAAGAACTGAAGAACAGCAGCGTCTATAGCCTCTAAGATAGAATCTGGACTTCTGCCTCCAACCAATGTCCCAACAGACACCACCTCCCTCCTGGCCCCAGACCTCTGTTGTGAGAAATCACCGCAGCTCCTTTCTGACGTTTACACGCTGTTCTAGCTTTAGCCGGTCTCCAAGAGTTTTATACCGCGTTTACACTCTGCAGTCATTTTTCAGGTAAGAAACAATAAAGCAGAGAGGGCCCTGTCACCTTGATAGACAGGCAGGTCCTGTGTTTGGGTTCTGAGTGGGGCACACTAACAGTTTAATTTGGAGTGTAGTACATGTAAAGTCTGTCCCCGTCAGAGGCTTGTCTTATGAGGTGATGGTGACAGACAAAGAACAGGCCTCGGGGTCTTAGACTTGACAGGCTTGGAGTATCTCTCCTGTCAGAAGACAGGCTTTGGGCCACAGCCCTCACTGGGGACAGCCTCTAGTCAGACACCTGAACCTGTAGCCAGTGGCACCCAAGTTCCCAGGGATAGAGTCCACAGTTGGCCTATTTGATGTCCTTTCTAGGGCCGAACCTGGATGGGTGGGGTGTTCTGGAGGACTTAGTAAGGAAGAGGCTCAGAATGGGGACCACACTGGCTGGGTATACAGATGGAGGATTTGGGCAGAGCCTTGCATGTCTGTAGCTGGGGCATCTGCTGGTGGCCGGGTTGGGGTGCTGCCAATCGGCTGAGTAAAACTGCTGATGAGATAATACCAGTTAAAACGGAGTACGCTATCAGAGCCAGAGTGTTTTACTGGCCCCCAGCCCAGCACTTCCCAGCTCGAGATGGGGCAGGAGGAGGATCCCTGGAAGACCAAGACCCACATGTCACCACTCTCCTGAGTCCTGAGGTGCTGACTGTGTGGTCTGCTGTTCCTACGCAGTATTCTCAACAGTGTTCTTCGTGGCTAGTTCAGTGGCTTTCTCTCTTTCCCTCCCTCTCCCCACACCTTCTGCCTGTCTCAATCTCTCTCTCCTCTTTGTGCCTCACTCCCCACCCAACAACATCTTTTTCTTTTAGGATTTCAGATCTTGTCTTACATCTGCATAAAAATCAAAGGGGGAACCAGATACGGTGGAGCACACTGAAATCGCAGCACACAGGAGGCTGAAACAAGAGGAGTTCCCCAAGTTCTAGGCCAGTCTGAGCCACATAACAAGATCCTCCCAAAGCAAATAAAGGAACCGTTAGTTCACTACAGATTCTATAAGGTACCTCTGGAAACGCTCATTGTTACCCATGAGGCCCAAACAGCCACTTTCTATATTTAAAAAACTGTTGTTCGGGGCTGGAGAGATGGCTCAGTGGTTAAGAGCATTGCCTGCTCTTCCAGAGTTCCTGAGTTCAATTCCCAGCAACCACATGGTGGCTCACAACCATCTGTAATGAGGTCTGGTGCCCTCTTCTGGCCTGCAGGCATACATGGAGGCAGAATGTTGTATACATAATAAATAAATTTAAAAAAACCATTAAAAAAAACTGTTGTTCAACGTGAAAAGTAACTTTCCAGATGAGGGGACTTTCTTTGCAACTTCCCAAAGTAAAAATGTCTTCTGGACTACTCAGCCAGTCAGCTGCCCATCAACCAGGCTGTGATGTGGGAGACAGGTTTCAAGGACCTGCTGCAGCAGGATGGTGCTGTTGGTCATGGTCAGGGTGACCTTTATGGGTGCCTCTGAATTCAGTAGGTCTCAGCCCAATGAGGTCGTTGCCACGGAGAACTGCAGACTCTCTCCATGGCATCTGCTAAGGGCCAAAATCTGCTGGGTTCCCTGACGTATCCTCATGCTGTCCCAAGAAGCTCCAAGGCTCTACAATGCCCCAACACCCCTTACACACACACACACACACACACACACACACACACACACACACACATTCAGGTTCACTGTACTGAGTCTGATCTTGACATGAAATACATGGACTCTGCACCCAGGGCTGGTCACGTCACAAGGGTGTTTCTAGAGACAGCCTTGTCCCTATGTCTTCCACTCAAATGAGAGCCTGGTATTTTATCCATTTAAGAAAGGGATTGCCTTCAAGACAATGGTATTTTGGGGCATTCCATCTTCAGGGCATCCTCCCTTCATCCCTTGTATCTGGACATTCTTCGAGCTAACCCCTAGCTCTGCATCCCGGTCTCAGACACCAGCCCCAGAGTGCACAACATTGCCCCCAAAGAATCTTTGTGAGTGGCAGGATACATGTGCACACTGTGGATGGTGTGTGCATCTGGGCAGAGCTGTCTGACTCCAAACCTCCCCATCCTCACCAAGAGGCACAGTGATACCTGGCTGGGCTGGGAGTATGCTCAGTTCATGGGTTGAAATGCGACGCTCTTGGGTTGTTAGAATAGTCGCCTGGCAGGCACTGCACGCTTGGACTTCAAGCTCAGACTATAGAGACGGCAGCTACTGCTGGAAGCTGCCCAAGGCCGAAACCCTGCTCTGCTGTCTGCTGCAGAAATTCCCGATGCCTCAGAGTCCAGGCTAACATGCTGGTCTCATTCTGGGCTCCTTGTAGAAACAACCCAAGTCCTATGTGACCTCGCCTTTATACCCAAAGCAAGTTGACAATAGACCTTCCAGGACAGGTGGCTTATATAGCCAGCGTACCTCAGCTCTCTGTTTCTCCTGTCTGCTGGTTCCTGGTGGTCCTGTTTACAGTTCCTGAGAGGGTCTCACAGGGAAGGTATGCTCTAGGTGTAGACCATGGGCCAGGCGGAGTACTGGGGTCCTTGCTTGACCGGACCTCCCTCACAGAGAATCCACAGTACCCTGAGGACTGGGTGGGGGCTGGAAGAGGGGCACCCGAGTCTGTGGGCACTGTTGTGTCTTGCTTTTAGTCCAGCAGTCCTAGCCAGTAGCTGCCATTGTAAGGCCACCACAGTTCCCTCAGCCTCTCCCAGCCCAGATGCTTTAACCAAAAGCCATTAAGCTGTCTCTATGTATATGCCTCCGGCCTCTTCCTGTCAATGCTTGACAGCAGGCATGGGTGAGGGGCCTCCATTCCCGTCCTTTCCTTCCCATTGAGTCACCACCGTCAGACCAGACTGCCCGCACCAGCTCTGATCTCATCGGCTCCTCCATCAATCAGGCCCCTCTGGGACAAAGCCCCGAGGAGACGCACATCTGACAAGGACTCTTCCGTCTAAGAGAGCTCAACTGCTTCCGGAGTACTGTATGCATCCTGTAAGCTCCAGTCCTCCTGCCCCAGCTCTGTGTGACCGAACCGCGTGATGGTAGAGGAATCTGGCCCTAAGGATTCCAGGTCACAGAGGGAGAGAAGCTGCTTCCACCACAGCCTGCACTGAGGCTATCTCCCTGTCACAGACATGAGAAAGGAGGTCACTGTGTCACCGTATGGGCACAAGTTCTCATTGCACAGGATGTGGCTGGTTGCTATCAGCTAGTTCTCTCTCCTTTCTGTTCAAGGGACAGTGACAACCTGTACCCCCCGAAAAATCCATCAAAGCTTTCCCGAAAGCCCCAGTTCCTGGCGTTTCCCACTGCCTGGCACACAGTTAAGGCCACACTTGATCTGGCTTCATAGAGGGCTCCACCAGGAATCCTCAGGTGGCATTTTGTCCTCAGGTGCTAGTTCTGCCAAGGTGGTATGAGCCACTCACTCTGACTGAAAAATGAGCAACATCTGTACATCTGTGTTGTATACCCATAGTGTACAACATCTCTGCTGTACATCCACAGTGTACAACATCTGTGTACATCTGTGCTGTATACCCATAGTGTACAACATCTGTGCTGTAATCCGTGGTGTACAACATCTGTGTACATCTGTGTTGTATACCCATAGTGTACAACATCTGTGCTGTAATCCGTGGTGTACAACATCTGTGTACATCTGTGTTGTATACCCATAGTGTACAACATCTCTGCTGTACATCCACAGTGTACAACATCTGTGTACATCTGTGCTGTAATCCGTGGTGTACAACATCTGTGTACATCTGTGTTGTATACCCATAGTGTACAACATCTGTGCTGTAATCCGTGGTGTACAACATCTGTGTACATCTGTGTTGTATACCCATAGTGTACAACATCTCTGCTGTACATCCACAGTGTACAACATCTGTGTACATCTGTGCTGTAATCCGTGGTGTACAACATCTGTGTACATCTGTGCTGTACACCCATAGTGTACAACATCTCTGCTGTACATCCACAGTGTACAACATCTGTGTACATCTGTGCTGTACACCCGTAGTGTATAACATCTGTACAACATCTGTGCTGTACACCCATAGTGTACAACATCTGTGTACACCTGTGCTGTACACCCATAGTGTACAACATCTGTGTACATCTGTGCTGTACACCCATAGTGTACAACATCTGTGCTGTACACCCATAGTGTACAACATCTGTGCTGTACACCCATAGTGTACAACATCTGTGCTGTAATCCGTGGTGTACAACATCTGTGCTGTACACCCATAGTGTACAACATCTGTGTACATCTGTGCTGTACACCCATAGTGTACAACATCTGTGCTGTAATCCGTGGTGTACAACATCTGTGCTGTACACCCATAGTGTACAACATCTGTGCTGTACACCCATAGTGTACAACATCTGTGCTGTACACCCATAGTGTACAACATCTGTGTACATCTGTGTACACCTGTGCTGTACACCCATAGTGTACAACATCTGTGTACATCTGTGCTGTACACCCATAGTGTACAACATCTGTGCTGTACACCCATAGTGTACAACATCTGTGTACACCTGTGCTGTACACCCATAGTGTACAACATCTGTGTACATCTGTGCTGTAATCCGTAGTATACATCTGTGCTGTACACCCATAGTGTACATCTGTACTGTACATCCATAGCGTATAACATCTGTACAACATCTGTGCTGTACACCCATAGTGTACAACATCTGTGTACACCTGTGCTGTACACCCATAGTGTACAACATCTGTGTACATCTGTGCTGTAATCCGTAGTATACATCTGTGCTGTACACCCATAGTGTACAACATCTGTACTGTACATCCATAGCGTATAACATCTGTACAACATCTGTGCTGTACACCCATAGTGTACAACATCTGTGTACATCTGTGCTGTACAACATCTGTGCTGTACACCCATAGTGTACAACATCTGTGTACATCTGTGCTGTACACCCGTAGTGTACAACATCTGTGTACATCTGTGCTGTGCATCTGTAGTACTCAAGAAAACCCAGAATTGAGAAAAGTTGAGCATCTTCCAGAAGAAAGGCAGTGCGATAGTTGGCAGCCCCAGAACAATCAACAGCAACTGCAAAGACTGTGTGTCATGCAATCACACACACGAGAGAGAGAGAGAGAGAGAGAGAGAGAGAGAGAGAGAGAGAGAGAGAGAGAGAGAGAGGCATCTGTGTGCTCACAAACCTTTCATATTTGCTTCTAGAAGCCAAAGAGAAAGGGCTTGAATTTTCTATGTGCTTCTGGGGACGGTAACCTGGAGGCAAGGCTACTTCCTCAGTGAACTGAATCTTGATAGGTCTTCCAGAAGGCTAATCCATTATATACATGACAGACTGAGTGGAAGTTTACTTCTCTGATCTTTTCAAAGAACCAGATCTTGAATAAATTGATTTTCTCTATGGTTCTTCTGATTTCTAGCCCACTGGTTCCTTCTTTCTTCTTACACTGAGTTTTCATACCAGTCTCTTAAGGTGAAGCGTACGCCCTCATCAGCTAGCTCTACGAGTGAGCGGGTGGCGGTTGCGGCGATTTTGTCTATAAATGTGACAAAGGGTCAGATTTGGCACAGAGGCTGTAGTTTGCTTACTCCCGGCTCATTGGTTTGTGATCACTTGTTTATGTATTTGGTTTCTGAGGCAGGATCTCATGGAGTCTAGGCTGATCTGGCACTTGATCTGTATTGAAGAAGGACCTTGCAGTTTTGACTCCTCCTCCCAGGAGCTGAGATTACAGGGACACACCACCATGCCTGCCTCTGTGATCTTTTATTTTTCCCATTTAAGGAATTAATACTTAATTAGTTAAATAAAATGTATTCTATTGCCCCTTTGTCTGCACACCACAAATTTTATAGTGCTTTAATTTTCAACTGTACCATCTGTATTAACCGCGTGTTTCTGATGCTTTGATATCTGGGGGTTTTCTGGCCCCGAGGGACAGCCTCTTCCAGGGATGGCCAATTCCTACAGACAGCAGAGGGCTCATACACTGTGTCCTCACCTCTTTTCTGGTCACTTACTCTGGGCCATGACTGCCCAGCTGCCCTATTCTCCCAGGCCAGGATCCCACACCCGGCTGGCTGGGGTCACACAAAGCAATTGGTCTCAAAGCTCTGGCTCTTTCCCCTCCTTCTGCAGATGCTATAGGAAAGGATCTTGCCCCTTCTCTCTTCCTATCCTCTGACTGACCAAGGGCATCCCCCATAGACCCACACACACACACTCAGGAGAAAGAAGCAAATCCCTTTTCTTCTCTTAAACTGTAACAAATTTCATGTTTTTTTTCAGGGGTGGGGGAATTTTGCTGTATAGCTGGGATTATCCCTGACCTCCCTGTGAGACAGAGCAAGCCTCAAACTCCTCTTCTCAAATTCCTGGAGCGGCAGGTGTGTACCACCATGCCCGGTTACTGAGGCGGGGTTTCCTTGGTCACGTTTTCATCGTAGTTTGATTCCGCTGTGTGGGAAGCTAAGCCTTTAAACAAATACACTCCCTCAAAAGAAGGTTGTCTGTGGGGGGGGGGCATTCTCAGCCAGGTGGCACAGGGTAGTTAGACATTGGCCTGAGGCTCCATAGAAAATGTGCTACCTGAGCGGGGCGTGGTGGCCACGCCATTAATCCCAGCACGCAAGAAGCAAAGACCGACTCTGTGAGTTCAAGGCCATCCTGGTCTACAGAGTGAGTTTCAGGACAGCCAGGACTACGTAGAGAGGCTCTGTCTCAAAACACAAAAGAGAGAACAAATTAACACCTGACAGCAACAAAGAAAACTTGCTGTTCCTACTGCTTGCCGAGCTTGAGTTTCACCTGAGAGGTTGGGAATTGGAAAGTCTTAGAAATCCAAGCTGTTGAGTTCTTTATATATTTTGGAGATCAGACCTTTGCCAGTTGCGGGGTTGGTGAAGATCTTCTCCCAGTCAGTGGGTTGCCTTTGTGTCTTAGTGACAGTGTCCTTTGCTTTACAGAAGCTTCTCGGTCTCAGGAGGTCCCATTTATTCAATGAGGCCCTTAATGTCTATACTGCTGGGGTTATACGTAGGAAGTGGTCTCCTGTGCCCATGTGTTGTAGAGTACTTCCCACTTTCTCTTCTATCAGGTTCAGTGTGTTCGGACTGATATTGAGGTCTTTAATCCATTTGCAAAAGCCGGGCGGTGATGGCGCATGCCTTTAATCCCAGCACCCGGGAGGCAGAGGCAGGCAGATCTCTGTGAGTTCGAGGTCAGCCTGATCTACAAGAGCTAGTTCCGGGACAGGCACCAAAGCTACAGAGAAACCCTGTCTTGAAAAACAAACAAACAAACAAAGAAATCCAAGCTGTTTATTTCCAGGCACGGGAGCCTGAGTTTCAGGAACCCCTGGGGTCAGGGCTCCAAGTTGCAGGAGGCTGAGATGTTGGGGGTGGGCACCCAGAGGTTTCCATGACCTCTTGTCTCAGCTTCTTTCTCACTGTCAGAGCTACCTCCTTATGTCCACCCAAGAGTGTCAGGAACACCACAGGGGCAGAGGACTTCGGGTTGGAAGTCTATATGCCACCCTGAAGTGAAGCTATTAGAAAGATGTCCCAAGGCACACCCAGTGCCCAGAGTCTTCCCACCTAGCCAGTGGGTTTACAATAAAACCCATTGCCTATCTGCCTTCCTTACCTCCACAGGGGGATCCTGGGTGGCTGGTTGTGGCCTCTTCCTGCAGGATCTGCCGGACCTGTAGTCCTGCTGCGGTAGCGACCCCAGGCACTCGGAGCCGAAATTCTGCGCAGTGGACTTTGAGATGCAAATGGGGGGTGGGGGTTCAAGGGTAAAGGTTGAGAAAGCAGATCAAAGGTAGACAGGACAGATGTCCCATCCTTCCAGCAGTCGATCCCTGATCAATGTTGAGAGCACTGGAGGACGTGGGGACCTTAGCTCCCCCTGTGGCCTGCAGCCGTCTGATCCGCAGTCATTCCGTTCCCATACGCCCTGGGGGAACCATGGGAGATCCTGTTTTGTTTGCTGCTCAGAACACTTCCTGTTGAACTCGCATCAGGTAGGAGCATAGACTGGGCTGACACAATGCAAGAGCTGGCCACCTCGCCTCAGAGTGCCCAGCCAGGGCGGCAGCACGTCTTGTCCCAAGGCAGGGACCCCCTCTAGATGCCCATGTCACATCACCAGTGCTTCCTGTTGTCGGGCCCCAGCAAATCCCTGAGCGCTCTGGGTCTGGATTTCCTCAATCCTCGTCTTGCTCGCCCCTGGCCTGGTCTGGCACCGTGGCTCCCCTTCTGTCTGAGTATTTCTGCTGAATTATTCACTAGGCCATATTAGGGCCACCTGGCAGGACGAGACAGGGTGAGCATGCTCCTGGCCTGGGTCCCATTCCTGCGATGGTGTCTTAGTCATCTCTGGCTTTGCTGGGAGATGGCCATTAATGGAGCTACAGCCAGAGCCTCTGCAGGGCTGGGGCAGCCCAACCACCCTGCTACAGCCAGCTCTGTATCGGCCCTACAGCGATCTGACCTGAGTCTCACCAGCTGTTGTGGGCTCGGATTGAGGCTTAGTGTCATGTGCTTTGGGTATCTGCAGACTCGGGCTCCACTCAGTCACCACGCCAATCCCCACCCCTACATCAACCAAGCAAGAAACTGGGACAAAATATGAACATCAAGACTCACCAGGATCTGGGTACTGAATTTTGCTATTTCTCAGAAAATTCCTGCAATGGTTTGGAAAAGGCAAATTCAAGTTTGTTTGAAGTATTGAGCATGAGTGCATGTTGGAGTGTATGTGTGTGTGTGTGTGTGAAGCACATGCGTACATGTGTGTATGAGTGTTGACATGCATGAGTTGTGTGCATGCATGGAAGGAATGCTGCACGTGCAGGAGTGTATTCACACGCAATCACACACGTAAGCTCCTATGCTGCACACGTGTAAGCTGTGTGCTGCTTCACTCGTGACATTTTATACCAAAGGACAGGCCACACCCACACACGTGCACTTGTGCGCAAGCCATGTGACCAGGACTGGCAGGGTGGCTGTGTAGCTCATGTGACGTGTTCAGCCCCACAGTTGCCAAGCTTGGCTCTGGAGTATCTTCATCTGCCATTTTCTGGATTGTTCATCCAAAGTCCATTGACTTTGGTTGAGGTGCCCTAACGTCCCTCAAGGCCAGATCCTATGGAGGAGGACTTGTGCCAACCTTCTCCTGGCCCAGATCCCCGGGAGGAGTATAAGAAGCCTCCTGGCTCTGACCCTCAAATCTTAATGGGCTTCTCTCCTACCTCCAGGCTGGATTGCAAAATGAAGGAGGCAGAGGAGACTCTGCCGCTCAGTGGCCCCAGCTTGTCATCTGCTTAATGAACTTGGTTGCCTGTACACACTTGTCCCACATTGCCCTGTTCCTCTGGCAGACAGACTTTCCCTGTAGGGGCAGAAGCTGCCTTAGCAGTTTCCCTCTGTCAGGTGCTGCTCAGGCAGGTAAGAAGACACTAGCAGAAACACTGGGTGGAAATGTCAAGCAGACTCAGGCAGATCAAGGCTGAGCCCTCAAGGCCAAGGCTGTGTACACCAGGGCAGGGCTTCAGCCTTAAGACTTCCATTCTAAGAATCCCCTTGTCCAGCCCTGAGCTGGCTCCACTTTGGAACAGTCATACTTGGCCGTCTGCTTACTCACTTGGATGTCATGGAGAATCTATGAACTCCAGAGAGGCCACTCCTGATGAGAGTCCAGGGGAAGTGATGCTGGCCTCCAACCTTCTTGCTGCTGTTAAGTATCTCGGCGCTAGCTCATGGACTCAATGGAATCGCTTGGGACAGCCATGCTCAGGATACCAGCCTGGGCTCCCACATGGTAGGGAAAGGGGCTGTCATGGTGTCTTGGATCCCGGCTAAGTCCACTCCTAGCTGACTGTCACAGGCACTCAACTATGTGGGCAGAGCACCCTGATTGGAAGACTTCTCTGCCCTCAGATGGACCCTAGGCTTCTGGTGAGTTTTGTTTGTTTGTGTTTAAGGGAACACCTGGTACAGAATAGCTCTGGTCCTTGTAGTAGAAATCCAGGGAAAACTGGATCCTTGAAAGAGTCCTTGCATGAGACCATCTGTACCATGTTCCCATGTTCATGAGTGGATGATAGATGCTGACCTCAAGAACCAAGGACCTGAGCATCTATGAACGGAGACCCTGAGGCCTCTCACAGGCTGGCCTCTGAGTCCAGCCCCTTTGCCTGCTTGGTTTTCAGCCCTGTCCCCTTTAGTAGGGGGTGGGGAAGTTGTAGGGAGGGAGCTTGCCTCGGAGGCAGTGTCCGGGTAGAATGAGTTTCTCACAAAATACCCCGGAAGATGAATTTGATGATGTCATCCTTACTGGAAACTTAATTCAAAAAAACCCTGGGATATTTGTAAGAAATTGGTTATTCACGCCCCAAATGAGAAAGTGCATTTTTGTCTTGTATCAGTCAGTGCAAAGAAGCTGTTACCACAGGCCCTGCAGTGATCTCTGTCCTGACAGGAAGAAACATAAAACCATCCTTTAAGTGATCTGCAAGCCTGACAGGACTGGCCCACTGCCGGGTATCAGAGCAGACCCCGGGTGGGATCCGCACAGGGAAAGTCCTGGAACAGGCTCTGCTGACACACTGCAAGGGACATCCGCTTACACCATCTTAGTTACTCTCCTGTTGCTGTGAATAAAGACCCAGAACAGGACTTCAGTGTTTGTTTCGGCTCCTGATCTGAGGATACTGTCTGTCACTGCAGGAGCCTGAGGCAGCTGTTACATTGTACCCACAACCAGGAAGCGGCGAGATGACAGCTGGCTCTCTTCTTTTATACTCATTTCAGGACCCCGCTCCATGAGATGATATCGCCTGTATTCAGAGTGGGTCTTCCCTTCTCACTTGGGCTTCTCTGGAAACACCCTTACCGTCACACTCAGAGGGGTGCCCACTAGGTGATTTTAAGTCCAGTCAAAGTGACAATCAATCAAGACCCAGCCACAGCAGATTCAGCACGATATGTGTTGAGTAGAGACCATCCTGGACGCCACAGGCTGAGGTCACATCTGCACTGCACCAGACATTCGCTGTCCAGTTCTGAACGGCAGTCGGCTCCCTGTGGTCAGTGTGGCCGATAGTCACCTGCCTGGGAGGGACGGGCATGCGGCGTGTGACGCATGCCTGCGGTGGGTGTGCAGGAGTGTGGATGCATTGCCCTTTGGGGGCATGTTTGTGGACGCAGATGTCAGTGGAGGTGTATTTGACTATTGCATTGCCTGTGGGGGGTGTCATATGAGGGTGTGATTTATGGGGGGGGTGCTTCTGGAATATACACATGGACAGGTGCCATAACCCCGTGAGACAGAGGGGAAAGCCACTCCATAGAGGCCAGATCAAGAGTCCTTTATTTGCTGGCAGTCCCAGCTCATGTCTGAAAGAACTCCCAACCTGAGAGATTCAGGGTAGGATTTATAAATTCAAAAACCAAATTACATCATATCCGGGACAGGTCGGAAGGCAGAAGTTTCAAATTTTTCACTTTAGTTGATTAAGACTTTTTTATGTTTATGTTGTAAAACGATGGACCATCCCACCCCACCTCACCCCCAAGTCCCAGGTGTGGCTTCATGAAAATGTTCTATGCAGCAGGGTGCTATCTGTGGGGACCATGGAAGAACCAGGTGAAGTTAGCTAAAATTAGTGCACAATGGAGTTACTTTGGGGCCATTCATTCCTGATAGTCTTAAGGAAGAGTTTTATAACACAACACAGTTTGTGCTTGTGCGGAATGTGTATAAGGCATGTGTTTGTGACAATGTGTGTGTTTGTGACGATATGTGTGTTTGTGACGATGTGTGTGTTTGTGGGGAGCGTGACACATATCTCCAGGGCTGCGAGGGGGGCCTCTGTGCAGGTGTGTGTTGTGGGGAATCGCTCCGGCTTAGAGGCATGGATGCGCTTCAATTTGTACAGCACTTGGTCCTTTTAGGGCCCCAGCCACCCTCCCCCTCCACTTTAAAAGTTTCCACATCTGTCTGGCCCAGATGAGCAGCTGCCTCGCTCAGACAAACCCTCTCCACTCCCTGTGGCCTTCCTTGGCGTTCTAACTCTGGTCCTTGTTACTCTCCCTAGATATAGCAGCCTGTTCTGGCCAGATGAGCCCCCTAAGGCACGGCTATTTCACATCTGCACAGGACATGCCATCCACTGGGCCCCGGATATACACAGAACTTAATAAAAACTTGTTGAGGCCGGGTCCTTAATGAGGATGTTTGAACCTTGACACTGTCTGTTGGGTTCAAGCCACTTACAAGTCTCTCTGGTTGCCTGAACAGCCCAAGTCCAGGCTTGGCAAATCCAATGCAGTAACCATGGGCCCCAGCATCCTGCAGAGATATACTACTAGTGTATAAGAGGGCACATTTGTACGAAGCCCTGTGACCTGGATGGTGCCCCAACTCCTAGGCAGGCAGCGGGGCAGCAGGCCTGGGGTTAGTTTCAACCCCTTGAATCTCATCTTACATGCTTCTTCCTTCAGGGAGGACTCCAAAACCAGGCAAACAACAGTCCTCGTGAGCCCCACTGTAACCCGACCTTCCTGTGTAGGTGACCTGGGGGTTAGCTAACTCCCCACTGGACACAGAAAGGTGCTATAGCTGCCTGTTCTCAGCACAGGACCAGACCCACCCAGGAGGGCTTCCTAGAAAGTGGAGGACTGAGCAGGGTGGAGTACTAACGCCTGTCCAGGAACTGCATGCCTGTAGGCTTCCTCACACTCAGCCTCACAGAAGCATCTGTCTCTCGTCAGCACCGAATCTGGGGCCTCCTGGAAAGGCTGGGCAGAAAATCTGACCTAATTCCTGGACTATTAAAAGCCTCAGTCTCTGCAGTAGGAATTGGGAGACATCCTCTCCCCCATCGCTGCAAGAGAGTGAGCGTCAAGTTTATGTGTCAGCTCACTGGGGCCAAGGTGCTCAGCTGCTGCTCAGACACCATTCGGGTTTGGCTAAGAGTTTTCAGAGGCCAGAGACACTTAACAGTATCTGTGAGTCGGTAGATAGATTATAGATAGTAAATAATGAGTGGACTGATAGTATATAGGAGTTAGATCATAGATGGTAGATAGGTGGATAGATAGATGATAGATAGATGATTGATAGATAGATTATAGATAGATAGATAGATAGATAGATAGATAAATAGATAGATAGATAGATGATAGATGGTTGATAGATATATTATAGATAGATAGATAGATAGATAGATAGATAGATAGATAGATAGATAGATAGATAGATAGATAGATAGACTGACCACAGAGACTAGATCAATAATGGATGGGTGAATAGATGGACGGAGAGATGGACAAAAGGATGGATGGACAGAGGGACGGATGGACAGATGGACGGATGGGTGGGTGGATAACAAAGGATAGGGATAGACATAGACCTTGTTGGCTGTTTCTCTGGAAAGCCCTGACTCTCACAGGGATGCAAAGACTGAAGCCGGATGTGAATTTTGAGGGAACTGTCCCATAGGCAGAGGCCACTTTCCTTCCTAATTCCCCAGAGCCAGAAGAATTTGAGACTGTCACACCTCGTTCTTTCCTTAGAGTCTGAGTTTCAAAGCCTGTATAGATCAAGACTACATCTTAAAACAAAGAAGACTCCCCTAAGTCACACATCTTTCCTTTAGTCTACTTGACATCTGCCCCATTTCCACGCTAGCCCCAGCCACGATCGCTCCCTTCAGCTACCTCCTGTCCCTTTCTCGGTTGTTGTCATTCAATAGAGATGTGAGTGCACCTCCCTAACCTGGCAGTTCAAAGGGCACAAACTGGGCTGGTAAGGGTGGGGTGGGCACCACAATGCATCAGGAGCAATTTCACTGTCTAACACTTCCACAAGAGGCTGCGGGGATGCTGGAAGTACTGCTACGTAGGTAGCCTGGCTCCGTGGATCTGAGTCTCAGATAACTCCTCCAAAGCCACCCTGGCTGCCGACTCTATCAGACAGTCCCACAGGCTTTTTCTTGAGAAGTTCAGATACTCAAAGCACCAGGCACTGAAGTGAGGGATCCAAAGAACACTTGTGAGCAACTCCCAGAGTGTGGCGTGCAGATCCCCCAAGACCTAACTACCTCAAGGTGCCAGCCGTATGGATGTCCACAGGGGGACGAGTGCCTCCTGCAGACTCCTGTCCTGTTGAGATGTGCTTTTCAAGCTTTCTAAACATAACAAGCTCTTTCCCTGGCTTGGCATTCAAATTTGGAAGAAACAGGTAACAAAATGGAGCCAAAAGCTTTCTTCCTCATATCAGCTTCTTGGATACCTACAGAACAGTTTACCTGGCTGTAGGTACTCTTGAGAGGACACACTGACCTCCCACACAGCCAGAGGCAGCTGATTCCTGGGCATGTAACTGTTTCCTCAAGTCTGAAACATTCCCCTCTGGAAAATAAAGAGGAAGTGGGGGTTCATAAGGCCAAGAAGCTCCCCAGACTTACAAGACACAGAAAACCCTTTCCTAAGGTCACATATGTAGTTGTGGGGGGAGAGGACTCTTGGAAGAAACTGCCTGTGTGTTGGACAGCGAGCTCTGGGGATGCTGCTTTCCTTGCCCATGCCGGGGTGGGCTTTTCTGTCATGCAGTTGTCTCCAAGCTGCTCATGCTTCTGAAAATAGCCTGCCACCCATGCAGTCAGTAAACTCACTGACTTCAGGCTGAGGAGGAATTGTGTCTTTGGTATGTCATTGGCACCCTATCCATGGTGAATAGACATTCATATTTGCCCCATGAAAGTCGCATGATGCCCTAGAATCTACAACTGAGGCCTTGATTTAAGGTAGAAAATTCATAGGCCTACTCTCAGTGGGCCAGGGACTCCAGCCTGGGAGCCTCCTCCAGTTTGGGAACTCTGTGTTCAGGGGGAAACATGTCTAAGTGGGTAGTGAAACCACCAAACAATGGACATACACAGGCCTGAGGCCAAGGCTACAGAACATCCCCTTTCTTGCCTCTTGCATGCCCCAGGGAGCTCTTGATGCCAACCTGGAAGCATGTCCTGGTGCTAAGCCAATGCTGTCCCATGGCTGTCTCCAATGCTAGGGAATGCCAAGATACACAGCAGCCCCTTCCCCTCTGGGTAGATGGCATCTATCCAAGGCACAGTTGCCTGGTAATCTCTGCCAAGAGCAAATGAAATCAGCCTCCAGGAAGAAGAGTCTCTCCTGCAACGGAACCCAAGTTCTCCATTCTTCCTCTCTCCAGCAAGCCCAGTGGGTCCTGGGATAAAGGTTGCTCAAGACTTGGGCACCAAGATCCTACTGCAAGGGAGGAGACACAGAAGGAAAGGTCATGCTGGGAAAGCTACCAGAGGGAGAATACAGGTTCTAAGGGCTTTGTTTCCCACACCCAGCTTGGCCCAAGTCATACCCCATAGGGGTCAGCCCCCAAGGTCAAGGGCACAGGGAATACAGGTAAGATGCTGAGTGCCCCAGTGAACACAGATGTTCAACGGTGACTGACTTCATACACGCAGGATCTTTCATAAGCATCTCAGGCCATTACATCATCAAATCCAGAGGTAGAGAGAGTCAGAGACAGAACAGCAGGGACACACACACACACACACACACACAGAGAGAGAGAGAGAGAGAGAGAGAGAGAGAGAGAGAGAGAGAGAGAGAGGCTGTTACAGAGAAACAGACAGAGGAACAGAGACAGGAGGAAGCAGGATGGATGGGGAAGGGAAGGGGGCAGGCTGGGAAATCACGTGCTGTCTTCTGCAACTGTCGAGTAAAAGGTGGGGGTGCCTGGTACACTCTGACTCTGGGATCTCCTCCCAGAGACAGGAGGTCCACTTTGTGCACTATCTCAGACCCTTCAAGCCTGGGGGACCCAGTTGCATTCTCAGCCCCTGATAGCTTCAGTATGGAGCCCCGGGTGCAGCGAGGAGCTTCTGGGGAACGCGGCGGTTTCTATAAGTATTTTCCAAGTAAAGGAACGAGGCGAAACCCTTAGAGAGCAATAAACATAACAGCAACTCCAAGTGCCGGCTCCTGCCAAAGGCTGAGAGCTGCCAGCCCTGAGTCCTCTGCAAGGTGACACAGCCGCTGCATCCATTCTATGGACGGCGGAAGAAAAACAAAGCTGGAGACACTGAGCCGTTGAAGCCTTTCCCCAGAGGCTGGCGGTTCCTGTCAGTGGCGCAGAGCCTCCTGCCCTCTGACCTGACAACTCCTGCACAAGAGCTTCCTGATGCTAGGCAGACTGACACATGCCTGCAATCTCAAGTCCAGTCTGGTCTACGCGGTAAACTCAAGGCCATCCATGGCTATGGAGTGAGACTCTGACACACCTGGACACCCCTAAGCCATGCCCATTTGGTGCTATGACTCCCTAAGGTCACAGGCTCTTCCGTCAGTGAGTTCAGCATCATCCAATACGAGGGGCTCCCTGGCATCCTGACTGCCCTTGGGCAAATTGCTCATCCTTCCTGAGCTGTCCCTGCCTCATTCCAGAGAAGAGACGACACTGCTTCCTGGGGAGAATTTGGAGAACAGCAATAACCTCAGCCACACTAGCAATTATTAGTGTGTCATTATTAATTATTAACATATCGAAATGGCAACTACACACCACATTAATGATTCATGAGAGAAGCTCCCGCCTGTAGGGGGCATATTAGAAGCTCTGGTAGGATGGTTTTCAGACCAGGGAGTCCCCGGATAGATGGGCTCTCTGCAGTAGCACCTTGTTCCAAGTTGTGCCCAGGAACCATTAGCAAGAAAACATTTTAATTAACTTGCTATGACTCAAAAATGAATTGTTCTCACACGGCTGCAGGCTCGTGATGTAGCCGGAGCTGTCCCTGGTAGCCAGAGCAAGCCTTGGCCCTGCAGATTCAAGGACACGGGAAGAGCTTGCCTTCAGCTTCCCAGCAAGGGTCGAGGACCTGGAACGTCCCTGCAAGTCTGTCCTGTGCTTAGCTCAGGGCTAGTCCAAAGGTGAGCCAGGAAGCTATGGGGAGCTGTCCGCAATCCGGGTGCTGAAAAGACCAGCACTGGGGCTACGTTTGTAACACTTCATAGAAACTCCCATGCCCACTCCTGACCCGAGTTGTCCTTGTTGGGCAGAACCAGAAGGCAAACACCATACCAAGGGTCCCACAATGGACCACTACCCTTCTGGAACACTTTCAGTAGCCTTTCCAGCTCTGAGCCTTCGTGGGGCTCTGTTCACTCTCTCCCAGGTGAACAATCCCTCTCACAGGGACAGGTAAGACTGAATTCTTGGAGAGAACGAGATAAATTATTATTAAATTATAGGCTCACAATTATGGCATTATTAGGAGCTACTATGACCTTCATTGGGAGTGGGCAGGAAAGCAGAGCTACACTTGGGGAAGGGCTCCAGTTGGGCATAGCTGAAGTATTGGGGTGAGGATCTGGAGACTCCAACGACCTGGAACGAAGAGTGGATATGGGCACTCGGGGCACAGAAAGCCTAGTGGCCCTGCTGGTCCACTCCCTGCCCCACCCCACACAGCCATCTTCCGCTGCAGAGCTGCACAGTATAGACAGGGCTCTCCCTTGCACTAATGGATCAGCCCCTCCCCCACATGAGCTCATCTTGGCTCCCAGGCTGGGATTTGGCCAGTTCACAGACAGCGATTCCCGATTCCCGTTATGCAGGGCCAGCAACGCCATGTGACAGATGAGAACATGAGGGACTCTCTCTTCTTGGGGGTCACATCCACTTGTCTTGATTCCAGGAATGAGAGCAGGCTCTCCAGGGGCTGAGGTTTTGCTGGTATCCTGTACAGCTTACCCCCACGTCATGTCAGGACTTCTATAGCAAAGGTCCCGCAGGTCTATAGCACAGCTCGGGGTCTATGTTGTCAGGGTGTACCTGTCTTTACAAACATGTAAGTGTGCACGAATGTGAGCATGGGGCCCCAGTGAGGGTGCACTTGTGTGTGAGTCTCTAGGTATGCACCTTTGTGCGATTGTGTGCCTGTGTGAGTGCGTGCATGTGTACATCACTGGGTGTGCATCTATGTGGGCTTGCGTGTGAATGTGTGTCCGTGTGTGTGTGTAAGTGTGCATGTGGGGATGAGGATAGCACACTGGCTCACTGGCTGGCTGGCCATGGAAAGAGCCATCTGTATCAATGATACCCAGGCAGCCCCAGAACGACCAGCACACAGGACCAAGGCCACATTCTTACTGTGCTGGGACCAATCACCCATGCTCCCAACACTGCTGCTCATGCCCCAGCTGTGATATAACACATCTGTGTGTCTTTGACGTGTTCCTTTAATGATAAGAACCACATTGTCCCCAAGCCTCACTGAGGCAGAAGACACAGGAGGCACCGGGGTGGGACAGGAGAGGGGAGAGAGGTGAGTGGCTCAGTTTAAAGACAGAGTGGCCCTGCTTCTGCCCATCGAGAACCAGAGCCCAGTCTCTCTGAGAGAGGATTCCGAGCCCCACCACATTCACTTGTGTTCGGTGTCTGGCTCATCTCCATCTTTCTCCCTTTCTTGTTCCATCCCAGACCCAACACCTCCGACATCCTCAGCAACTGTCCCAACATCTATAATACCCATTCCTTTCACACTTCAGCTGCTCTCCTGGAGTTCACTGTGGGGCAGGGGTGGACCCAGCACATATGTCCCTTCAGCCCAGCCCTTGGGGTGATATTCAGAGACGCTTGGTTCCCCCAGACTGCCCAGGCTGGCTCAGGCACCATCAGTTTGGAAGGAAGGAGTGGACCTACACTGCCACAAGCCACCTGCGGAGGTGTAGCTTCACTTTGTGGCTTGCTTTAACTGTCAATATGATATCTTTGTGTGTGACCGGCACTTAGCAGAAAGAAAGGATTACCAGATTCATACACCCCATTGATAGAGCAATGGCAGGCTTACTCCGAGAAGACACAAATTACTTCATTCATTTGTATCCACTGATTTGTGCCAGGAGACCAGATCTCCTCCTGGCAGTTTCCAGGGGAGCTTCAGCTCTGCCCACCCTGTCCACAGTGAAGAGCTAAGGGCCGGGATCCGGCCTCACATAGGTGGGGAGAGCCTTGTGTTTTGTCAGCAAGACCACACACTCGTAAGCAGCTGGAGAGATGGTTCAGAGGTGAAGATCACTTGTTGCTCTTCCAGAGGACCCGAGTCCGATTCTCAGCACCCATGTCTGTGAGTCACCTGCAATCTGGCTGTAGATCTGACACGTCTGTCTTCCATAGACCCTGCACTCACGTGCACACACCCACACACAGACATACACACACTTATATAATTTAAAATTAAACAAGGCTGGAGAGGCGGCTCGGCAGTCAAGAACACTGACTTCTTTTCCAGTTCCCGACAGTTTACAATTATCTGTCACCTCAGTTCTGGAGGTCCGAGGCCCTCTTCTGGCCTCTGTGAGCACTGACCCCATGTGGGTGCACAGACATACATGCAGGCAAAACACCCATACGTATAAAATAATAATTTAAAAATTAAAATAAAATCTTTTTTAAAGATAACTTGGAGCTAGAGAGATGGTTCAGTGGTTAAGAGCACTGAGTGCTCTTCCAGAAAACCCGGGTTCAATTCCTACCACACACATGGCAACTCACAGCTGTCTGTAACTCCAGTTCCAGGGGATTTGATGCCTTCAAACCAAGATGCATAAGATAAATTTTAAAAAGAGGGAATTTGTGGGAGTATAACTTTGCTTTCTGTTCAGACATTTTTCTTCTTTGAGACAGGGTCTCTTTATGTAGTCTTGGCTGTCCTAGAACTATCTATGTAGACCAGGCTAGCCTCAACTTCACAGAAATCCACCTTCCGCCTCCCGAGTGCTGGATTTAAAGGCATGTTCCTCTACATACGGCTTCCATTCAGATCTGACTGGGGCACGTGTCCCCCACCAGCTTCTCGGGAACCATCGGCCAGGTTCCATGTTCACGTAGGAAGGACTGTCCCACCTTCCTGTCCACCCTCCTTGGATGCTGTCCTCTCAGTTCAGACACCACCTGTATCCGTGGAGACCCGCACTCCAGGAGGTCAGTCTCCCAGGAAGCAATGGTTCCTATGCACAATACACTCCAGACACGCACTCAAACCTGCTATACGGAAGTCAGGCTGCAGATCACACCACAGGTCCCAGAGAGCCAAAGGCTACTGCAGCTGTGTTGTGGGGAGCTGCTGTCTTCCTCACAGCAGACCTGCGCTGACCCCGACCAGAGGTGCCCGCCTTCATTCCAGCCGCCACACTACAAACCACGTGCTCACTATCAGCAGTGCTGTGCTCACTATCAGCAGTGCTATGCTCACTATCAGCAGTGCTGTGCTCACTATCAGCAGTGCTGTGCTCACTGTTAGCAGTGCTGTGCTCACTATTAGCAGTGCTGTGCTCACTATTAGCAGTGCTGCGCTCACTATTAGCAGTGCTGTGCTCACTATTAGCAGTGCTGTGCTCACTGTTAGCAGAGCTGTGCTCACTATTAGCAGTGCTGTGCTCAGTATTAGCAGTGCTGCGCTCACTATTAGTGCTGTGCTCACTGTTAGCAGTGCTCACTATCAGCAGTGCTGTGCTCACTATTAGCAGTGCTGCGCTCACTATTAGCAGTGCTGTGCTCACTGTTAGCAGTGCTGTGCTCACTGTTAGCAGAGCTGTGCTCACTATTAGCAGTGCTGTGCTCAGTATTAGCAGTGCTGCGCTCACTATTAGTGCTGTGCTCACTGTTAGCAGAGCTGTGCTCACTGTTAGCAGTGCTGTGCTCACTATTAGCAGTGCTGCGCTCACTATTAGCAGTGCTGTGCTCACTATTAGCAGTGCTGTGCTCACTATTAGCCGTGCTGTGTTCACTATTAGCAGTGCTGTGCTCACTATTAGTAGTGCTATGCTCTTCTTGCTTTGTTGTATTATTTCTTATTGAGATTTTTTTCTTTTGGTTTGGTTTGTGTTTAATTTTATTTTTAAGTGTGTGTGTGTGTGTGTGTGTGTGTGTGTGTGTGTGTGTGTGTGCTGTGTAGCCCAGGCTTCCCTCAAACTCACGATGTAACTGGGGCTGGTCTTGAACCCCCAGTCCTCTTATATCCTCCCCCATGTGCTAAGAGGACAGGCCTGTGCCTCACTCTTGGATGGTATTAGCATGCGGATGTTTTAACTTGTTATAAATACAGTTAAAGCACAGTGAGGCCAACACTGCCCAGGATGACAGAGTTGAAGGAGCTAACTCAGCGCACTCACAGCACACACTCACACATACTCACTCACACTCACAGCACACTCACAGCACACTCACTCATAGCACACACTCAAAGCTCACACTCACAGCACACACTCACACTTACAGCACACACTCAAAGCTCACACTCACTCACAGAGCACTCACAGCACACACTCTCACTCACTCACAGAGCACTCACAGCACACTCACAGCACACACTCAAAGCTCACACTCACTCACAGCACACTCACTCACACTCACAGCAACTCACTCATAGCACACACTCAAAGCTCACACTCACTCACAGCACACTCACTCACACTCACAGCAACTCACTAATAGCACACACTCAAAGCTCACACTCACTCACAGCACACACTCACACTCACAGCACACACTCACAGCACACACTCACAGTTCACACTCACAGCTCACTCACAGTTCACACTCACAGCACACTCACAGTTCACACTCACAGCACACTCACTCACAGTTCACACTCACAGCACACTCACTCACTGTACACACATTCACTCAGAGCACACTCAGCACACTCACTCACTTTGCTTTGCCTGCCCAGTGTACTTCTTCCTTTTAGTAACAATTTTGATTTGTCAGTTGGCCTCCACCCCTGGGTGTTCTCTCTCTCCCTCCCCCTTCCCACCTCCATCCTCCTCCTCCTTCCCTCTCTCCCTCCCTCCCCCTCTCCCTCCCTCTTTTTCTCTCTCCCCCACCTTAGTGGCCACATAAAAGCCTTTGCCCCAGAATGAAGCCCTGCAGGGGACGTGGGGCTATGAGACTGGACCTGGGCTGTGTCTGGAGCCCAGCAAATCTGTTTTTTTCTGAGCTGAGCTGGGCTTCTCCAGGAAGCACTGACCTGGGTCACATGAATGAAGATGGACTGTCCCTCACAGTTCCCGCTACTGGGCTTCGGGCCTGAGTCATGTGAACAGAGGCCAAGGTTGCTCTGCTGAGCCCTTGGTGACCACAAACACCCATCAAAAGGTAACAAAGCTCTCTGGGCACCCCCAGTCCAGATAATGGCAGTAATCAGGTCAGGGGAGACTGAACCAGGCAGGCAGGAGCTCGGAGGTGCTTGAAGGAAGGTTCTGAGCCGATGGATGCTGAGGTGGATACACAGGCATCTAAGTTTATTGCAACGAGAAATCTCACATCTAAAAGTTATCCCTCTTATTTTATATAAATCATGTAAGGAAAACTTTAAAATGGAAGAAGCAGGGGCTGAGAAGATGATTTAAGGAGCTAACCCCTGACTGATGGTGGGATCACGGTGAGAACCAATATGAGGACTGCAAGTGATTGACACCTGCCAAACACGTACATTCACCAACCCAAACTGGCTGGGGGTTGGAAGTCTTTGGCTTTGTGTTTAATAAAGGTTTTTATTCATCTATTTATTTTATATCCCAGCCACAGTCTCCCCCTGCCCCATCCTCCTTTCCCTCCCTTCCTTCCTCCTTTCCCTTCCCACTCCCAATCCTCTCTACTTCCATCTCTGTCCTGGAAAGGGCAGGTCTCCTAGAGTATCAATAAAACATGGCATATCAATCTGCAGTAAGACTAAGTACCTCCCCATGTATTAAGGCTGGGCAAGGAGACCCAGTATGAGAAGTAGGGTCCTAAAAGCCAATAAAAGAATCAGACAGTGCCTGTTCCCACTGTTATGAGTCCCATAAGAGGACCACACTACACAAGTGTAACATACAGGCAGAGGGCCTGGGTCACTCTTATGCTGTCTCCCTGGTTTTCAGTTCAGTCTCTGCGAGTCCCTATGAGCCCAGGCTAGATGATTGTGTGAGCCTTCCCATGGTGTCCTTTCCCCTCCTCTCAGAACTCCTGAACTAACGTTTGGCTGCGGGTATCTGCGTCTGCTTCCATCAGTTGTTGGATGACGTCTCTCTGACGACAATCGGGCCAGGCACACATCTAGTCACAGGAGACAGCCAATTCAGGCGAGGAGTCTAAGCTGAGGTCCCCCATTTATCACCCTGCACAAAACTCATGTCACCATCGAACCTTCATCCGAAGGAGAGTAGGGAGTGGGAACTGGGATTGGTATGTAAAATGAAAAAAAAAGTTTGTTTGCTTTAAAAAAAAAAATAAAATTTAAAAAAGTGAGGAGAAAAAAAAAGAATCTTAAATGTCCAAGAAACACTTAAGGAGATGTTCAACATTCTTAACCATCGAGAAATGCAAATCAAAATGACTCTGAGATTCCATCTTACACCTGTCAGAACAGCTAAGATCTGGAGGATCTGGAGGATGTGGAGCAAGGGAAACCTCCTCCACGGCTGGTGGGAGTGCAGACTTGCACAGCTGCTTTGGAAGTCAGTGTGTGTTCCTCAGAAGACGGGATTGACCGACCGCAAGACACAGCTCTACTGCTCTTGGACACATATCTCAACTGTACCACAAGGACACCTGCTCAGCTACGTCCACAGTGCTTTATTTGTGACAGCCAGAACCTGGGAGCAAATTTGCTGTCCCTCTACCAAGGACGGATGAAGAAAATGTGGTTCATCTACACAGTGGAGTACCACTCATCCGTTAGGTTTTAAAAAGAGGCAAAGCTCAGCCACAGTGTTCGGGAAGAAACAGTCGGTGACTTCTAAAGGACTGGCCAGTGTCGCTCTTGGATAGAGGAGGGCTGTGAACTACAGGCCCATGGAACGTTCTGAGCGAAGAGGCAGCTTTCTGCCATTTCCACAGGTGTAAATTTGTTTGCCTCAGAAGTCCCAATTACGCCACGCGTTTGTGTGGTAGGGTTACCCCCATCTGTTTTATTTCAGTTTGGGCTTAATTTTCTCTCATTTATTTTTTGAGACAGAGTCTTATGTAGCCCAGGCTGACCTCTAACTCACTAAGTAGCCATAGATAATCTTGATCTCTGCTTCGAAAGTGCTGGGATTAGAGGCGCGTACCACCACGCATGGCTTATATGTTATTTAAAAGCAACAAGAAAAATTTATGTGAGGCTGAGGAGATGGCCCAGCAGGTACAAGGGCTTGCTCTGGGAGCATGAGGCCTGAATCTGAATTCCTGGCATCTGTGTAAAGAGACAGGCATGGCTGAACAGACCTGATACCCCAGGGTAGGGGGTGAGAAAAGGGCAGATTTCTAGAGTTCACTGAGCAGTCTAGTTGACAACTTCTTATTCAATGAGAGACTGTGTTTCGAGGCAATAAAACAAAACAAAAGAGGAAGGCTTCTGGCCTTTGCGCTCTCGTGTGTGTGTGTGTGTGTGTGTGTGTGTGTGTGTGTGTGTGTGTGCAAGCATGCACACATATGTCTGCACCACACACATGTTCCTGCACCACAAACATGTGCCTGCACCACACATACACAACACACTCAAAAGAGAATGTTTTTTATAAAGTCATACACAGTGCTTGGTCTTTGCCCTGTTCACGCTGGCCTTAGTACTGGGCATAATAAGCACTCATTGCTCAGGGAGAGGAGCTCCAAGTAGGCCCAGCATCCTACAGCCAGTCCCTAGCTCTGCAACTGTGAGAATTCTCCATGTCTCAGTGTCCCTGTCAGTACACTAGAGAGGATAAAGGTGGGCCATGCCTCCCTGAGGTCCCCTAGTAGGGGACCAAACAGACTTAGAGCCAGAATGGCACTGGGTGAGTGCCCATTGACTGAATGAAGCATGCCCGATGCCCATTTGGGTCTGACCCATCTCCATACCCCTAGCTCCATTCCACTGGCACAGACAGATTCTCAGCAGAAGTCAGGAGAATGAATGCCCTCAACCCTTGCTCAGCCAGTTGGTCTGCGTGTTATCCTATATAGAAAAACAAAAGGAGGTGCTTCCTGCTCAACCCTAGAAGACACCACTTCCCAAAGGTGCTCCGCCACATTCTCACAGTGAGTCGCCTACCAGAGGACACCCTTCCAAAGGCTCCACGATCAAAGTCCCTAAATTCCCACAGGTCACATCCTTCTGCATGTCTCCCCAATCTCTCTTTGCACAAAGAGAGACCTGGGATCATGGTACAGGGGGTCTGGTGATGAAGGGAGGGTGATGGGAAAGGCAGAAAAGTGAGAACCAACTGTAGATAAAGATTCACCAAGCTAGCTGGGTGGTGACGCACACTTTTAATCTCAGCATTCAGGAGGCAGAGGCAGAGGCAGGAGGATCTCTGTGAGTTTGAGGCCAGCCTGGTCTACAGAGCGAGTTCCAAGATAGGCCCCAAAGCTACACCGAGAAACCCTGGCTCAAAAAACAAACAGATTCATCAAGCCTGAAAGCCTCTGTATGCACCAGAACCAACAGAATTCTCTGCAGTGGCTTGAACAGCAGGGGACACATCTTGCTCACACCACCTGGAGCCTCACTAGGAGACGTGAACCCCACTTCAGTTATTGCCCTCCTGCTCCCCTGTTGTGGTCAATGACTGGGGAACACCTCTGCATCATCAGAGATAGGTTGTCTTTGAGGCCATTTTCCCTTTCTTACACTCCATTGTGAGTAACAGGAACCGAGGGGCCAAGGTGTAGGAAAGAAATGCTCCAGGCAGGACCTAGAGCCCAACTGTGCAGCCCAGGAGAGCACAGGTGAGACTCAAACACATTTGCCAAGGTCCATGAGGGAAATGCATCCAAGCTGGTGCCCAGGAAGGTAAGAGTCCTTTCTTCAGGTTAAGATGGAAAGGGGGGTTGGAAGCCCTCCATCTCACGGGAATTGGTTAAATCGCTTTGTTTGCATTCAGAGTTCCAGGCTCCTATCTTTTATCCCCATCCAGTCTGGCACCCAACCACAGCCTTTAGGAGCTCACCTCTCTCAAGGCCCAGGCATGAAGGAAAGGAGCTGATAAGTCATCCCAAGTGACTCCATGGCCCAGCACACAGATGTCACTTGTGACTGTCATGGTCAGAAAGCTGAGGACAGTTGAGGGACATGGGGACAGAGATGGTAGGACAAACAAGGAACAGAGAGTATGGAGTGGTCCCTACAGGACCATAAAGACTTGCAGGAGGCCTGGGTCCTGATGTCATCTTGAGCTCTCAGGAATCAGAATGACTTCAATCAGGCCACAGGATCAAAAACAAGACTCAACACCAACTAGGTTAGAAGAATGCCATTCAAGGACCTAGACCAGGGACAGTTGGGGACAGCAAGAGTATAAACTTCAGGAGCTTGAGAGATGAGCAATGCTGCCTATGACCCAGGTGGGGCCTAGTCACAAGATTCCAGAAGAAACCTTCACAGAGAATTACAGGCACAGATGTGTGGGTGTGTGCACACATATACACACGTGTGTGCATGGCTAAGACCAAGAAGTGATAGGAGAGTAATTCCCCCAAGAGCAGGGCCCACAAGGCCTGCAGTCTGTCCCTTGGAGTTTGAGAATTGTGCAAATACCAATCCAAGCCCGGGCAAGAAAAGAGGTGGAAGAATTGACAAGACCGGAGACCTATTGACAGTGACAGGGACTCTGAGCACCATGGCGAGGATTTCAGGAGCCCAGAGGTGAGATCAATGTCATAGTTGTTCAGAGGCATGAGTGGAACGACAGCAGAAGGCAAGCCAGGCCTGGTACCACCTCCCACAGGCTGGAGGAGAACCAGGCCAGTATGCCTGATTGCATTTGGTGAAATTCTGTGTTCTTGGGTTCCTTTCCTGTCGGGTCAGACAAAAGGCACCAGGGCCTGGAATCTGAATTCCTCATGAGGGCCTGAGGTGTCTCAGGCTGGCCCGGGATTTTCAGCAATGCTGGAATTGGGGGGTCAACTCTCTGTTGAAGGTTGTCATCACTTGCACCCTCATCTCTGTCCCTGGACTTCAGATGTGCCCTTCACCAGGTTGTCCCCAGAATGTTCCTATCCTAGAGATGTGCCCTGTCAGAAGATGTTGGGCACAAAGCTAAACTGGCTTCCCAGGAAGGAGGTACGTGTCCAGGGACAAGACACGTATCTTAAATGTCGAGGCTTAGACCGACAGTCCAAAGACAAAGCAAGCCCACGCTGCATCTGACCTGGGCAACTCTGGGTCTGGTTCCAGTGCTCATGATGGGTGTGGTCCAGGGTTTATGCTAGATGAAGTCCAATGCTCACCATGGTGTGACCCAGCATTCACAGAGGTGGGGGGGGGGGACACACCCTGTGCTCACTGCCTATGCAGCCAGTGTTCATGGTAATGCATGTGGCTCAGTACCCATGTCAATACGGCCAGTGCATGTGGCCCATTGCTCATGATGGGTGTGGTTATTGCTCATAGTGGGTGTGGCCCACAGTGCTCATGATGGGTGTGGCTCAGTGCTCATGATGGGTGTGATCTAGCACCCATGGAAGGATGGTCTAGTGTTCACAGTGGGTGTAGCTCAGTACTTATTTGAGGTGGGTGAGACCCAGTTCTCACCCAGGTGGGGCATTTGACAGGGTATTGAAAACTGTTTCCAGTTCTGCTCTTGGACAGGAATGGAGGCAGGGCAGACCAAGGCTGACTTTGGTCCTCTGTTTGGGGATGGAGATTTCCCCAATCTCTCCTCTTGGGCAAGACTGAGCTCAAATCACTGGGGAGAAGTTTGCCAAAGGATCTCATCAAGGACAGCAGTCTACCAACATGCCCTTGGGTTTCAGGTTGAGGCGGGCCACCATGAAAGCCACCAGCCCCACTGCTAGTTATGAAGGCCTCAGGAATGCAAGGCGAAGGGTTGGCTGTCCTCTCTTACCTTCCCCTCCTACAGCCTCCCACCCTTATGGACAAACGTGTTTGAAGGGAGATGCCAGGTCTATGCAGAAACAGGGTTGAGAGGAGATGGGAAAGATCGCTGGGCTGAGCAGTGGGACCGAGTGCTGGCCCCAGCCAGGGCTGGGTTGAAAGCTCTTCTGTCTGTGTGGTCCCACTCTCCACCTCCTCTAGGAACCTTGTCCCTAGGTCTCAGCTACCCGAGGCTAACAGTCATAGTCCCTAAGATAAATTTATCCCTGCCCATCTGGGTGGGAGTTGGGGCTCACTCCTGGCAGGCACATTCTTTAGAGGCTACCGAAGAGTAACTGAGTGGTCCCAGCTTCGTGTAGGGCCCGGCCAGCAAAGAGGTCCACACTGCAGCCAGCTTCCTGCGACTCGGCTGACTGCGGATGCACCATGCAGGTGCACCAGTTGGCGGTCCGGCTTCCCACCGCACGGCTGGCCCTGATTTCATGAGGGCAACCCTCCCATGGTCCTCTGTGCCACAGGGCCATGGCAGGGCTCCTGTTCAGTGGCACCTTGAGTTCTTCCCAACAGTTCCTGCACCACTGTGTATTCTGAAGAGTGACCACCAAGTCGGCCTCCGCAGAGACAAGACACACATTCCATCCTCTCATTTCCCTCAGGCCATTAGCATAAGATGAATGCTACCTTCCAGGGCCAGGGCAGCATCCTTGGCATGGACCTTACTGAAGGGGAAACCAGAGGCCTCTTACACCCAACCCCATCTGCCTGGGCCCCAGTGCTCAGTTTTGAAGCAAAGCTCTGGTGTGAAAAAGAACATTTATTTTCATAGCCTCCTGGCAACTGACCTGGGCTGGGTCAGCCACAGCTTGGGGAGATGCCGGCTTCCTCCTCCACTTGCCTGTAATTGAAACAGGAGCCCCGGATTCCGACCCGGGGCCGCTCAGGGACCCAGGTGGTGCACACAAGCTGGCTTCCTTGGAGCTGCATTGCGGAGGCCTCCCTGCAGCCTGTGAAGAGTCTCTGCGTGGCTGTGTCCTCCGGTTGGGCCGACGGCGTGATCAATGCGCAGCTACAGCTGGTTGAAGGGGACCAAATCCATCCAACAGCTGATTTGGTTCCATTTTACCAGCTTCAGCAAAGCATTTGGGCTTCAGATCCACAGGGAGGATGACTCCGGGAAGAAGGTGGCTCTGCCAGGCTGGTGTCCCATCCTAGGTCCTCCCTTCTCCAGAACCCATGCAGACTCAAAGACTTTGGAGCTCTGCGGGGACTGGGTTTGAGGAGACACATGCGCATTCAAACCCTCTCTATGCCCCAGCATGATTCCCCAGGACCTTGAGGAAGGCAGTTGTTGGTTCTTATGCCCTTGGTTGGGCCCCACAATCTCCATCTTACTTGCCACAGACCCACATATACCCAGTGTTCTGTTCCTGTCTGGTCACTCCTTTCTGGAATACACCCAACACCAATGAGCCTTTGACCCAGGGCCTCATATAAGGGACTTGACGCCGTCACAGGTTTTCACTCATGACCCTGCCTTCATCACCCAGACGCACTTTCACTATATCAAGACAGGGCTGTTTCTCTCAGTTAGCCAAGGACCCTGTAACAGAGCAGCCAGCTCTGGCTTGTAGTGACTTTGGGGACAAGGGTAGATCAGACACCATACGTAACTTTGGGTGGGGCAGGGGCTGGAATACTCCATGCAGCCTGGTTTATGTGGCTTGGGAGGTGACACAGGACAGAAGAGGCCCAGTGTCCATGCCCTGGTCCTTTAGCACCACCAGCCTCTAGCGTCTCTGCTCTTACTCAGTGACTCAGAAGGTTCACACGATGCCCTCTGTGTGTGTGCGTGCGTCCCCTCAAGGAATACCACCATCCAAACATGGATGGGTAACCCCACAACCTCAGCCTACACCAAACCCAATCCAGTCCGCGTTCACAGTGGCCTCCTCCAAGCATCCATGATGCATAACTTCTTCCAGAAAGATCCATTCAGGGATGCCTTGATGTCCCCCTGGAGTCACGAGGGTAGGCTCTGCCCTTTGGTCCATACAGACCCAGAGATCTTCCAGCCACCAGCCTCCGGCTTAGTCCACAACTCTCCTCTCCTTGTTCCTAGTGCAGAGCAAACTCCAGCTCCCCGTCTGCCCTGGAAGCCCCTAATGAAAATGTTTCAGACCTTGCTGCCGGCCCATTCACATTTGTCTACGCTGTCAATATCACTAATGGAGTGGAGGATTTGACAAGAGGTAGAGTCATCCCTGAATCGGGCCCTGAACCATTAGCTACCAGGCTGGGGACCACGGAAGAGGACCACAGGCACCCTTGCCCAGATGTGCCAAGACCAAATCCCACTCCAGTGCTACTCCACATCCCCAGCCCTGAGGCACAATTTCACTTTGCCAAGGAACAGGGTCACAAGAAGACAGGGCTGGCATCACCCTTTGGTCCTTGTGAAGGCTGTCCAGATGTCACCAGATTGGACAGGTCTGTGGTTCCTTCCTAGACCATCTCCACACTCCTAAGATAGGCTCAGACTTCACAGGACATTGGCCCCACTGTGGCCCTGGCTCAAGGACATTCGGGAAGCAAAGCCACAGGAGCTGAACACTTCAAGGACGTGGATCCTGAACTACTCATTTAGCCGTGTAGGGAGGAGAGTCAGCACTGTTAGCCAGAGTTCATGTCCCTCACAGACACCAGGACCTCCAGGAAAACTACAGATCTCCATGGTCTTAACCAAGGGTTGACTCATTGTTACCACTTCCAGGACTAGCATCCAGCACTGAAGCGCCACCAGCTCCTGTTGTCCACCCACAGCCTGACACAACCACCTCATGTAGCTAGTGGGACCACCGCGAGCTACCTACCCAGGATCTTTGCTCCCCTCACCCCGTACAGCCTTCCAGGAATGCCTCCCAGTCACTCTGCTGCGTGAGTGGCCAACACACTGGCTTGTGGGTTTGAAGGGATCAACCACAATTTGGTCTCCTCACATAGCATGATGCAGAACCCTGTTAATTGTCTCAATGGGTTGTTTCCATGGGACAAGGTGGAGAGTTTTGCAGAGTCTCCGCCTCCATTAGAAGCTGTTTAGGGACTCTGGGGCTCCCTGAAGTCCTTGCTTTTCTTTCTGAACCACAACAAAAAGACACTCACATCACACAGCTCCAAAATCTCAAGGGCCCATGACTTTCCCACCAGACCCACCTTCTAGGTCTGGGCATTTACTTCACCCCAAAACTGCTATACCTCAGGCTGTCCTGTCTTCTTCCACACTGTCGTCTTTGTTCAACTACCTTGTCCTCCCTCACACTAGACATGAGGTGTTGTGGGAGGTCCTTCCGCTCCTCCAGCCAATAGACTTCACTGCAGTCAAGAGCAAGTCTGCTTCAGTGCACCCAAACCCACTCTAGAAAGCAAGTCAACTAAGGGGGCATGCTGGGCAGAAACACTCGGCCATGGCTGGCGAATGCAGCATTTGCTGGGACAGCAGGGTTGGCGCTGGAACCTGCGGGCATGGCTTCTTTGGGAATCGTTTCCGCTGGCTTTCCAGAGCGAATAGGACAGGGCTGTCAGTACTACAGAATTTTACGTACCAAACAGTTAAAAAAAAAAGTGTGCTGATGGAGTCATCCCGCGCAAGAGAAGTATACTCAGCATTTTCAAGCAGCGATACTAGACATGGGTATCTGCCATTGAAAACACCAGCGGCCCTGGTAAAATCAATGGAAAATTAGATGCCATGAAAATGCAGTACACACCCAATTAGTTATAATTGGAGCAAAGAGCAACGAAGATAAAGATGGAAACACTCAACGCCAGCAGCTCCTGGCGCCCAGGCCAGCCTCATTCTCACCCCTTGAGGCTCCGTGAACTCATGACATCAAGCAGCAGCGACCACCTTACCAGGAAGCCCCTATGGGGTCCTTCTGGGAGTTAGCACGGCAGCCTTGGGATCGGGAGCGAGTTCTCAAAAGGACTACTGTGGCCACCCCCAGCTGCCTGTCCCCAGGCCTGACCGTTGAGTCAGAGAAGGACCTCAGACTCTGGGGCAAGACGCTCCAAACTAGAGGGAATTAGGGCTTTCCTGAACCTCTCTGGGGCTAAGTTTCTCCACATGAAAATGTGGGATCTGTAAGCACCTGGGTTTAATGACCCTGTGTCTGAGGGTCAGCCCTGTGTGGTCTGCCATTCCATGTCTGTTGTGACCCAGGTTATATGACCTGAGAGCCCTCCTTCATCCAGCACCCTCAGCCTTACCTCAGGATGCCAAGGACAGCAGCTATGGGCAGAAACTACACAGCGACCCACAGAGACACGCGCCACTTGCCCTAACATAGTGGGCATGATGAATCCTTCATGACCTTGCAACACCAAGTACTGCTCAAGGACGGCCAGTCCCTAGTCACATTTGTCGCTGGCCACTGCTGTACCTGTGGCCAGAGTTCTCACACTTAGGAGCCTGTCTTGGGGACCCTGCATCCTTCCACACCAGCACCACGAGATGAACTAGCACAGGGCAGCACCCTAGCCAATGGCAAGTTCCTGATCCCAGTGTCCCCACTCCTACCTCAGGAGAAGGCCACCAACTCCTGTCTGGAGCTTTTTATGTTTTCTTTCTGTGGAGCTTGTAAAAAGTAAGCGCCGATTTATGTCTCTACATCGTGACATTGCCCACTAGCAAGCAGATTTGCCACAAAATTAATATTTAACATCATACTGTGGCTCATCATTAAAATCAATAGCAAAGAATTAGACAACCCAGGGGGTGTGAGTGTCCCTGGCCAGGAGTGCTCCTCGGGAACTTTCTGGAAGTTCTGTTTGGGGGTACTAAGTCCTATGGTCAATCTCCAGAAAAAGCCATAATTGAAAAGCAGGAGGACTTCTCGGTCTACAAACAGCACCATTGCTTGAGTAATGCTGACTCAGCTAAACACCAACCAAGACCCATTCAGCCCAAATCCATAACTTTTCTGTCTGTTCAAAAAAAAGTATTTTTTCTCAACACTGATAAAAGTTTAATACAGAGTTGCCTGGATTTTTAATAAACTTGTCAACAAAGGCGCATGGCAAATTGATGAGGCCCTTCCTGGAGATAAATTCCACCTGAAACAGACCCGCAGAACAAGGGGCAGGCAGAGGAGACGGGAGTGGTAGGGGACACGGGATTGTTTTGCTGTTCTTTGCAAAAATCAAAAGACAGATTTTTGTGTGTGTGCGCCTTATTATCTCAAAGATAAGGCAATGGTAATCCCTGATTCTACTCAAAAACAAAACTTGCAGTTAAGAATTCAATCACAGAACCTGGAAGTCAGGGAGAATTTCTGTCTGGAGGACCGATGTGTCCCAAGAAGAGGGAAAAGAAAGTGGCTTGTCAACAGAGTCTGGTTAAAGCCCCTGCCATGGGCAGGACAGGTGGGCCACATGGTGTACTGTACCCCATCTTCCTGCAGAGACAGACCCTCCAGCTGCCAGCACTGAGAGCCTGGAATTCAGACACGCTGTCACATGGCTCAGCAGAGGGTCCTGTTCAGCCACGGAAGGCCCAGGGAATGCATGGCAAGGATCACTGTCCTCTAACCTCTACCGTGTTCCTAGTCTCCCTACGACTTGGAGATCTACCAGGATCTCCAAGATCCAGAGACATGGCAGGACGGAGTACTGTCTTCATACATGAGCGTGGCACCCTGCATTTGAGGGGTTCCCAGATGAACATTTTACCCCCTCCCATAGCGAATTTGTCTCGTCATGTTTGGAATCTCGTCATTGGACTTGCTGAGACGGAAGTAAGCAATGCCAGGTTCCTGGTGAAGGGGAACCTCAAAGTGTGATCAAGGGAGATCTTACAGCAGGGTGTGCGGGACCCTTACAGCAGCTTAGGGGTGTCATAGCACTGTGCCCTGCACCAGCTCCAAGGACTGGGACTCTTCCTCTTCTGCCCTCGTCCAGGGAACAAAGGCGGCACTGTGCCCTTGAGAAGGGACGAGAAGAAGCCGCCAGTTCCCACGTGGACTCTACAGCCGGGAAAGGGGTGTACTAGGAGGAGAAAAGCGGAATGGGCTCAGAGCCACACCCAGGCTACAGCGGCTGATCGGGGGCACTTGGGGGCAGCAGGGTTCCAGGGGGCACTCTTGGGCTTCTGCAGCCCCAGGTCACCCCAGACCAGCCTCTTCAACGGGACAGCTGAGAATGTAGGCTATTTATACCAGCCATGACATGGGCAAGACTGGGGAGACACACACGGCCCTGTGGCCATATCTGGGCATGACCGAGGACACATGGGGCTGCCAGGAGGACGGGGTCCAGGTGGCACCTCTGTCCTGGATGTCCTTCAGCCTCAGAGTGTCCCCATGGAACCCCCATGACAGGCTTCAGGACAGCTGCCCTCTCCCCTCCTTGCAGTTAAAAATACTCTGGCTCACTGTCCCATTTATCCTGACTCCATCCTCCACACAGACACACATGTGTCTGCCCACATGCTTGCCAGTACCCATGAGGAACCGCTATTCTAGCCCTAGCTCCTGGTTTGGCCTCAGGACTTTCAACCACTTTGTGGGGGACCCTCTTGGCTAGGGAACAGCCCACAGTCTCTATACCCAGTGCTCCACTAGGACTTCCTCTTTATTGTTCTCTCTCTGGGTGCACAGAGCCGGTCAGGGAGGCTCTCTGCTACTGCCTCTGTCCCTTTTAGTCACCCACAGCTCTAACCTGTGGGGCCGTCTCACCTAGCAGGTAGCAGACCTGCCCCAGAGCCTCCGCAGGCCTCTGGGGACCCAAAGACACCAGTGGACTCCACAACTACTGCAGTGGCCACCTCACAGGAAGCCCACCCCACCGACAGATCTGAAGATCTGTTGTAGGTGGCCTCTCATCTCTGCCCTTGAGACACGCAGCCCTGCATGTGCCTGCGGCTGCACTGCAGCACCCAGCAGCAGCTCTGCAGCAGCCTGCACCATTCCAGCAGCTGTAGCTGCCGCCCCTCCCACATGCTTAGCAGCACCAGTCTCCCCCAGGGTCACAGCTAGCCTTGAACTGAGAGCGCTAAGGACACCTTTCCTCACTGGTTACCCAGCAGTCTTCTTAGAGAACCTTCCACACCTAAACCCTCGTTGTCCAGGTCCTGAGCCCAGGAAGGAACAGCCAGCACAGCTTCTGAGAACTGCCCGTACTGACCCTTTGCTCCCTTCCCTGCCTAAAAGCCATGCCTGCCCCATTCCAAGTGTGATTTACCCAGGACACTGGGGCCGAGGTTGCTAGCCAGGTAAGGATAGTAGGTCAGACTGAGGTTCTTTATAAAGCCGCCCGGGTGTTCCCAGCCTACAGCCTACCTCTGCTGGCCCACACCACTCTCCAGTTGGGCCACCCCAAGCAGGGTGCCCTGCCATCCCCAGGAGGGCGCCCTGCTCTCGGACATCAAGCAGGGAGCAGCACTGTGCTGTCTGCAGTCAGAACTGCATGGCTGCTGAGTCAGCACAAAGCCTTGCAGAAGGCTGGTTTACCCTTTCAGCGAAGGTGGCAGCAATTAACGCAATTGACACCTCCCTCGCTCCTTGACAGAGTCTTGTCACTGAGCCCCGGTGGCCTGGTCCTGAAAATTACTAAGGTCACACACACACATTTTTTTTTAAGTTACAACATTTTGGTGTGGGGGTCTAACGAAGTCACTTTGATTGACTTAGACTATGGCTGCTAAAATACGCATCTGTAGTCAATCTAACCATGCCCGATAGTGGTTTATTCTTCAATGCTACTCTTCACACAAAGTCAATAGTTCTCAATGAGATTGCTGAGGGACCCTGCCAGAGCTTTACCAGGCCAGCAATGCCTGTGCCGTAAAATCCTTTATCCCATGCAGGGTATGGTGCTATCCATTCAGCGGACGTCATTATCAGACCCCCTCTTTAGAGAGGCTGGCACAATTTACTTGGTCACCTGGCTTAAAAACAGTAATTAGTGACACATGCGTGCACACACACATACATCTACACACACACAACTCTCACACACTCATGAGGCTCAACCCGGTCTGCAGACGGCACAGTCCTTGTTAAGTTCCAGGTGTGAACCATGGTGTGGAAATATTCAGCTCACTGGATCCCCCGAACCTAGAAGATCCATGATTCTTGAATCTACTGCTCTCTCCATAGAGTTCAGGCCCCCATGAACTCTGTTCATGGCACAAATGTTTCCAGCACATTCTGGAAGCTCAAGAGCCCAAGTGGTACAGTCCTGCTCCACTGAGCTCAGAAAAGGGAGTTCAAGGCTCCTCGGAGCTATTGCTCTTTTAAGTCCCCACCTGCTAGGTGAGATCCAGGTGATAAGGTGTCCCATGGGCCTCATCTGGGCTTCCTTATCTCTTAGAATCCCAGCCTTTGTATGCATGACACCCAAACTAGGAAAGTCCTCGTGGGGATCCCTGCCCCAACCCAGCCTGCTTCACCCCTCCTTCTTATGAGAAAATTCAAAGACACCGAAGAAGGTCATCTTGGCCAACCACCTACCATGATGGCATGGGGTCCTTTCCCAGTCCATCCTTTGAAAACTCATGCACCAGACATCACAACCACAGACCCTCACAAGTGTCACCCAGGAATCAGGCCTCACACAAACTAGGGGTGGGAGTAGATATGCAGGGGGGTGTCCAAGGTGCTCATTTTTAATTCAGCAGGTAGAGAGCTCTGAGGTGTTTTATAGCCGAGGAGGCTGAGGCTCTCTCCCTGCAAACTCCAGTTTTACTGTTCCGTCAAACCTAATTCCAAAACACTAAGGCTTTTATTTAAACACCACATCCTGCAATGAAGCTTTAATGTATGACAGGCATATCTAACGGAAGACAGTGGTGTGCCTGTGGCCGCCGGCAACCTCAGTGGCCACACACCGGCTGTTTACCTCCCTGTGGCCGGAGCTGGAATCAAGAAGGCCAGAGATGACCTTCCGGGGTTGTGGAGCACTGACCGCTCTGGAGCCATTGACCAAGAGGGAGGTAGTGTCAAGGACAACAGTACCTTCTCATTTTCACACCCAATGTACACACATGGGCACAGAGATCAGGAGAAAACACAGGTTCCAGAAGGAAGACTCAGAAATTGGAAATGGGCTCTTAGCTGTGAAGACCCGTTGCCCCTCACAGTCACCCCAAGACCATGCAAGATGAAAGCCACCCATGAGCGCAGATCTGTCCCTGGTCTGAGGATCCTCAGCCTGGCCTCAGCTTCTTGGATCACCTAGGTGCCCGAGACCTAGCACTTAGAGCTGACAGAGGAGGCCTGCCACACCTCCCAATCGCATTCCTGCCAAAGGTCATGGTGTAAGACATATGGGGGCACCTGCTGCACATGGTTGGCAGGGACCACTGACAACAGCATCCGCACACTCACATGCATATGAGAAAGAGCCCCAGGCCTTGCGTGGGGATGCTGGCTCTGCCTAGGGCACAGACACCCTCTACTCCAAGACCCAGAAACGAAGCCAGGCACTTGCTAGTCACAGGCAGCTAGCTTTCTGCTGCACCCAGCTCCCTTTGCCCAGCATCCAACCTGAGCAGGGCCAGCTCTGTGGAAAGGGCTCAAAAGACCCTGCCTTCCTCTCCTGGGACCCAAAGGTTGTCAACCCAGCCCTTTTGTCTGGCAGGACCAGCTGTCAGCAAAGCAGGCAGGACAAGGATCATAGGCGGCACATGGACTCTGCCACAGAAACTTGGTTAGCCTTCTCAGTAAGGAGGCTTCAGGTTAATTTGGTGAGCAAGTGGAACGGAATGATGGCGGGGCTCTGACGGGGGAAATCAGGGGCCAGAGTAGGCCTGCAGAGTTGGTACAATGAAACAGCCTAGGACCCCAGGGCTGGCTGCTGGGTCCAGGGTCCCAGGACTGACTTCTCTGCCCAGGCTGAGAAAGATTCAGACCCTCGGGTCCCTTTATCCTAATCATCGTGGGTGGGCAGGGTACCCAAGAGTAGAGCTGGGACTGTCAGCACACTGAGATCAACAGAATCTCTGCACAGGGCTCTCCACCCACCCTCCTCCACCATGCCTGTGAGTCAGAGGGCAGCCAGGAGACTCCTCCCTCAAAAGCCTCTGCCATGTGGCTACCAAAGTCTTTCCCCTCTTTCACACTCCCTCCTGCAGAGCAGAGCCCTTTAGAACTTGCTGCCTCTCCCAGTGGTCTGAGCAGTCCCTGCCCCACTACCCACACCCTTTCTGCTGGAGAGCCCCCCCTTCGGGGCACAACAAGGGTCACTGCCAGCTCCATTCCCCAGCCGGGTTCCCGTACCCCCAGCCCCACTGGTCCCACCCGGGACCCCAGGCCTGCCAGAGGGCCGCCTCCCTCTGCCGCAGTCAGCACACTGAATATTTAATGTCTGACGAGCGCTTCCACCTGCTGACACAGGAAAAGTGGCAGAACAATGCCGACAGGGACACAGCCAGTCCCCTTACAGGCGGCCTCCCGTGGCCCTGCCTCTCCACCCCCCACCCTGAGCGGACTCCCACAGGGGTCTGGCGAGAGAGTTCCTAGCCTGAAATACATACTTCTTTACATTCCATAACTTAGCAGGTCCATATGGGTATATAAAGAAGTATGTGCCCCAAGCAGGTAGTCCAGTGTGCATAAGAGTGTGGCCCAGCACAAGCCGGCCCCACTCAGTGGGGGGAAAAGGAAGAACTCCCAAAAGTTCTATATGCTAGTTCCCCGTGCCAGGTCAGGCCTCGTTCCCCACCCCTAGTGACTCCTCCGTAGTTGGTGCTCCCCACTCTGCACCCTCCGTGCCTAGGTCTCAGTCTCTCTCACACGTGTGCACACTTGGTAAAGAAGGCTGGACGCAGACAGGACGTGCTGGAAAGTCTCAAAGATCTTATTCTCCCTAACCGTTCGTCATTTTCCCCTCAACGGAACAAGAGTGGAGCTCTCTCCCATTCTCGCTGACAGAGGAGAGTCACATCCCAGACTTTCAGAAACAGCACCCAGCCTCTGCCGACATCTTCCCTCTCCTTCCTACCCACCTTGTCTCCACCAAGGACAGAGAGGATGGGGTAAGGAGCCAGGATTCAGGAGCAGCTCGAGAACCCCAGACCAAGGACCAGGCACATCATTGTCCTAGGAATAGCCCAGCTGCCTAAGGACAGATGGGGACCAGCAGTTTCCGAGTCTGCAGAAATGAACCAAGGGGCTTACCTGGACAGGCGATAGCTTCCCTGGCAGGGCCCTGAGGAGAGGAGGGCTCGGTGCCTCTTTCTTTGAAGTGAAGGAGAAACACGGCGGTCTCGGACTCCATGTCCCCACAAGGTGTCTAGGGGCTCCTGAAAGGTGACCTGCTCATGGCCAGTTCTTCAGGGCTCAGCCTGGTCTCAGAGTCGATGCCCAGCCACTGAGGGAGTGCTTCTACTTTGGGCACCTCCCCCTTTGGTCCCCTCCCCTCTTGTCTCTTCTTTACCCTCTATCCTCTCTCTGCACCTATGGTCACCAACCTGAGCGTCCTCTATCCCTTGTGGCAGTGTGGCCACCTGAGGTGATGGCGACGGTCCCTCTGGGTGAAAATCCAGAGGTCATCCCTGAAGGGCTTGTCCCTCACCTGATCCCACAACTTCCATCAGTCCCTGATCAGTGCTTTATAGCTAAATGAAGGGGCTGTCCTCCTGGACCGAGAGAGCCCTACTTGTACCGACTTCTGAGAAGTGGAAAGGCAGATTTTAAAAGTGCTTGGGAAACTTAGTTGTATTTTGTTTCTCCTCTTGATTTTTGAGACCTCTCTGGAAGTAAAGTGGAGACTCCCTTCTGCCCTATCAACTTCGACACCCAGAGAGAGATAGGAGGAAATCTGAAGAAAAAAAAACAAACCAGAAAGATGGTCAGGACTTTGAGGTTAGGTCCTCAACAGGGGACCTGAGCCATTCTCAACCTGAGAGAAAAAGAAGGAGAAAAGGAAAAAGGGGGGAGAAAAAAAAGAAGAGACAGGAGGAGGAAGAGACTCACATGCTAGGAGGCTCACTATCAACCAAGGTGAGCCTGCAGGTAAGGTGCTGGAACCCTGGAACAGGTGTCCCTGCAGGTGGCTACCTAGGGAGAGAGCCGAGATACCCATTGCAGAAGGAGCTGGGCTGGTGTAAACACACAGGGTCTGGCTGGGCTTGGTCGTGGTGTGGGGCTGCAGGGCAGTCCCAGTGTCTAAAAGAACGTCCAGTTCTCTCTTGTCAGCAGGATGATGTCTGTCTCTGGCATGACCTGACCAGCCCTGTCCCTGTGGGGAAACACCCCAGAGAGCAACCGGACTCTCCAGTTACTGTGAGGGCCCTGTTTCTGCAGAGCCTGCAGCATGCAGAAGTCCCCTGGCTGTGGCAGCCGCAGCCATGGAGGGTGGAGAGGGGATTAGGGTGCTGAGAGGCACCTTCATGCAGCAGGAACGAGCTACCTGGCAAGAGACAGAAACTATGCCCACTTCCCATGCATTATCTGTTAAATTTTCATTTCCACATATCCAAGGATAAAAATGGCAGCCAGTTCAGCAGCCTCAGCACCCAGCCTCTGGGGGTTCCCCTGGTGTGGCTGAGCCCGACCCTGGCTCCTGCTTAGGCTCCCCAAGAACTCTAAGAACAGACACCTCAGCCCTCTGCCCCACCTCCCAGATGTTTCTTTGATAGTATCTGGATGTCAAATTGAAAGTTGAGGGGGACCAGATCAGGAGTAAACTGAGTCCACATCCCCAGGAGCCACTCATTCACAAATGAATGAGAGTCCACTTCTCAAAAAAGTTTCCCACGATGACAGAAAAGTGGTATCAGCCACCTCCAAGCAGACCCCAGTGACAAGGAGAGCCGGCATCTGGGGCGGGGCCTTATCCGGAGTCGCTCCACTGTGAACACTGGCTCGGCCCCTAGCCCCAGCCCCAATTGCAGCCCCCATTGCCTGACACAGCACCCTTCTGATCCTGGCAGAGCTGGGAGAGCTTCAGAGATCCAGAACCCCGTCCATGACAGCCTCGTCAGCGCTCCTCAGAAATTCCCCACCCCCCAGGACACTCGTGTGGAGGTTGTAAGTTCCAGGGTAAGTTTAGCCACAATCGCTGCTGTTGCACTCAGCGGGTTAATCTGTTCCTCGGTTCCCGTGCCAATACCCCAGAACAGCGGGCGCCATCCACCCTTGCCCTCCACCAAGCAACCAGGGGCGCTGCTTTCTTGCAAAAAAGCCGTATGTCAAAGTTCCTGCATCCCGGTTGGACGCGCCCTCCCAACCCTCCCAGCCCTGCCGGCTGCTGGCTCTGCAGTTTTCCAAATGTGGATGACGCCGGGAGCCAAGAGAAAACTCCAGGCACCCCTTCTGGAGCCACGCGGCACCAGCACCCACAGCACCCACCTCACCAGAGGGCACACCCCCACCACTGCCGATAAGTTTTCAGGGGCTTTCCTAGCTGGTGGGCAGCTGCAGCAGCCAGCTGAAAGGGACTCACCAGGGAGCCCTGGGCGCCCCTCGGGCTGGGCTGGTGACCGCGACAGCAGTGGCAGCGGGCGCAGGGTCGCGGCTCCCCGGGAGATGCTGCAGCAGCGGCAGCGGTAGCCACCTCCTCCCGGAGCCAATCGCAAATGCAGGGGTGGGGGCGGGCCGGAGCTCCCATTGCGTCCGCACTTGGTGGGGGGGGGGGAGAGAAAGAAGACACCAGCACCCCGACTCCGCACCCCTGCCCTTCCCCCCAGCTCTCCTGCAGCAGCGCAGACTTAACAGCAGGGAAATCTTGAGAGAGAGAGAAGGAGGAAGAGAGAGAGGAGGGGAGAGGGGAGGGGAGGGGAGGGAGGAGAGAGAGAGAGAGAGAGAGAGAGAGAGAGAGAGAGAGAGAGAGAGAGAGAGAGAGCGAGCGTTGATGCAGAGTTAAGGAGGCAGAGCCCAGCTGCACACCTTGCTTGCCCGGCCAAAGCTGCAGGAAGCTCCTGTACCCTCAGCCCTGTCGGTACCAGGTAGAGGTCAGAGGAGAACAAAAGGGAAAAAGAGAAAAGCCCCGCGGGTATGCACGCTCACACATGCACGCAGCCCCACAGGCCAAGAATCATGCATGCAGGGGGGTGGGGGGAGGGCAGAGCCGGGATGGCCTGACCCAAGGCTGGTGGGGCATGGGGCCCTTGGATCAGGAGCGACCTCACCTTGGCAGTTCTTATATACCCGGCCAAACATCCCAAACACGCGGCCCGGCCAAGTGGCCCCCCTCGGGCTGTGCGCCCTGACCATATTTAGTCAAGCAGGGGAAAAAATAGCCTGTCAGCTGGGCCGAGGCTGGCCAGGCAGCAGGGAACAGGGTGGGAGCCCCGGCACCATTGACAGCGGTCCTGGGCTGCCCCGTCCCCCTCTCAACCCCTCCCTGACCAGTCGTGCTACCGGCTGTCCCTGTCCTGTCCGAATCCCCCTGCTATTTTTAGCTAGACCCAGTACAGAGGTGCCTCCTCCCCCAGTGGGCACTTGCCTCTCTCCACGGCCACAACAGCCCATTCCTCAGAGTGGCCTGGGGAGACTGGAGCTGACCCAGGGAGCAGGGCCCAGGAAGGGAGATGGCCCAGAGCTTTAACATCTCCAGAGTGGTGTCTTTTTTGCTCAAATGTAGGGTTGGGTCAAGGAGCAACAGAGTCACCACCAGTTTTCCTGAGGGTCCCAAACCAACCCCAGGTAATGAGAATCACAGGTCACCTTGAGCAACCGACAAGGCCAACTCACTGGTCATTCCTACATCTTCCAGACCCTGACAAGGGTGTATAGCTGGAAGACCCCATATCCACGGTGGTGAGTACGATTGGAAATGCCTCCGTTCTGGCTCCCACCCGGGTCATAGAAAAGACAAAGCTTGGGAAGACGGCCCCACTGAGCTGAGACTCAGAATCTAGCAGCTTGGGATCAACCAACTATCCCCTTGGAGCAGAGTAGCGTTGAGCAGGTCTCTGCCACCCTGCCACTGTAAAGAACAATGATAACAAACACTTGAGATGACTTGGGAGCCATTAGTGGAGGCCAGAAACAGGCCCCACAGTGGACATGAGTGTTTCTTCCGGCAAAGTCCTGCACAGAACACAGGCATACGAAGGCTTCCTGCTGTTTTAGAATCCACTCACAAACCTCCTGTACTTAGAGAAGTGTCCCCCAGCCCTGTACTGGCCAATATGAGGAAGGGTGATCATTTACATCTTCCCAGGAGGAACATGTAAGCAGCCTGCTCCTACCAAGGCCACCTCCCAGGTGGTGAGGTAAGGACACCCCTTCAGCTCCACTCCCAGGCTCTCGGTAACCCAACAGGAGAGGACACTGACCAAGACCAGTCCACAGAAGCAAGAGAGAGATGAAGCCATACCGTAATCACCACATAGGCTGGCTGTGACCAGTGTCCCAACCAAGGAGAGAAAAACAGGGAGAAGGGTACCCATGGCTGTCCAAGCTGGGGTGGGTGCAGTGCTGCAGCTAGACTCAGGACTCGCAGGCTACGGGACTGCCTCTTTCCCAGGGAAGGTATAGTAAGCAGCCTGTCCCAAATTCCCCCAGGACACAGCCAGAGGACAAACTCCTGAAGAGGGAAGCCATGGGCCCCAAGCTCCCAACCTCTTAGGACTTCGCTGCCCACCGATAAGAAAACAAGGCACCTCCTCACAGGGGACACAGAGTTCAGCTAGGACCACCACGTTGAGGTCCCCTCAAGAGTGCACATGTGTTGTAGAATATTATTTTAAGATGTGTTACATTTGCTTACGTTGTGGAACATTTGTTTAATGATGCAAAGATGTGTTGCGTTCTTTTATGTTGCAAATGTTTAACTCTGTGAAGCTGTGATCCTTTGCCTGTCTAAAATACCTGATGGTCTAATAAAGAGCTGAATGGCCAATAGTGAGGCAGGAGAGAGGATAGGCAGGGTTCACAGATAAAGAGTATAAACAGACGGAGAAATCTTGGAGGAGAATGAGAAGGAATAAAAAAAGGAGGAAGACATCAGGGGCCAGCCACCCAGCTACACAGCAAGCCACGGAATAAGAAGTAAAGGAAGGTCTACATAGTCCAGAAGCAAAAGGTAGACGGCATATTTTAAGATAAGGAAAGCTGGCTAGAAACAAGCCAAGCTAAGGCTGAGCATTTATAAGTGATAATAAGCCTCCCTGAGTGTATTTATTTGGGAGCTGGATAGCAGGCCCCCAAAGAGCAAAAGACTAAAAACCAACCAACAACTACATGTTGGCACTCCAGTGTGGGGCTAATGCAACACATGCGTGGTTGGGTATGGTAGCACAAGTCTATAATACCAGCATTCAGGAAGTGGAGGTGCCAAGAGTTTGAGGCCAGCCTGGGCTATGGTGAATAACAAGCCAGCAGGAGCTTCATAGTAAGACTGCCTCAAAATAAATAAACAAGCAAATAAATGAGTAAGTATTGTGCCCATAATGACATGGATAGTTGGGAAGGTCTGGAAGAACTGTTGTCCCCAACACATTTCCTTTTGAGGCTTCCAATATCTCTTTTTGGAGAATTAAATGTATGGACAATGGATGGGTGAATGACTTATTCAGTCAACTGACTGAACCATTGATTACTAGACAGCGAGGCCCAGGACAGGGCATGGTGGGACTGGGGTCTCTGGACAGAACCATGTTTATGTAATTCAGCTTGAATTTGGATGAGATTTAACATCTTATGGGGCAGTGGTTCGAGGTCCATGATGGGTCAGCCCAGTCAGAGGTTATAGAGACATTTTCCCACAGCTGTGTAGGTTCCTACAGAGACTAGTCCATATCTGGGCTAACCAGCCTGTCCTCCACCCAGGAGAAGGAATTGGAACACCTTTGCCACTAATCATTCTCCCCCAAAGCTCACTGACATTGAGGCTAAGCAATGTCCATGTACCATCCATCTGTCCTTGTACCTGTGAACACACGGCTCTCAAGAGAGGTGGACACTTCTTACTTCTTCCCCAGGCAACAGGATGGAGGAGACACTGTTCCCATCCAAGCCCATGTCTTCATCCCCACCCTGACCATTCCATGTCAGTGAGGCCACTGCAGAAAACAGGCAGCAGCTTCTCCAGTGATAAGACCTCAATACGCCCGAGCAACTGCTCTGCTGGGCACATGTCGCATTGGCTTTGGTGCAAACAGCACAACCCAGATGTCATCGACTAATGACCAGGGGACAACACACCGCATGTGGATAGGATGGAATATTAGTTGGTCATAAAAACCAAATCACTGCTACATACCATGACTGTTAAAAACGGAGCAGGGTCAACACAGGGGGCCATAAACTGTACGTGGACTGAATGTGGAACCCCCAGGATGGACAGATCCATAGACAGGCAGGGAGGGAGAGCCCAGGGGGAGTGGGTTTCCTTCAGGTGATGTTATGGAGGGACCTAGAAGAGACAGTTATACAGCATTAGATGCCATAGATGTTGTCCAATGATGCTCTCTTTAAAATGGTTCTTTTTTTCTTTGTTTTGTTTTTCTTTTGAGGCAGGATTTCTCATAACCAACACAGCCATGAAGCTTGCGTAGCTGAGGATGACCTTGAACTTGTGACCCTCCTGTCTCCACCTCTGGAGTGCAAGGATTAAAGGTATTACCATCTTGGTTCCTTTATCTTGCATGAATTTCTCCTCAATTGAATAACAGACAAACCTAGGTAAAGGCCCAGTCCACCTTCTCTCCCCACTGACCCCCACTCCTGGCCTCAGGACTACACAGCCCCGGGCATAGGCACCTAGATCTTCAAGGACCTAGCTATAGCATTCTTTGGGACATTCCCCCAGGATGCTGTAAGTTAGCCCCATTTCCCCTACTCAGGTCTGTCCAGAGCTGGAACATGACGTGAAATGGACAGAAGATTCCACCCCTCTTCTCAAGGATACTCCAGAACCTCAGGCCATGTCTCTGTGTGATGGTCCATCTTCCTTACCAACTTCATAGGATTTAGAACACCCATACATCTAAGTGTATCTGTGAGGGAGTTTCTAAAGAGATTTAGCTGAGGCAGAAAGATCCACCATCCTGTGGCCTTGAGTACCACGTGCTGAATGAGAAGGAGAAAGTAAAACTGACCAGGCTGGCCTCGAACTCACAGAGATCTGCCTGTCTCTACCTCCCAAGTGTTAGGATTAAAGGCGTGCGCCACCACTGTGTTCCGAAGAGCAGATTCGCCCCTTTCTGTGTTCCAAAGAGCAAATTTGCCCCTTTCTGTGTTCCGAGGAGCAGATTCGCCCCTTTCTGTGTTCCGAGGAGCAAATTTGCCCCTTTCTGTGTTCCGAGGAGCAGATTCGCCCCTTTCCGCATCCCCACCCGGGATTCAGGGTGATTCGCTGCCTCATGCTCTACCACAGGGACTCCTCACGACGATGACAGCATCCTCAAACCACGAGCCAACAGAAGCCCTTCCTTCCTTAAATTACTTCTTTCCAGGTATGTAGCCCCAGCGATGAGAAAAGTAACCACCCTGCCTTGCACAGCAGAAGGGGTTAGTTTGAGAAATTCAAGATGGCAATTGTTCTGAACCGTCCTGGACCAGTGTCCTCACAAGATCCTTCTAGGGGGAAGGATGGCTGGAGGCGTGGGAGTACTGGAGGAGCGGACCACGGGTGGAACCCTGCAGCCTACAGAGGGAGTCAGCTGACATCAGGCTTCGGCTTCTAGCCTGTAAGAGGATAATTGAGTATTCAAGCACTGAGTGTACAGCACGTGTTACAGCAGTCAAAACACACTCATACCTTGCCTATGGCTTTCGAGGAAACCCTCCCAGTGAGCAGAGCCATAAGAACCCTGTCCTGAGACTCCCCGGGGCCTACACTTATGGTAGCATCAGCTTCTTTGTGATCTTGGGTCCTCCCCAGTCCCCTGTGCAGCATGCCCTGACCTGAGCTACCAAGGAGCCAGGCAGGAAGCTATGTTCCAGGAAGGTCCATGGGCCGGGGAGGGCACTGGCCAAGGAAAGGGGCTGACTTGATGTCGATTTCAGGATACCCCTGTGACTATGCCTATGGACCAATTTTCTGGGCTGGCCTGGTCTAGGCCTGACTTGGGCATAGGTACTGACTCCACAGGCAAGCAAGGTCAGTGGGAAGACAGCCTGGGCTCCAGACAAATTCCATGACCCCTCTCTGTCAATGCTCAGTCCAGATATCTGCAGTCCTGTCCAGGATGGTCAGCTGGTCACCAAGAGCCAGGAACTGAAGTGAGCCACAAACCCTGAGGTATATCAGAGACCTAAAGCTGCTGCTTAAAATGGTGTCCCTGCTGGGTACCCGTTCAGCATGCTGGGGCTGTGAGCTGGATTTCACAGAGCCTTTATGGGGCCCATGAGCACCATGAGTCCCCAACAGAAGTGGAGTCTGCAGCACTGCCCGGTATCAACTAACCACTACCCTGGTGTTTGTGGTGTACACTCGGGGCATGGTGCATCTCTATGGGGAGGGCTTGTGTTGCCAGTGTGGCCCATGGAGCAGAGCTATAAGGGAAAGTCACAGGAACATGAGGCATCTTCTCCACGCCACAGGATCCCACAGCCCCCACCACACCGGGAAGGCTGCCACTGCCAGACCTGGTGTACCCATAGGCACCCCCCCCACACACACACGCACGCGCATACACACGCACCCTTAACAGCAGAGGGAAAACCTCCCTGGCAGCTCGGAAAGAAAGGCATTTTTCACTGCCATAGTGTCAGGGGAGAGCAATCTGTCTCCTGCGATGGACGTTCCCCTCAGTAAGGTGACAGCTCAACCATCAGCAGATGCAGGATGCTGCCCAGCCCAAGGCCCAACAGTTTAGCCCCCAGCCAGACCTGAATTACTCAGTTCCAGGTCAGCACACGGAACCCAGGACAGACTGCAGGCTGGGTAGAGGGCAGATCCTAGGATCTGAGTCTGGGGCCAGGCAGGGCTTCAAAGCCTCCCAGCCCCCAAGCTAACCGGTCGGGTTCAGAGCCAGCTTTTCCAAAAGCCATTACTCTCCCTGGAGGACATACCAACACCCTGGAAGAAGACCTGAGGTGACAGGTAGGCCAGGCTTCAAAGCTCCCAGGGCTACAGCCTCTCCTAGTTTAGAGGCATGGAAACAGGGTTGAGATCAGTGTTGGGGTGAAAAGGGAGCCCCTCCTGTAGCCCTCACCCTATTACCCACCATCTATGAGGAGAGTCAGATGGCAGCCTGGTTTCTACTCACCCCAGGACGGCCTTACAGGCAACAAGGGACAGAAGGCAAGGAGAGCTAGTGAACTCCTTATCCCATGTGGCCCTAGACTGCTTTTCTATATAGACGGATCCCCCAGGCAAGGATAAGGGGGAGACAGGCCAGTAAATGGATGAGTAGACAGATGGACAGATGGACGGATGAATGGATAGGTGGGTGGGTGGGTGTGGGGGTGGATTGGTGGATGGATAAGTAGGTGGATGCATGGGTGTGTGGATGGATAAATGGACGGATGGATGGAGGGAGGAATAGATGGATGGACGGATGGAGGGATGGGTAGGTGGATAGATGAGTGGGTGCATGAGTGTGCAGATGGATGGATGGATGGATGGATGGATGGATGGATGGATGGATGGACAGACTGACAAATGGATGGATGGATGGATGGATGGATGGATGGATGGATGGATGGACTGACAAATGGATGGATGGATGGATGGATGGATGGATGGATGGATGGATGGACTGACAAATGGATGGATGGATGGATGGATGGATGGATGGACTGACAAATGGATAGATGGATGGGTGGATGGATGGATGGACTGACAAATGGATAGATGGATGGAGGGAGGGAGGGAGGAATAGATGGATGGACGGATGGAGGGATGGAGGGATGGAACCCATACGAGTCTATTTAACCATTTATTAAGGGATACAATGAAAAACAAACTCAAGAATACAGAACAAGGCAGCTGCCCCCACTGATCCACCTGCTGTGGTCCCATTGTTCTCCCAAGGGCCATGAGGACCAACTGCAAGCTGCCTGTCTGGTGCCTGCTCCAGCTCTGACCTCACCCTAGAGAGCTCACACAACCCTTCTTCTCCATTTTATCCCATCACGTCTCCAGAGAAAACCACGCTCATGGCAAGTAGTCCCAAAAGTCATTGGCTAAGTGGATCCAGATCCCACAATAGTTGGATGAATGGATGGGTGGGTGGGTGGGTGGGTGGGTGGATGGATGGATGGATGGGTGGGTGGATGGATGGATGGGTGGGTGGGTGGATGGATGGGTGGATGGATGGATGGATGGGTGGGTGGATGGATGGATGGGTGGGTGGATGGATGGGTGGGAGGGCGGGTGGATGGATGGTGGATGGGTGGGTGGATGGATGGATGGGTGGGTGGGTTGGTGGATGGGTGGGAGGGCGGGTGGATGGATGGTGGATGGGTGGGTGGGTGGATGGGTGGGAGGGCTGGTGGATGGATGGTGGATGGGTGGGTGGATGGGTGGGTGAGTGGATGGGTGGGAGGGCGGGTGGATGGATGGTGGATGGGTGGGTGGGTGGGAGGGTGGATGGGTGGATAGATGGATGGATAAATAGGTAGACAAATCGGAGGCCAATTTCTTCTGTATCTTAAGAAATCTGCCCCAGGGCTGGAGAGACGGCTCAGAGGTTAAGAGCATTGCCTGCTCTTCCAAAGGTCCTGAGTTCAATTCCCAGCAACCACATGGTGGCTCACAACCATCTGTAATGAGATCTGGCGCCCTCTTCTGGCCTGCAGGCAGACACACAGAGAGAATATTGTATACATAATAAATAAATATTTAAAAAAAAAAAAAAAGAAATCTGCCCCAAATTTAAGTCTCTCCTGGGAGATGCTCCGCTGGGGTGCAGAGCACACCAAAACCTGCTGTAGAGCAGCCTCTTGGACTCCACTGAGGCCTGAGCTCAACAAACCGGAGGACACAGCCTCCCTGCCCAGAGTTACTTCCCTGTCCCCTTCATCCTGGCTCCTTAGCCATGGCGATGGCCTCACAACTGACTTCACTGGCACCTCGCAGCTCAGGAGTTATTTCTTCATCGCTGTGTGCCAGCCTGTCATGCCAAACCCCCACTGAGCCCCCATGACCTTCAGCCGTCATGGTCCAGACTGCCCTCCATTATGCCCTTGTCACTCCCAGGCAGACCCAAAATGTCTCCCTGGTTCTACCTCCAGGTCTTGAACACAGTCTGGGTGCATTTGTAGGCCTGCTCCTCAACTCATCAGAACAGCCTGGCACCCTCTCTGGGAAGCCCTCCATGTGCCTACTACACTGTAAGGGACCAGGTGATGCAGGGGGGTGTCTCAGCATGCACTCTGGGTTAAACATGCCAAATGGGACAGAGGAGAAATGGAAAACTGGCTGGGAAGACTAAGACCCACCACAGTGACTATTTCTGGTCCCTCCAGAAACCTCCTACCTCAGATACCCTCCCCCTGGTGCCTGCCCCTGCATGAACCCCTGCTGCCAAGTCTGGTCAGCCCTGCAGGTCCTGACCATGAGGAAAGCCCTGAGTAATGAGAGCCACATTTCCAACAGTCATTTTCTCAGGAAGAGCCTGACCTCAGAAGTTGCCCTGTTGTACTAGGGTCAAGGCCAGGGTCCTTCATCCACCTCCAGTACACACAAGGTCTGCTACCCACCCCCAACCATTGGGACAAGGCCCTTGGAGCGACCCTGAGGCTGTTCACTGAGTCCCTGTGGCTCTACGACAAACATTCTGGGCCTCCTCCAGGGAGAGGCTCCTGTGTAGACTTCAGCCCTGAAGCATAATTCATAGGTTAGCATGAAGTATCAGCTTAGAGGGTAGGTGGCTGGAGGCACCCATGTCTCCCCGCCCTCCAGCCTCCCATGAACCTCCGCATTCTCTCAGTCTTGTGCCTTGTTTTTACCAAGAGCTACACCAGGAGGAAGTGAGCACTTCTGTGTTGTTGAATACAGTTCTGCAGGTTCCTGAAGACCCTCCCACTTCTGTGACCCTGCCCCCGGCTGTTCTGGTGTGCACCAGAGAGTACCAAAGCGGAGAGGGAGGTGAGAGGGGCAGGAAGGTGGCGGTGAAACAGTGAAGCATCCTACAGGATTTTCCTGCCTTTCCCTGGGCCTGGCCTACCTCCTTGCTGCCATCCCCACCTTTCTCTTCCTTCTGCCCAGCAGAGCCTCCCCCTCACCTGGGGAAGAAGACATGTCAGCATCCTCAAGACTCAGGGAGCCAACGGAGTGTCAAACCCTTGCAACTCACACATGCTCCTGAATGGACGGGGTCCGCCCAATGGCAAGTGATCTCACCTGGACCCAGAGTCCTCACTGTGTGCAGAGCCCCTGCTTGGGGCAGAACAAGCCCTGCTGAGTCACCTGGTTCCTTCTGGGAAAATTCCATGGGTAAAATTCCAGGGACCTAGTCCCTGACACCCCTCCCTTCCCTGGGCTCCACAGAGAGACCTTACAGCCCAGAGAATTTCCTAAGGCAGACTGCAGGTTTTCTGGGCTGCCTTTTTTAGCATGTCATTGATGGCCCCACGGCTGGGCCATTGGCCTGGCGGGAAGTTTGTCACTGGCTCCTGGGAAAGCTTAGTGATAACACTCTAGAGTTCCAGTCCCTCGCCTGGCCTCAGCTTTGGCCTCTCCTGCTGCCCAAAAGGAGCCTCCAAGTTTGAGCCCCTGGGCTCGTTATCTCTAGCTTCCCACTGATGGGTTAGAGGGCTTCTCCTAGGGTCTCCCTTACAGAGGGGTTGATGGTCCCCAGAACCAGGAGTGGCCTCATTCTCCAGGGACTGTCTTCCACAGAGTGTTGATCCAACAGGCTCTCCACCACAATTAGCCCTTCCCTCATCCTTGCCCTATAAATATTCATTTTGGAGATGTTATAAAGATGCTTTTTTAAAAATGCCAAACTCATTTGGATAAAGAGCTGAGCTGCTGCCAAATGCAGCCGGCAAACCAGGCTCTAAGGTGCAGAGTGCAGAGGCTGCCGCGGAGTAGCCTCCCCCAGGTCACATGGCGCTCTCTGGGGACAGTTTGACTTGGGATGGGTTTTGGCTCCTTGCAGGGAACATCTAACAACGTTGAAGCAGACTTGGGATATAAGCGTGTGGTCCCCATCCACAAGAGGGTGAGCTGTGAGAGCCCTTGCAGACCTAGGTAGGAGATGGCTACCCAGGGATGCCACATCACGGCCCACCTCTCTGCATAACTGGCTCTGCAGACAACTCATCCCAGGGGCCCCCCGACAGCCTCTGGCATTATCCTAACCTGCCATGCCCCCACCTACCTGGATCTCTAGTTGCATAAACTGAACTCACTATGTTCCCAGGGTAATCTGTGAATCTGGGCCTGGGTGGAGGCCTCTATCCAACCTACCCTCCCATCAACTGTGGCTGGATGTTGGGGTCCAATGGGTGTTGGGGTGCAGCACTCACTCTTCACGGCGTCCAACTGTTTAATAAAGAAAAACGGGTCTCAGGCACAGGAGTAGCTATACACTTGCATAGTGGAGGAGGTTTGGCTCTCAGGCAAGGGTTGGACACACTCTGGAGTCCCTGGAAAGGTTTGACTCTGAGGCGGGGTCTGGCCATACTCTCGGGACCCCAAGGACACTTTCCTTCCTCTGCTCCCCTCCTCCTGGCTAGTTTTCTTTGAGAACCTCCCTGCTAGGGAAGGAGCCATCCACTTAAAAATGAAGTTCCGCTAAGTCCTGATGAATGATTCTGCCATCTCATAAAGCTCCATAGGAAGTCCAGTCGGGTTCTCAAACCCTTGGAGGTATTCCTTAAATTTATTGCGAGCCCTTATAAAATATTGAATTGATATCCTCGGGTATCCTTTTGTGGAGAATGCAGGCCTGCGATGGTGATTTTCCCTCTATCCGGAGACTCCCCCAACTGTAGCTTGAGGTTCCCTCAAGAAATCTTAGTGTCTGGAGTTTGGATCTACAGGATCAGAATAGGGGCTCAGCCTGGAGAGGGAACCCACAGGCACGGCTCTCTGGAACCTTCATTCCTCTCAACCCAGGATGCTGAGGACATTTGACCCTCCAGCTCACCAAGAGGTGAGGAACTCTATTTCCCAGCTTCCTCGGAAACCCCCAAACTTCAGTTCCTGGGGCCCTTGCTTTGTGCAATCACTCACACGACTTCTTGACCTACAGGTATCAGAAGGGATGTGAGGAGGGGCAGGCCTGTCCTGATCGAAGGTGGCAGCCATGCTGTGAACTCTGTGTGGAGCACAGCCCTTGTCCATAGCTTCAGAAGCAGGGCTGTCTACTCCACAGCTTCAAGGAGTTGAATTCCATGCTAACCTTATGACTTTGGGTGAGGACCTGCAAAGACAGCTCTAGCCATCACCTTGATTTTAGTCTGCGGCTCTGCCCCGAGGCCTTGCCACGGTCTGCCTTAGTCCCTGCAGATTGGAAGGTGATGGGAAGAGGATCTCCTGATCCTCAGAGTCGAGGTCCTTACAACTCAGAGTCGTCTTGTTGTGGGGGCAGTAGACCATACCTGGTCTGCTTCTTGTTCCTGAGACAGCAGAGCTGGGAATCGTGGCTCTGGAGTGTGTGTTGTGCCTTGTTCTGTGGCCGGTCCCCCTCCTGGCCCCACTAGGAAATCTAGAAGACTCCAGATGCCCTCCCCAGAGGGCTCTCATGCCTTCTTCCCCAGAATGACAGCCCGATACTCACTGACCTCACTACGCCATACTTTGAGTGGGGTGAACCGACCACGCTTGTATACGGGCTTCGATAGTGTGGTATTCTCAGACACACTGGGACAGGGGAACCAGCACTGCAGTGAGTGGCAGAGACAGGGTCTTCATGGCAGGACATCTGACTTGTATCATCCAGAACTTCCTGCAGCCCTGCTCCTGGCAAGGCTGCTGCCTACAAGGTCCTCTCTTGAGGGCCTAGGGTGACCTTCAGCAAGACTGTGATGCTGGCTGTGCTGAGACATTCTGCATTCATGGTTATGAGTGATTTTATTGCCCAGTCAGTAAGAACCTTCTGATTATGTCATTGCAGAGGCAGCTGGATGCCAAAAAATATGCATTTCCTTCCGTCTGCTACTGACCCCTCTGCCTTCATGCCAGCTTTCCTCTGGTGCCTCTCCTGTGCCCTCTGTGATTAATAGGACCTGGAGATGCACCAAGGATCCCTGGGGCTGAAGCTGGAAGAGCAGAAGGGCCCCACGGTCTTCAGACGCCTGGCTCCTTGGGCTCCTTGGTCACAGTGGGGGTGGGGGTGGCCTGAGTGCCCAGCCAGGACACACTGAGAGGTTGACATCAGCGCAGATTCATGCTGCACGCTGGGCACCTGTTAGGCAGACCCAAGAATAGCCTTTCCGGGGGGCCAAACAATCCGTCAGCGGCTAGGAGGCCATGTAAGCCCCAGTCCTGTGATGGAGCTGTTCTCTGTAGACATGGGCGTGTCTAACGCCGTGACCCTGGAGCTGTTTGTGTCTCATCCGCCATTTACCCACCAGGGAAAGGAGGGGTTCCCACCCATCCTCTGTGCCCTGGTGGGGAAGGAATAACTCTGACCAGAAGTAAAGGTCCAAACAGGGAGAGGATAATTCTTTGAATGCATGATGCTCATGACTCAGGAACCCACCCCATCCCCAAATCCTTGCTCACCTAAATTTTACTAGCCCGGCAGCTTTCAGACCCTCTAAGGCCCCGTACACCCCAGCCCTTGAGCTAAATCACCCCTGGTGACTCCAGGTTAACATAGCTGAGGAGTAGGGACCAAGGGCCACCTAGGATGAACCAACTCTGGCACAGACAAGAGCTGGGTTAGCTTTTATGAGTGCTGAGAGAGAGACAGGGCTCCTTTACACACCCTGACCACCCTGTGCTGGACCTGACTTCATAAACCTCCAGGGGCTTCCTTCTGAGAGAGAGAGAGAGAGAGAGAGAGAGAGAGAGAGAGAGAGAGAGAGAGAGAGAGAAGAAGAAGAAGAAGAAGAAGAAGAAGAAGAAGAAGAAGAAGAAGAAGAAGAAGAAGAAGAAGAAGAAGAAGAAGAAGAAGGAGGAGGAGGAAACTGTATGGCTCCCCTGGTTCCCCAAGAGCCTGTTTCTGCGCCTGGGGCTACCTCTTCCTAACCAACATTTGTTATCTAGTATTGCCTGCTATAAACCTGGGATATCCCCTACCCCTGCCTTCTGGGGCTTCCCACTGCCCCTTGTAGGCCTGGGTAGATGGGCTTTCTCTCCTACTCTGGGGCTTCCCACTGCCCCTTGTAGGCCTGGGTAGATGGGCTATCTCTTATACTCTTCACCAGTGTCCAGGCCATCCATGAATACGTGTTGCAGGCCTCAGCCTCCTACCCACATCAAGCCAGGCTTTTTAGTTAGTCCATCAAGAAATTAGTCTGCGACTCCCTGAAGCCCAGCTGTGCCCTGCTGGCCAATCTGAGTGACCACCTTCAGCACCAAGTTAGTCAGGTCACCTTGAACTTCTAACACCAGGCAGTGTTACTTCACGGAAGGACCGCTCTCCTTTCCTTGGTCCTAAAGCATGCGGTTTTATGAGCCCATGAACCCTGGCTGGATAGGTGTCACTCAGGACACTGACCAGGGCCTCAGAAATCTGTTTAAGTCAGTACAGTCGGGAAGTGGGGCCAGAATACTGAAAACATTCATGTCTGCAACTGCTGAGGCCTCCACTTGCGCCATGTCTGATGCAGGCAGCAGTGTGCAGAGGCACAGACTGGCAAACCCCCTCTGCCCAGGCACTGAGCAGGTAGCAAAGGTCTCAGTCCTTTGCCTGTCAGTCCCTTTAGAGATTATACAGGGAAGGGGAGTGTGTCTTCTGACATCATTGTGAACAGCCCCTGGGTAAAGATACTGCCCTCTTAGAGACATTTGGTGACTGTAATCCAGATTCCCAGTGGACATCTAAGAATGAGGCTTCCCTGTCCACCTTCACATGTGAGCTACCCTCAGCACTGATTTCAAGCCCCAGCCATCAGTGGGCATCAGCCAAGACAGAGACAGGATGCAGAATTTCATGTTCAGACTAATAAAGATTTAATCTTGATTTTCCCAGTCCTGTTGGTGAGATGGGGTCAGGGTCCCCAGGGTAAGTGTTTTGACTTGGGGTCCCTCTAGGGAATTGTAAGAACCATGTGTTTCAAGGAAAAGTACAGAACCCCATTCCTCTCACAGTCAGGAGATGCTGGCCAAGATTCAAGCGACACACCCAGAGAGAACAGATCCAGAGAGACTTCAGTGAACTCTGAGCTCCTCCGGTAGGATGTTGCATACCCTGGGAATGACATGTGTCTCAAAGTTCAGCCCTGGTGACACACCTTCTCCATCAAGGCCACACCTTCTGATCCTTCCCAAACAGTTTCACTAACTGGGAACCAAGCATACAAATACATGAGCCTATGGAGGCCACTCTCGTTCCACCCACCACGGTTGGGATGTAGGACTGAGGCCCCCAGCACAGTTATACAGGGAGCTAGACATAGAGGAGGCTCTTGACATAGATAGGAGCAACAGAACCTGCTCTCCCCTTGATACACAAATAACACCTTCTCTCCAGATCCCACAGAAGGGTTTTAGAGTCTCCAAATACATCCAACTTCCCCAGTTCCTCCGAGCACTGTCCAAAAGCCACGCGTGGGGAAAGTTCTGCAGATAATGGCAGCTGTCACCATCAGCATAGCTACGTTTGTCGATCACTTGCTGTCTGTCAGGCCACACAACATCTTCAGAAAGCCGTGAGCTAATTTCGTTTTTATGCTCGGTAGATGTGAAAGAGTGACAAGAAGATTCGGGGTCAGGAGGCAACCCGGTCAGGTGGCTTTGATGGGGACAGAACACTAAGCAGCCTGAATCATCCCTGCCTCCGTGTCCCCGACATGTCCTGAAGACAGTTCCTGGGGGCCACCTTCCAGAGAAAGACGGTCTATTGACCTAAGGCTGAGCATTGATTGGCTGAAAGATGAAACCCAAAGCAATCCCATTTGCCGGGAAACAGGGTTTGTAATTGTATAGACAGCTGATCTCTAGTATCACTGCCTCCCTGGAAGCTTGGGTCTATCGACAGCCTCAAGGCCAGCTCAGGGAAAGGCCCCATGGGCAGTGTGAATAAAGACAGGAAGGGTGGCATCACCCAAGAGCTCTGTGCCAGCCAGCAAGAAGCCAGGTGCAGCTTTGGGAACTCTTCTCCTGGAAGTCCAAGACCTTAGGCTGGACAGTGGCCCTGAGCCGGGTCAGGTACAGAGGTGGTAACCATGGAGAATTGTAGCCCTTGCTTGCCCTCCAACCACTCTCCCAGTGAGGCCCCTTGAGCAAGTTGTTCAGCCTCTTGGTCCCACAGTCGCCTCATCTGTGAAATCAAGTACTGGCTATAGATGGGTGGCAGCTTTCTTGGCAGCTGCACGGGACATCATGAGAACCTTGATTTTCACTCTGGTGAGGAGGGGGGCTCCTCAGAATGGTAAAACTCTGAGAAGGGCTAATTCCAGAAATACAAGGGTCTCCCTTGGCTAAGTTGGGAGCAACAACTGTTGAGACGGGGTAGCAGAACTGAGCTGGACCAAGAGGTTGGTCTACCCAGGATCCCTCACCATATTCTGGGCCCTTTTTATCTCCAACCAAGGAACAATGACCTCCGTTCCCCCACCTACATCCTCATGTTCCACTTACTAAGGGCACCTAGGACTGGGGCAGGATGTCACCTCCTCCGGTAAGCACAGTAGTGCCAGCACCGAGAACATGGGCACGTCTCCTCCCTGTGCTTAGAGAAACGTGGGTACCCACCACCAAATGCACTAAGAAGGCAGGAAGCGGCCCCATCCATGCATCTGAGACTCATTAGGTCCCTGCTGACATTTCTCCAAGAAATAATTAATTTTGATATCGCAGAAGACATTTCCCTGTGGCCAAGGTCACAGAGGGCTGGCTGTGGCCTTCCTGTCAGCGGTCTCTACTCAGCCCCCCGCTTTGACGAATGGGACTGGAGAGAGAGCCTCAGCTGCATAACTGAAGGAGTGAGGAAGAGCCAAAGCTGCTTTTACTGCAGAAATGCCGGCTGGTGCTGCATCAGCTGCAAGCCTGGGGAACAAGCTTGCCAGGCACCTGGCTCCAAATCCCAAAAGAGGCCCTCAGGGAGCAGGGCGTGGGGCCTCTCATGGTCTCCTCTGAAGACCCACACAGGCTCTGCCCTCTGAGCACAAACCTGTCATTGCCCCAGCGTGAGTGTGCGTGAGAACAGGTGAATGTGCGAGCCGCAGGGTCCCAGGGAGCGGCAGGTGCCCATCTTCTATGGTGGTCCTAACGGCTTCGGGGCCGCCTCACAGGCAGCTAGAGATGGCACTGATATCACATGTTCAAGGCACTATAAGAGCTGTCTGGTCACATGTGGCAGGATACACATGCTCTTAAGACATCATCACAGAGGACCCAGCATAGGTGGCTTAAACAGCAAGAAGGAACCGTGGTAAGCTCTGGAAGGTGGATACCTGAGATCAGGCACCAGGCGTCAAGGGTGTCTCTATCCACTCTGGGTTTCTGCAGCCCCAGGTGGCTGATGGCTCTCTTGGAGGCGTTTGGGGGTATAGAAGTATCACTCCTATCTCTACCTCTGCCTGTGGCCAACCTCCCTTTCTCACAAGGACTGCCACATTGGACATACTCTATCATGATCTTATCTTCAGCTAACCTATGTCTAAAGAAAGTCACTTTCTGAGGTCTCGCAGTTAGAACTTTCGCGTGCAGATTGGAGGACCACACGTTAACACTTGATTGAGTATGCCACCAACATACGGAAAGGTCACCCAAGTGAACAATGCTGGCAGCAGCTTGCTTTGTCACACACCAAACCTGGAAAGATACCAAGATGTCCCTCAGCAGGTGAGGGGACCACCAAATGCTGGCCCATCCAAGCAGTGGAATAGAACCTAACAATAAAAAAGAAATGAAGAGCAAGTCAGGAAGAGACATGCAGAAGACTTAAATGCGTATTTCTAAGGCTGAAAGGCTGCATGCTGCATGCTCCAGCTGTGCCATCCTGGGAAAGGGAACACCCTAGAACTAGCGGTGACAGGTTATGGCTCAGTGACTTGACACGTGCAAAAGTCCTGAGTTTGATCCCCAGTACTGGAAAGAAAAAAAAAGACAAAAAGAACAGTGGTCCCCAGGAGAAGGATCAACCTGGGGGGCATGAAGGAGACTCCCTAGACAGTGGTTCTCAACCTCCTAATGCTGCGATCCTTAATACAGTTCCTCATGTTGTGGTGACCCCAACCATAAAATTATTTTCATCATTACTTCATAACTGCAATTTTGCTATGAACTGTAATGTAAATATCTATATTTTCCTGTGATCTTAGAGGGCCCCTGTGAAAGGGTCATTCCACCCCAAAGGGGCCGCCACCCGCAGGTTGAGAACGGCTGCTCTAGGTATCCGGTGCCCATGTCATCTTTCCATTGTCTGAGTCTGCCAAAGGTACACCCGGGAGACTGTGCTGGGACCGTGAACTTTAGCTCGTGGACCCCATCCAGCTGGGGTGAGCTGTGCACTGAGAAAGAGCAGGGTTGACAGAAAATCTCAATGCTTTATGTGCAATTTTTGTTTACAATCAAAAGTGCTATAAAAAATCTATTTTTCAGAGTTCAGCAACGGTGTAAAGGAGTTCTCTGTGTTGTCATTGCAGCTGTGTGGTAAATCTAAAATTATTCCAGAATAAAGCCCTCCCTTGTGACCCCTTCCAGCCCCTGAGTCTGTGTCTGCTAACTCCCCTCTCTGATCACCAGGCTGCACGGCACAAATTCTAGGAATCACTTTGGCGTACCGCTTGCAGTAAAGGGCCCTTCATCCTCTTGACTGCGTTCAGAGCCTCCTTAGTGGGTTGCTGTTGACGTTGTTTGGGTGAGTTAGGATGTCCGTTCCTCCACTGGAATTCAGCCTCCTAGGGTTAGCAAGGGTTCATCCACGCAGAGGAACTCAAGTCCACGCCCACCTACCCCAGCTCAGGAAAGCTCAGGTGGGGGGGTCAAGGGTCAGACACAACCCTTTAGCTACTGATCATCAGAACTTCTATAGCATTCTGGGCAGGGGTAGCTGAGGGGGCAGACAGGTGACATCAGGTGACATACCTGGCGCTCAAGCTCCCTGAAGTAATCCAGGCATCCAGTGCCCTCCCAGGCAGGTGAGCATGCCCAGCGTGTCATGAGCCTGAGCCACTACTCAGCTCCAGGGCCTTTAGAGAGAGCTGGGCTTGGCTGGTCACCCCAGGGTCCTTGATCTGGGTAAAAGGACTGAGGAGTTCTCTGTGTTTATGGCTTGATCTTCAGCTGATCCCTGACCTCCGGCATCCCTTCTCCACAAACACAGCCACTGGGATGGCCAGGGCCACTTCCAGACCCAGTGAGACACTGGCCTTTGGCAGCCGGAAGTTTGGTCCTGCCGAATTCCAGAGAAGCTGTGGGGGTGACATGAACCGAGCAGCACCTTCTTGCTACCAGAGGTCCCTGTCTCGTGTTCCAGCACAATGCGGCTGCAAGTCACTGGAGGAAATTTCATTTTTACCCTGCATTTCCTGCCCAGTTCAGTGTGTAATTGGCTCGTGCTTCCTCTCGGTGATTTAGTCGGGACTGCCACATCTTATAAAAAAGGATAAATCTGAATAAAACCCAGGGAACAAAACAGCTACAACAAACCATATTGTCCTCCTGCTTCTTAAAGAACACCTCTGCTGAGGTCACATGAGCCCTCCCCACACCAGAAGCCTGAGCACCCTGGGTTATGTCTCATAGATCCTCCTAGGCCTTGCTGCCGGTAGCTCAGCCAGCTATGGATAGGACCCTCCCCAGCACACAGGAAAAAGGCTTGCTCCTCTTCAATTTGCCCATTGTCCAGGAACACTCATGCAAATCAAGAGGCTGAACCTACCTGCTGTATAGCAAGCCTAGGGCCTCTGTCTTCTGGGGACGTGGGAGCCACGGGAGCACTTGCTCTCCCATTGTTTGGGTAGGGATATATTTTTGTTACTTTTTTTTTTAATTTTAAAATCACTGGTATTTTGCCTGCTTATATATCTGTGTGAGGGTCTCGGATCCCCTAGAACTGAAGTCACAGGCAGTTGTGAGTTGCCATGTGGGTGCTGGGTATTGAACCTGGGTCCTCTGGAAGAGCAGCCAGTGCTCTTAAACCACTGAGCCAGCTCTCCAGCCCTATATATTTTTAAAGTCTCTCTTAGAATATCCAAGACACTTTCACAACTCACCTGTCTGAACGGTAAGAGTGTATGGGGGAGAGGCGTCTCCTCGTTGAGCTTATTTTTATTGAGAATCTTGGTCTTGTTGTAGAAAATCAATGAAATTCTGCAGTAGCCAAAAATAAACTTCAGTGACTTACTTTCTTAAGAGAATACAACGGGTTTCCTCTGGGTATTTTTTTTTTCAGGGAAAGAAAAAAAAAGATTGTTACTTCACTAGCACCTGATTCCCTGATTCCTGCCTCAGCCCAAGACCCGAACCCAGCTGATGTGGGGGTGGGGGGTAAGGAACCCTTCCCAGCATGCCATGAGTCACTATGCAGTTCCAGGGGCTTTTGAGAAAAGGTAGGGCAGGAGAGGCACCTGGCCAGAGACTTAGGGCCACATAGCATGTCATCCCTCACTGTTACTCCTAAGAGTGCCATTTTGTCCCTTGCCCCAGGGCTAAGCCAGAGGTATGATGGGCAAGTCGGCAGATTTCCCACAGGGTTTCATAGGGTTCTGAAGACCCTTCTCTGTGAGTGGGTGCTTGGACATGGTACTGTCTATCTGTGAGCTGAGGGCCCTGGGTCCCGAGGTGTCCTACCCCAAGCCAACACTGTACCAGGAGCAGGGACCCCAAGGATCTTTGAGGCTCTGATACCATGGAGGGGAAGAGCCTGGGACTTGGAGTCCTGAACCTGAGAGACTCTCCAGGTGAAGCCCTAACCTCAGGGCCCTCCTGGTAAAGTAGAGTTGAGGACCTTGTGACCTTGGCCCAAGGTTCAGAGAGAATACAGAACTGCTTAGAGATGCTAAGCACCCAGCCACAGGGGGACAACCTTTGGAACCTCTCTGCTGCATCACGAGGCTCCTGAGAATCTCAGAGGCATGGATTTGGCAGCGGACACTGGGGACCTGTGCGGGAGGCATGGGACCATTTAGCACTCCATTGATACGGTTAAGGTGTTGCCCCTAGGGACAGCAATGCCTCACCAACCGGCACCAAGATCAATTCCCCAGCTGGCTTTGCTCCTCTGGGTTCAGCATCCAAAGTAGCTATGTTCTAAGAACCACACAAGCTTGTGGTTCAGCTCCAGCCACCAGGGGTGGAAAATGGAACAGGGGATGGTATGGGGATAGGGAGGACAGACCAGCCTTCCCCGCCTTCACACAGGAGGCAAGCTGTCTGTTTACCAAGACCCCCGAGGGGACCCCAGTGGGCAGGGTCCAAAGGTTGGATAGACTGTGTAAAGATAACAAGTCGCCCTCAAATACCTATGCCCCTTCCAGCCTGGTGTAACTGACTGCGTTCAGGAAGCCTTCCCTGTCCACGTGTGGGTACTTTCTCATGAGGGCTCTGGGGGCTTTGGTGTTCTGCCCTGCCATGCTGCTTGGAATATGTGGTAGTATGTACCTTTTTGCCTTCCTTCCCAGGCTATGTGCATAGGAGGACGGTTACATGTGTAAGTGTGTGTGTGCATGTGTGTGTGCGTGTTGCTTAAGATACGATCCAAGGCCTCATGAATGCTAGGTAAGCTCTCTGTCACTAAACCACACACATCTCAGCCCCCAACACTAACTCCCAGGGATCCAAGCTGTTAGAAGGATTCACCGAATGTTTGGTGAGTGAGTGAGTGGGTAGATAGAAGGGGGGTCACATTGGTCATGCCAGAGACCCTGAGATGGGGAGCCATCCCAGGCCAGAAGCGTCAGATGTGCTGGGCCTCACATCCTCCCTACAAGGCAAAGCGGCTGCCCCCGAAAGCAGGTGGCTGAGCCCCTTCTGGGTGACTCAGCTACAGCACTGTTGAAGCTGGCCTGCCCACACAAGGGCAGGCCTCCTCAAAGCTGCCAGCTCCCCCAGGGACATTCCTGCTGGGGATGGGGCCAGGACAGCTATCTTAGGACCCTTGATCCCAGAAGCATTTGAGCAACCACAGCAGGTGGAGCCCAGATATGGCGCCCCCATCCCCCACCTCCTGTTTCCTTGAGACTCAGACTGGGTCCTCCAGGCTCAGGCTTCTATGAGGACAAACCAGGGCCTGCCTGGAAGGCAGAAACTTTTGGTTCTTTTGAGTGAACCTGGCCTGAGACTGGCATTTGACATGCCAATCAGGCCACAACGTCACCCCCTCAACAGAGGCCCTGGGCCTAAACAGAAAAATCTTTCTTCCCTGGCTTTGCAGGCTCAGATGAGAAGAACTAGAAAAAATCTGTACTTGTGATCCAAATACTAGACCCTCAGGAGAACCCAGAAACTTCAAACAGAACCATGCAGTCCCTAAAAGGACATGATGACCATACAGCCCAGCCACACCTTCTCTGAGGTCCTCTTAGGACTGACATGTGCTTTGTACAAATATTTTTGGAGGGCTTGGTCTTTTTTAGGATCACTGAGAAGAGTCCTAACCTTGTTAAGCCAGCAGATGCACACTCTAAGGTGACTGAGAGCAACTGTGGCGTGGCCATGGGCTCCTGAAAGTCATGAAGCTACCCAATGCCTTCTTTTGGTCCAGCCCAGGGTCTTCAATATAATCAACCCTTGAACACAGTCTTCAGGAACCATGGAACGGAAACATGGATGTGCGGGCGTCCAAGACACATGAAGGAGAATACAGTGGGGACCTATGAGCTAAGAAATAACAGGGTGGCCTTGTCCCCACCCTGGTGTCTGTGATTAGTGGACCCTTGGGCACAGCTGTTGGGATCTGAGCTGGGAATGGCATCTCTCTCCTGAGCAGGCATTGGCAGCTGAGGGCCAGTCCATTGGCCAGGGATCCTTAGATCCCTATGTCCCCTCCTTTGGCAGCTGAGTGTACAGCTGCCCTAGGAAGCTCCTGTGTCCCCTGCAGGGTGTCCCACAGGACACCCACGTCTTGCAGTCCTGAGGAGACCTTCTTGGCTAGTGGCCTAGGGAACCTGGGGCGGAATGTGTTACATTCTCATAGAAATGGGGGAGGTATGGTTTCTTCAGGGTCTAGAGTACAGCCCCGGGGAAAGGGCAAACAGGGATCCAGTCTAGAGATCCCAAGGGAGTGTCCACACTAGGAGCGCGTGCTGGAGGGGAGCAATAAGTTCCTATTAACAGGCATGAGGGGCGAGAAGAGCAAGCTAGGGATTGGGGTGTCCTGGGAAGGAAAGACAGAGAATGGGACAGGATAGGACAAAGGCTGGGGCAGGAGGAAAGAGAAAGAGAAATAAGACCGGAGAAATGAGGCCAACTGCTCAGCCTCCCAGTCACTAGCACCATTTGCAGATCAGGACACAGCGCTCAAGTGGTGCAGGGGCTGGAACCCAGGGGCAAGCTCCCAACACCCCAGGCATTGCCTCTGCTCTCCCTATCCACTCCTGTACACCACAGTTCTTCATACCACACCAGCCTCACCAATGGATCACAGTGCCACAGCAGGCCCTGGGCAGGCTGCTCTTTCCTTGATACTGCCTGCCTGGCCCACAGGGACCAAGTTTACAGCCTCTAGAGTTACAGGCCACTCCTCTGTGCAGAAACCAGGGCTGTCTTGCTAGGAAGGTAGAAGAGGGACAGGGATGGGCTGGAGCTGTGGACATAGCTGCCCCCATCTCCTCTAAAGTTCTCCTTCACTTCATTTGCTGCTGGCCTCTGAAGCTCTGCACCCGCTGTGGTCCCTGCAGGCCCCACGTAAGACCAGACCCATAACGGGGACTCATGGGAACCTGATTTAAGGGACCACAGGCCCCTGAGGCCTGTCTACCCCGTGGGTTGGCTGCAGGCCCATCCCCAGCTCTAAGGAATAGGTCTAGACCTTTGTGTTGAGGACAAATGAATCTGTGAAGATTGATCACAGCCCAGCTCACTGAATGCTGCACCGATCACACCCTAGCTCACTGAATGCTTCACTGATCTCACCCCAGCTCACTGAATGAATGCTCCACTGATCACACCCCAGCTCACTGAATGCTCCACTGTCACACCCCAGCTCACTGAATGTTCCACTGTCACACCCCAGCTCACTGAATGCTCCACTGTCACACCCCAGCTCACTGAATGTTCCACCGATCACACCCCAGCTCACTGAATGTTCCACTGTCACACCCCAGCTCACTGAATGTTCCACTGTCACACCCCAGCTCACTGAATGTTCCACTGTCACACCCCAGCTCACTGAATGTTCCACTGTCACACTCCAGCTCACTGAATGTTCCACTGTCACACCCCAGCTCACTGAATGCTCCACTGTCACACCCCAGCTCACTGAATGCTCCACTGTCACACCCCAGCTCACTGAATGTTCCACCGATCACACCCCAGCTCACTGAATGCTCCACTGTCACACCCCAGCTCACTGAATGTTCCACTGTCACACCCCAGCTCACTGAATGTTCCACTGTCACACCCCAGCTCACTGAATGTTCCACTGTCACACCCCAGCTCACTGAATGTTCCACTGATCACACCCCAGCTCACTGAATGTTCCACTGTCACACCCCAGCTCACTGAATGTTCCACTGTCACACCCCAGCTCACTGAATGCTCCACTGTCACACCCCAGCTCACTGAATGTTCCACCGATCACACCCCAGCTCACTGAATGTTCCACCGATCACACCCCAGCTCACTGAATGTTCCACCGATCACACCCCAGTTCACTGAATGTTCCACCGATCACACCCCAGCTCACTGAATGTTCCACTGATCACACCCCAGCTCACTGAATGTTCCACCGATCACACCCCAGCTCACTGAATGCTCCACTGTCACACCCCAGCTCACTGAATGTTCCACTGTCACACCCCAGCTCACTGAATGCTCCACTGTCACACCCCAGCTCACTGAATGCTCCACTGTCACACCCCAGCTCACTGAATGCTCCACTGATCACACCCCAGCTCACTGAATGTTCCACTGTCACACCCCAGCTCACTGAATGTTCCACCGATCACACCCCAGCTCACTGAATGTTCCACCGATCACACCCCAGCTCACTGAATGTTCCACTGTCACACCCCAGCTCACTGAATGTTCCACCGATCACACTCCAGCTCACTGAATGTTCCACTGTCACACCCCAGCTCACTGAATGTTCCACCGATCACACCCCAGCTCACTGAATGTTCCACTGTCACACCCCAGCTCACTGAATGTTCCACCGATCACACCCCAGCTCACTGAATGCTCCACTGTCACACCCCAGCTCACTGAATGTTCCACCGATCACACCCCAGCTCACTGAATGTTCCACCGATCACACCCCAGCTCACTGAATGTTCCACTGATCACACCCCAGCTCACTGAATGTTCCACTGTCACACCCCAGCTCACTGAATGTTCCACCGATCACACCCCAGCTCACTGAATGTTCCACCGAGGGTCCCAGGCCAGGGTGGGGCAGATGACTTCACCTGAAACGGTGGTAAAACAGATGTGCTAAGCTCTCTCAACCTCAGAAACTGGAGAAAGTCTATGCATGACCATAATCACATCCTTGCTCAGTTAGCGCCCACTGAAACGCTGGGCTACACATGGCAATAACAGAACCTTGGAATCACTGGCTAGGGCTGCAACCTGGGGAGCTTAGTTGTGGTGGGCAGGCCTGGCTAACAGCCCTAAGCCGGGCTCTTCTTTCCGACCCCGGGGACCCTGTGTGTCACAGCCTGAAACTCGGTGCTGGAAGCCTGTACCCTCTAGCCTAACCGGCTCCAGGGTCCCCTGTCCTGCTAGTGTGGGCACCAGGAGGAGTTAGGGGTCTGTTTGCCTGCTGGTTTGACTCATCTGCGTAATTCTGTCCCAGCATGCATTCTGAAGCTACCGGAAGAGCTGGCTTGACCCCACCTCTGGGCCTGTGGCTTGGGTTCCTCTCGAAAGCCAAGCCTCACTGGTGTCCTAGGAGCTGTGCCAACCAGGAAGGGGTCCCCCCAACAACATAGACTCCTAGACAGTGGCTAATGACACAGCTGGAGCACCAAATGTCTCTGTCATAGCCACTGCCATGAAGGTCACTGGGGACCAGTGGCTGGATTTCTTGGGGACGGCTGTGGGACCAAGCACTACGTGTATACGGCACCGCCCAACACATAAAATCCAAATCCCCTGGCTCTGGCTTGAAGAAGGGCTTTTCCCACAGTGAGCAACACACCCTGAAGCTTCATGATCCAGGCACACTGGGGACCAACCCAGGCCCACCTACATTTCTTTTGTTTAGTCGGAGGGCTGAGTCCATGGAAACCCGAGGAAGACATTCTTTACATTCAGACCCTGGTTAGGATCTGGTCCCGGAGCTGTCACTGTTACGATGAGTGTTCCCTTATTACTCTTGATAAGTTGTCATTTTCATTTTCTTCAGTGTCAACACACAAATAGGGTTTATGTTCTAACAGCACTAGACGGTATGGAAGGGAGTCCCTTACCCCATGGCGACCCTTGCTTTCCTCAGTGGTCAAGTCACCAACACCTCTCACACCACCAAAGACGATCCAGTTCCCACACACACACAATCCCCTAAGAGAGAGAAAATGGTCTCTTAGAGCTGGCTCTCAAGAGGTGTGAGGAAGGCTAGGAACATGTCTGAATCCCTTTACACTGTGGAATGCAGGCCTGGCCAAGAGATGCCAGCCTGCCTGCTCTCTCTGGCTGACCCCAAGCATTCTTCCCCTGGACACAGCTTCACACCGTCAGAGCAAAGGCCAAACACGGTGACCCTGAGACTGGAAGGCTGAGGCCCCCAAACCAGTGCTCCATGAACCTTCCATCCCTCCTTTCTGTCCTTCCCCATGAGCCCACCAACTCCTTCACGAGAAAGCCGTGGTCCTTAATGGCTCAGAGTCTGTCTTTTAAAAATGATGTCGAACCAGGCACAGTGTGCACAGTTGTCATCTCAACATTGGGGACAAAGGCCAGAAGATGAGGAGTTCAAGGAAGCCTCTCCTATAGGACAGGCCCGTCAGGGGTACATGAGACCCTCTCTCAAAGCAAAAGTGATGTCACAAAATGGATGCATCTGTCTTTCCCAGAAGACCAGAATTTGTCTGTTCTCTCATGAAGCTAACTGAGGCGCTGAGTTCCTCTGGGTTAGATAATAATATGAAACCGTGTTACAAAGCAACACCCCAAAAAAGGCTTTGGGTGCCTTACCTACGCTCCAACTCTGCCTCCCGTCAAGAAGCCTCAGAGGATCACAAAGGGCTAAACCAGCTTCTTGGCAAGTCTCAAGGGGCTGGGGCTTGGGGCCTGTCCTTCTTCCTCCTTCTGTCTGCCTCCATGGAGACATCACCACACAATGCCAGGCGAGGCAGAGAAGTCGCCTGTGCCTCCTGCACCCAACTCTCACCCAGGCCCTTTGGGCCGACTGAGCCTCTCCAGATATTCCCAACATGACTCCCGTCCCTGGGAACCGTATTCTGCAGTTGTGGCTTGAGACTGGATCTGACTGAGGAAATGGTAGGGGCCCTCATTTACAAATGAAAGACAGACCCAAAACGCCACACCCCTGCCTGCCAGAATGACCACAGGATTCCAGATGCAGGTGCAACACCAGGAAAATTGGGTCTGTGCTGCCTAAAGCCACTCGGACATGATGTGGACATGGTTGTTACCGAGGTATAACCCAGCCTGTCTCGACTGGCACACCAGGCCTTCTCCTTCTGGAATGTTTTTCAGCCATCATCTTCTTGGTACTTCTCCCTGCTCCAGCACCACACACCAAGGTCAGGGTCTCCCGCTGCTGGGAGAAGGCAAACCACAGGCAGATAAACCTCCGATACAAAGTCTATCTGTGCGACACAGGGCAGACAAGAGAAGAAGGGGAGGAGGGTGGGTGTCTGGGACAAGTGGTCATGGAGGACCTCTCAGGGGTGATGGGAGCACTCAGTTATGACGCAGGAGGTGAGGCACTGTGTGGTGTTGCCTTGAACCTGAGGCCTGTCCCTTCTTTTAGTCCAGGACCCTTTTGATGTTCTGCTAGAAGCTCTTGTTAATACCTGGAAATCTACCAGGGCTCAAACCCAGGGCATTTTGCAGGCAACTAGAGAGGGCCATGGCTTCAGCTGAAGCCCCCCAGTTGAATGCACCAGGGCACCCCCACCAGAAGGAAGCTCCATCACCTGTCAGGAGTAAAGCCAGGGACTCAATGCTCCTCTGGCCACAGCACTGTCTGCCCCATTGCTGGGGCCCAGAACCCAAGTTCTCCTCAGCCATTTCCCCCAAGTGAGCACCAGAGTGACTTCACAGTTCTATTAAGACCAGCAAGGGGTAGAGAAAGGGGGGTCGTAACCAGAGCTGAGCCTGGGCTGCAGTTGTTGAGGTCCCAGATTTATCCTGTCCAGTCAGCTGATGGGTTTCAGTTACTGTCCTCAGCAGCAGCAGTCAGTGGAGCGGCCGGCACAGCCTGGCTCACCATGCAGCTGCAATGATTGATCCAGGAGGTGGTGGGCTTCCTGGAGAAATGCATTTCCCACCCTCAGGATAAAAATAGCCAGGCAGAGAGCTGGGAGGGTAGCACCAGGCAGAGACCTCGGTCGGCTGTCATTCCACTGGACGAGCCTCTGCAGGCTAGCGAGATAGGTCCAGCACAGCCACGCCCAGCCCCAAGCCGGAGGGACTGAAAACAGGTGCTGACATCGGGCATAGCGGCCACACCTCCCAACTGTGCACAGGGGGTTAAACAGGTGCAACCTTCAGGAGGTCTGTGGGTGGGAGCTACTGCCCACTGCCTCATTGCTGCAGGAGCCTTAAGGCTAAGCCAAGCCTCTCTGTGCCCCTCAAGGTCACAAAAGCAGACCCGGGCACCCCAGCTGTCCAGCCATGCCAAGTGTCCTCTGGCTGTTTTCCTATACCCAGGGCCCATCGGCCTACACAGGGCCGGAGGAAAGCAGTGGCTTTTTTGGGAAGTCTGTGTTGGCCTTGGAGGAGGAGGGAGGAACGGGGCATTTGATCACAGCTATTTAAAGACCATGGACGGACAGGTGCAAGGCTTGGGCGGGGGGTGGGTTACTGAGCTGGGATTAGGGAAGAGGTTAGCACAGAGGACTTCCAGCCTGGGACAAAAAGCACCCAGAGGCTTCTGAACACCCAGCATGGGTTCCCGGATGGTCTTATCATATGACACCCCAAGAAAACCAGAACCTTGGTGCTCAGGTGGAAAAGGTCCCCTGGGTGTGGGCCAAGGTCAGAATTCAATAGGAACCCAGTCATCTAGAGTCCATAGGCCCAGGCTGGCCTTGAGCTCCACAAAGGCCGGATGCAATTGTTCCCTAAAACTGGGTCCTTATACTCGGCTACTGCTAGGCCCACCAATATCTCCCAGTGATAAAGTCTGTGGCAGGTACAGGTGGCCAGGGCATTGCTGCTTGTCAGACTCCTCCAGGTCCTCTAGGGCCATCTCTGTGACCACATCTCCTGGAGCCACACTTACCATTCTGGTATCTTCCGATTGGGGGAACACATCCAGGTGAGGAGGGCTGATCAGACTTTTAGCGCTGTGACAAGTACCCAGGAGAAACAACATAAAAGAAGAAAAAGTTTATTTCAGCTCTTGTTTTTCTGGGATTGTGGGATTTTTGGTTTGGTTTGGTTTGGTTTGGTTTCTGGTTTTTGAGACAGGGTCTCTCTATGTAGTCCTGGCTGTCCTGGAACTCTCTCTGTGTAGACCAATCCGGCCTTAAACTCACAGATATCCTCCTGCCTCTGCCTTCTGAGTGCTGGGACCAATGGCATGAGTCACCATACCCAGCCTGACTTCTTTCAGAGGTTGTAATCCATGCTCAGCCTCCATTACTTTGACCAAAGGTGAAGCAGATCTTGATGGTGGAAGGGTTGTGCACTCTCAGCAGCCGGGAAGCAGAGAAAGCATGCTTACCATGGTGGGTTTCTTCCTCCTCCCTCGCTGTTCCCTCTGACACCCTGCCTATGAGAAGGTACAACCCACATTCAGAGCAAATGTTGCCCACTTAGTCCCCTCCAGAAACACCCCACAGACATGCCCAGAAGTGTGTTCCACTAACCGCCTAGGCTTTTCTCAATCCAACCAACTATGCAATCAAGATTAACCAACTCACAGATGTCTGGAGTGGCAAAATGTTCGTGGTACAACCGTGGAGCCCCCTATTTAATCCCCAGAACCCATGTAAAAAGCTCAGCATGGGGACAGGAGCGGTTAAGAGCACTGGCTGCCCTTCCAGAGGTCCTGAGTTCAATTCCCAGCAACCACATGGAGGCTCACAACCATCTGTAATAAGATCTTCTGGCCTACAGGCATACATGCAAACAGAACACTGTATACATAATAAATAAATCTTTAAAAAAAAAGGCTTGGCATAGTGATGCACCCTTGTAATCTCAGCACTAGGGCATAGAGACAGGTAGATATTCAGAATTCACTGGCCAACCCACCTAAACTAATTATGAAGCCCTGTCTCTAAAAACAAGGTGGATAGCTGTCTTGAGGTGTGAAACGCAAAGTTGACTCTGGTGACCACGTGCCCCTACACACATGTGCACATGCAAATAAGAGAGAGAGAGAGAGGTAGAGAGAGAGAGAGAGAGAGACCACGTCCCAGGAATGCATGCTCTAACAGAAGCTGTTTCGCACTGCTATATCCAATGGAGCGTTCCGGTGCTTTGTTGAAAGCAGGGCCCAAACTGGAGAGAAAGAAAGGGAGAAAGCTCAGTGCCCTGGAGGTGGAGCATGAAGCTGAGAGGAGACCAGGAAGAGCCAGTCTTGAGAGGCCTCTGCCGTTGAGAGCTCCCCCACCGAGATAGAGAAGTGCCAATTTTCCCATGTGTGTGGAAGGCCGTCAGGCCACAGGGGTGTCTCTGGCACGAGTGTGATTCAGTGTCCACATTGCTCATCTTACGGACAGCAGCTGCCACGTAAGAACTGGCCCTCCTGAAATGTGCTTCCAGCTGTCCCCAGGAGCTACTGTTACTCACTGCCATCCTCTGGCCATTTGTGGAGCCGTCAGAATGCCCAGAGGTCCTGGCGGCTGCCGGCCCTATCACGTTAAAGAGTGATCCCCAAAGCTGTGGACCAAGTGTTACCCCTGTTCCCACCCCTGGCTGTCCCATGGGAGCTCTGCCCCACCCACCCTGCCAGCTGAGGGAAGCGGCTCATTGTCCAAGAGCAAAGGTGCAGCCCTTGGTGTGACCCCCAAAGGGAAACCAGGGGCAGCTGAAAGAGAGTAGGAGCTGTAAAGAGGAACACAGAGGAGGGAGCACAGCCAAAGCGAGGAAGGTGAGAGGGGAGGAAGGAGGAGGCTGACTATCTTGGAAGTGGACTTACGAATTGGAGTGGAGACCAGGAAGGACTGGCCCTGAGAGGCTCAGGCGGGGACAGCTCCCCCACTGAGGCAAAGAAGTGCCAGATTTCCCTTGGCAAAGAAGGCTAGGACGGTTGCAGTCTCAGCAACGCTGAGCCCAGGGTGACCGACAGGCTAGGCCAGCCTCCAGGTACTGCACCAGCCCTGCAGCCCTGGCTCTGCAGCCAGCACAGGAAGGAGCTCTCCGAACAAAATGTGGGAGCTGGAAGCAGCCAGGCGGAGCCCACAGGACTCTATATGGAAGGCCAAGGATAGAGGGTACACCGTGAAGTCACCAGGCACACAGGGAGCAGGACAGGTACCACAGAAGGTACTAGAACCTCAGGCCAGGACAGCCTCTGGCTTACACAGCTCAGGTAGGAATTGGAGCCAGGTCTGCTCACTTCCTGCCCTAGCCCTCCAGGAAAGCAGGTAGAAAGATACATTTGTGCACACCTGTGAGCCAGAGGACCCGTTCAGAGAACCTCCAGAGAGCACAGAAGCGTGTGTGTGTTCAGTCTGCTCCCATCCTGTTTGCTGCAGCCCCATCAGATGCGTCTCTGGGCCAACGGCCTTAGACCACCAGGGGGACCAAAGGACACCATTTCCTAGGAGAACAATGCCCAGTCTCCAACACAGGGAGGCTGAGGCTTGACCTTGAAGGAGCAGCCAAAAAACGCTCCAAGAACCAGGGTTGGAACGCAAGGCTGGAGGTGCAAGATAAACACAGATAGGATCTGGGCCAGTTTTCTCTCCAGACCAGCAATAGGGAAGTGTCCAGCCAAGGAAATCTTAGGAAGAAGACATGCCCATGTGCCCAGGCCTTGTCATAGGCCACACAGATGGGAAAGGGAGGAAGGAGGCACATAAGGAAAGGGACAGACTAGGGTTCAGCCCCCTTGGGGCAGGTCTGGTCTGCTTTGGAAAAATGTTTTAACAGAAGCCTGGTATATCGGACGCACACCTCAGTTCCTTGGTCATTTGTGTCCAGAGGACCCTGGGGCCACTTTTGAGCTTGCCAGTGGAGAGCCATGTATATCAGCAGTGTCTGGCGAGGGCATGGGAGCGGCAGGTTGTTAGTACTGTTTAAGGGGCCTTTTGGCTCTCTGCTGAGAGTGTCTCTGCATCCCAGAGGACAGCTAGGTCCTATTTCAGGATAGAGACGTGGTTTCTTTCTGCCTTCTCTCTGCAGGACAAATGACAAAGGCTCCTTTCCTTGGACTTTAGGGCCAACAGTGACTTTTGACAGTGTCTTCACTATCTGTCCTTTTGAGGACACTGCACACACTTCTCTGATTCTTACCTCTGAGCAGAAGAAGCCTGGGTCTCAGCCCAGGCCAGCAGCGGCCTCTGAGTCTAGCGCGTACACCCTGCGTATTTCTGAGCGCCTGTGCCCTCACCCTTCCTTGTCATATGTGGGTCACTGCTGGGACTGTGCCCTACTAGGGCTGTGTTCTCTCAAGAAAAAAGACGCACTGAACGCTGATCTGGGGCCAAATCAGCATGAATTGGAACCAACTGGTGGAAGGAAGGCTGTCAAGTCAGCTGGCAGGGGTGTGGGGTCTTCCTGTTCAGTGGCCTCAGGAATCAGCACCACCTACCTGCTCATGTAGACGGGCTGGATCCTCTGACCCACGTGTGCCCTGACAGAAGTACAAGACCCATCCCCTGGCCGCTCTGATACATGTGGGAACATCCATCCAGTGTGCAGCTTCTGCAGAAGCCTGGTTTGCTCAGCCCCCTGTAGCAGAAGCAGAAGCATGCTGTGGAGGTGAGCTGCCCTCACCTGCAGCTCCCTCATCCTGTGCAGTTTGCTGGCACCAACAGTGTGGCCACCGGCTGGAATGCGGCTAGGGTTGGCCTGGAAATCGCTTTGTCAAGAGGTTCTCATACGACCTACAGACTGATGGAGCTTCAGCCGGCGTAGTAAACTTCCTAGGCTGAGAAAGGGGACAGGATCTGGCCTGATGCGCCATGCCTCACACAGCCTATGGAAAGGAACGCTTTGGCTCCACCCTCAGTGTGCGCCAGAGAACTCCAGTGTCACCTGTTCAAGAGCCTTTCAGCCCTTACCAGACCTGGTGTGGCGCTCGTGGCCTTTCCCATAATACTCGCAGAGCCCTCTGTGGATACTCAGAGCAGGGCTCTAATGTCCACCCCCAAGCAAGCTGCCTCGCTTGGGGCGGAACTCAGTGTCCTCTGGTGCCGCAGTCACCTGTGTCTGTCATTCTTATTTCTAAAGAGGGTCGCAGTTTCCCACAGCCTTACTTTCTTTGGGGCCATTGGATCAGTGTGCTACCCTGCTGGACATGAAGACCCTAGAGCATAAAGTGTCTCCTCAATACTTAGACAAAGAACTCTAGTGCCAGAGGGCCCAGCAAGTCCAAATGGTAGTGGGTGATGCTCAGCTCACCGGGCAACCAGAACAATAGATGATCAGTTGGCAGGTGTAGACCAGAGAGCCCAAAGCATCAGCAAAATAAGACCAGGAACCACGTAAGGAAGAGATGCCTGAGCCCCGACCAGTGACCAAGGAAAAGAAAATGCAACTGCTGCTTAGTGAGAGGGACACAGCCCCAGCCTTTGATCCACAGCAGGTACTGACTGGAAAACACACTCTCAGGGAAGTGGGACTTTAGAGGGGGTTCCAGAAAGAACCATGAATTGAAGGGTAAGATGGATATGACTTTCCTTCCAGAACCAACCCTGGGCTCTGCTTGTCACTGTTCAAACACTGAAAGGCCACAGACAGCAGGGACAGAAAGAGGCCACAGCCCATTCCTTATGGTGCTGGAGGGGGGTTTGCAGAGATGATGGGACGGTGATGATGGTGGTGGTAATGGTAACAACGACGGTAACCATGCTGACAATGGCTGTGAAATTGATGGCTATGGTAAAGATGGTGGTGATGATTGTGTAGGTGGTGGTGAAGATGATCGTGGTGTGAAGATTATGGTGCAGGTCATGGCCGTGGTGTTGGAAAGACGCCTAAAGAGAAGAAGAACTGGACCCCTTTTTTCTTGGCCTGTCTCCTGCCTGCTAAGTAAAGGCCAAAATGACAAATCCCTTAAGGGTCTTCTTGGTCCCAGTGCTTCCAAGTTGACCTGGTTGGGGGGTCTCACTCCTGGGTGCAGAGAACAGCAGAACCTCCAGGCTAGCAGTGTGGGGTGGGCAATGGGAAGCCCTGAGACAGCATAAAGACCTGAGGGAGTCTGGAGATGACAAAGGAATGAGAAGGACAGATGCCCCAGGACCCCACGTTTTTCCATGATGCAGTCATTGTGTGGGACAAGGAGGCACTACCCTAGCTCGAGGACATGGAACCTTATTGCCCAAGGTTTCTCTTGGTTCTGTGCCTCTCTGGACCCAGGAACCTACTCAAATCCACATGGCCAGTGCCCCCCAGACCTGCCCAAGAGGGAAGCAGCAGGCACCTCATTCTCACTCATTCACTCTTCCCACAAGGCCTCTCCTGACCCTGAGAATGCTTAGCTCATCAAGCTGTCTTATCTAGTCTCACAGTCAGACCACCCACCAAAAAGCCCAGGCCGGGAGCCAGTGGACAAGACACAGCCCACTGTCCCCACCAAACCCCCATTCCCATTATGTCCTGGATCACGCTGTCTGCATCTTCTGCCTGACAACTGACACCTCTGGTATCAGGGGACAGCATCCAGGGGACCCACAGGGTCTGCTGATAAGATCGCAGCCTCCATCCAGAGCCTGAGAGGTCTCTGATAAGGTGACAGGCTGAGAGGGATGGGAAGAAGATAAACAGGACATCTGGGAGTTGACCAGTCCAGAGGAAAGGGACACCGAGTGACAAGACCACAGAGAGTCCCTAGTAACAAATTCCCTCAGTGCTGTCCAGGATTCAGCGCTCCATTTCTGATAACAAGGAGCCACCTGTCAAGTGGGTGGCCGGAATGCAGACCCTGGGAAACTCAGCAAAGACACCCCTTGCCCTCTACAGACAGGGCGGCCTGTGGCATCGGACAGCACCTGACAGATTCTCACATTCAGAGGGCCTGGTGGTTTCTGAATTTTAACTAAAAAATGTTTAACTATACAAGTGTCTAAGGGGCATGAGTCAGCGACAGTAGTCTCTGTCCATCTCACCCAGCATAGGGTCTATCCTGGGACCAGGGCACACCTTAGTACGTTCCCAAATAGGCCAACCTAGCACTGCCCATACTTGGTCCCCAGGAGCAAGGCTGCTGGTCCATACACATCCTTGCATATCCTCAGAAGTCAGGAGGTTATCACAGAACCAACAGGAGACCAGACAACCAGGTTCCTAGGGGGTATGATCAGAAGTCAGGGTATGCAGTTTATAGCCAAGGCTCCCGGCAGTGTTGGGAAGCAGGAAGCAGGAGGAGGTCAGCCGCCAGAGGAGAGGACAGCCAAAGGGGTCTCAGGGAAATGAAGGCGGGAACTGTGGGAGCCTGCGGATCCTCACCCTCTGTTCATCCTTCTAAGGAAGGTTCAGCAACAGTGTACCGGAGGCCCTGAGCTCTCTGCACCCTGCAAGAGCTGAGAACCTGAACCTGCCCATGCTCCACAACTCTGCGTAGGAGAACTGACCCTGCTGGGCACCTCCTGCCAGACCACTGTCTCCCATGACAGCCCAGCACCCTGCACCTTGCCCTGGTCCTATCACAAACACTGGAGACCCCACCCAGACCAGGTGATAGTCACGGGAACAGCAGGTGACTCTGCCTACCATACTTACGTAGAGGCCCTGGGGCTGCCTGTGTCCTGAGCCTCACCCTTGGGGCTCTCACTGGGGCATATCTGTGAATGTGAACAGCACCTGGAGTGGTGAGGGTCCTGAGGGTAGAGGGAAAGGCTCAGGACTCATCAAGATGGCGCAGATGTCCTGAGAGCTCATGGGTTGCTGGGTCCATGGTCCCCTGGCATACACACCCTGGTCCCAGCTCCACAGAACCCCCAGGTCCCTGCCCACAAAGCCCCCTGGATCTCTGAACAGTTTAAGACACTGAGCAAAGGCACATGGGTCACCCAGAATCTAAAAAAAAAAAGAAAAGAAAAGAAAGTTTCTGGCCCTAGAATGTGGAAGTCGGGAAGGCCTGCGTGTCATGTCACAGGTCAGCTTTTAGGAGGGCTGGGGCTTCTGGATCCCAGCTCCAGTCATAAGGAGATACACTCACACCACTGGCAGTAAATACACCGACATAGACGCACACACACAGGACACATCACGTAGTGTGCACTGACGCCTTCAGTGGCATGTCTCAGGCTGCCCCCTGTTGGTGAAATGATACACTGGCACCAGGAATATTTCAGCCACCAGCCTCATCCTGGCCACAGAGCAAACTCTCCATTATGAATTCAGGGACACTGTGGGCCACTACTGTGAGCCTGCTTGTTCTAAACATCACTGCAGTCCAGGTTCAGGGGCCCAGGACCCTCTTGAAACTACATCTCAAGAAAGTCCACATAGCTAGCAATATTTATCACGACACTCTTTCAAAATTGAAAATAGAAATGCTTACATTAATTTTCCTAAAGATTACCTTTGTAAAAATGCAGGCACCAAAGGGGTCTGGCTGAACTGCAGGATGTGATCTCCCTGGCAGCATGATGGAGCACACCTATGATCGCACACAGTTCTGAGGCAGGAGGATTGTGGCGACAACCCCAAAGAGGGCGCATCACAACAGGGCAGGTTTTCTGAGCAGGCTGCACCTCTATGAGAGAGAAGGAAATGGAACACCTACATGCCTAGCTGGCGCTGCCTCCCATGTTGCTAAGGGAGGAGTCGTCCACACTAAAGTGAGTCTGCATGGTGCTAGTGGGGGACACGAGCGATCAAGAGATGATAGACGAAGGTCAGGTGACCAGTCACGAGATTCATCTCACGAGCGAGCAGAGTCTCAGCTAACTCCTTGTGATCGAAATGGGACTTCACCAACACGACAGCACCATGTTGATCATCCCCGAATGGCTCCTTGAGCCATGCTGGGAGCCGGAACAGAAGCAGCAGTCTGTTGAGCTCAGATGGAAGCTGTAAGACATCTGGGGAGAAGGTGCTCAGAGCGTGAGGACATCTGAGCTCGGGACACCAAGAGTAGATAGCACCAGATTTGTCGTGGACCCGGCAATTTTCACTGCACAGCCAAATATCATGTTGGGCAGGATGTTTGGGTCTGGCTGAGAACATAATTAATTTCACACGTCCCAATGAAAAGGGAGAGTATGCGGTGGCAGAAGGAATTGGGTTTACTGTGTTTCAAGCTATTTTGGATTACTATAAGACAGGAACCATCCGCTGTCCTGATGTGGAGATCTCAGTGCCCTTCCGCGCGAGTTATCAAATGATGGTGCTCATAGACAATTTGAATTTTATCTGGAAGAAGTGATCCTCCCTCTCATGGTAGTAGTGCCCCCAGTGGGGAACGAGAGTGCCAGATAGCGGTGCTCACGGATGATGATGTGGTTGATTGGGATGAGGAGTGTCCGCCACAGATGGGAGAGGAGTATTCACAAATTATCTATAGCACAAAATTACATAGATTTTTCAAGTTCATTGAAAACAGAGATGTGGCCAAATCAGTTTTGAAGGAGAGGGGTCTTAAGAAGATGAGATTGGGAATCGAAGGCTATCCTACCTACAAAGAAAAAGTAAGGCCAGGAGGTCGCCCGCAAGTCATTTACAACTACGTCCAAAGACTCTTTATTCGAATGTCCTGGGAGAGGGAGGAAAGAGTCGGCATGTAGACTTTCAGTGTGTGAAGAGTAAATCTATCACCAACCTGGCAGCGACTGCTGCAGATGTTCCCCAGGACAAGCGGGTAGTCATGCACCCTACTCCACAGGTGGATGAGCTGGAGATCCTCCCCAGCCACCCTGCCTTGGGCATTAATGACCTCGATCCTGAAGCCCAGAATCCAATGCTGTGACGCTGCTGTTCCTGAAACCATAGCCTGCTACTCTTCACAGTGACGACGTACCCCTCATTCTGCACTGCCAGGCCATTTCTCTTCATTGTGAGATGCACGTGTTTAGGATACTGCAGTGCAGGCTTTTAAAGACCAAAGGTAGCTGAATGGTTTTTTAATGAGTACAACTTTAGCATCCTGGTTCCAGTTCTATAAATGTGTTTGTTTACCAGTAGGTTTGTGGAATTGGTTCTTTGTATGGGGACAGTCCTTTTCCACACACCTCGGTCTTCTCGGAAGTCATGGGAATTGGCAGCTGGGGTACGTTAACTCATCATGCCCCAGATAAAATGCAGAATATTAAGAGTTGCACTTTATAGATGGTGGTTAAATGGAGCTGTTGCAGTCATGTTAGAGTGGTGGTGCACATAATAACACAAGAGCACAGTATAACACAAGAGTATTCCTTAGTACTGCATGTGTAGTTGGCCCACAAGAAGCAGGAACATATTTATCTTGAGTTTGTTTGAGTGACGAGGAGAGGTCTAATGCTCCTGATGCTGGTTCACTCATCTCCAGAGCCCTGAACCCCTTTACAGTGAGTCATGTGTGGGAAGGGTGAACATCAGGAGATGGTTTAGTGTTCAGTCTGCCTTACCCTTAATCCGTTCAGATATTTATTTACTAACGCTTTATTCTTAAGAGTTATGGGATAGGAAAATGAACTGTTTGCTCTTCATTTACTAGATGATTGTAATCTTGAGTTTTTCATCAAAATAAAATTCCATTGTTTTAATGTTTCTGACCACTTTGAAAGGAAGAAAGAAAGAAAGAAAGAAAGAAAGAACATGTGTTGCTCTAGCAGAGGATCCGGCTTCAGTTTCCAGCACGTGGTTGCTCACAACCATCTTTGACTTCATTTCCAGGGGTTCCGATGCCTTCTTCTGACCTCCACAGGCACCAGGCGTGCATACGGTGCACATACAACATACTTACGTTCAGGTCAAATATTGATACACATAAAATAAATAACTTTTTAAAATGTGCTCAAAGAAAAGGAAAAAATAGTCTGTGCTTCCAGGCAGTCAAAACACGATCTGCTAAAATCACCTCTGTCACCCGCTGACCCTGGTACCATACATATGCAAGCCATTTCTCCCTGCGTGTGAAGCTCTGGTTTCAGGCGTGAGGTGGGCAGACTTGAACCCCTTTTCTTCGTTGCCTTCACTGTAAAATAGGCTGACTTCATTCAGACCTTTGTAGAAGAAACATTTCTCTGACAGAGTCCCCTGAATGCCCTTGAGGAAGGAACAACAGCGGAGAAGAGCCTGTCCTGAGGGCAGGCGGGCAGCTCAAGCCACACCTCCGGGAGGACAGCGAGAGGATACTCAGAGTGACAAGCATTGAGCTTTTAGCCTCTTCCTTCCTCCTCTGTAGAGCCCTGCATGGGCTGCCCTGAACATTACACATGTTCATCCCCCTGTCTCAATGCTCTTCCTCCTCCTCTGTTCTCCTCCCACACAGAGATCCTGTCTCCTGCCTTGAGAATTTAACTGCTCAAAAATGAGGTATGTGTGGGTACTGCCTCTCCACAGTCTTCCCGGGGGGTAGGGGTCTGGCTTCCTAGAGGCCTGGACTGGACTTGCCTACTTATAGCTGGAACTGGAATGCTGGAAGCAGGAACAGACGGATATGCACATCACCCTCTATACATTCATGTAACTGTGGATACAGGACTGCACCCACGATACACATGTTATAGCGGCAGAAAACAGAAACATGCATGCCAGCTGCCTGGTGCCAGCGTAAGATGCAGCTATCAGGAGGCAGGAATTGTCCATACCCTTTGTGCGCCATCCCTGCAGCTCTCCATGACTGTAGTGACACTGAAGCTATAAACTGAAGCAGACACCCATGTATGAAATGTCTATGATCATGCATACATGACAGACTGGCTGTCAGAGCCTCCACCGCAGCCTTGGAGGGAGGGGACCATGAGCAACTGGAATTCAGCTCCCCCAGGCTGCCTGACCAGAAGGTAGCCCTGCACCCCGTCAGGTCCCACAGCACCTATAGCCTGCATGAACCAAGGCGGCTGCCACATGGTAGGCAGGGCTGACCACCTGCTGTCATCCCCAGAAACTCCGGGAACCCCACCTGCTCACATCCCTCAGGAGCCCCAGGAACCCCAGGAACCTCAGGACTGTCTCCTGACTTACATTCAGGGTGACAGTGACGCTGTAGTCATTCGTATTTCCTTGGACATTTCTGATTTCCATGCTGACGAAAGCCAACATGGGCTACCGGGTCTTAGGTTTCAAGTCTTCCTCTACTGGCTCCCTGATGGTCCTTCTGAACCAGCAGGCTTCAGTGAGGCATCTGGAAGGCCAGTGCCACTGCAAGCATTGTGTACCACAGGACTTTGTATACCATGAGCCCCTCCTCTGAAGGACCGAAAGACTAGAAGACATCTCTGATTGACCCCAGACCCATCGTGATGGTAGCCATAAGCCAGCCTTGGTGGAAAGCAGGGAACCAACCTCTCCATTCCTATAAACCCCAAGATGCCCGAGGGACATCAATATATTCAGGACAGAGTCCCTACCTGCTCTTCTCTGTGACCACAGGTGGTATAGTACTGCCCACCTGAGTCTGACCTTGCTAGCCCCCACAGAGACAGCTTCCTTGCACAGCTCAGGACTCTTCCCTACCTGCTCCTCTCTGTGACCGTAGGTGGTATAGTACTGCCCACCTGAGTCTGACCTTGCTAGCCCCCACAGAGACAGCTTCCTTGCACAGCTCAGGACTCTTCCCTACCTGCTCCTCTCTGTGACTGTAGGTGGTATAGTACTGCCCACCTGAGTCTGACCTTGCTAGCCCAGCTACAGAGACAGCTTCCTTGCACAGCTCAGGACTCTTCCCTACCTGCCTTCTTTCTTGTCCCACCCCACAACCCAACAACCAAGGTCATTGTAGCCATGATTTATCTTTCTGGTTTCACACAAAACAATGAAGTGTCTACACACTCTGGCTGCACTTGCTTGGATTTAAGTCAACATCAAGAAGTGAGAAGCATGGTTCATCTGTCTTCTTCCATGTTCACCTGATCTCACAGTTATCCTGGGTCTGGAAGCCCACTGAGCCTAGGGCCTAAAACCTAGTGACTGGCCAGCCTCTGAGATCTCCTGGCAACAAGCCTGATGCCCCATACTTTCCAGAACCCACCTCCCAGCAATGGCCACCAGGGGGTGCTCACCGCACACTAGACACCAACCAAAGCAAACTCAGACTATGGGAAAACTGACCTGCCTGGTACAGGCAGCAGCAGTAAGGACCTGCCTGAAGGGTTTCGTGAGAGCACCCCAAGCTCCACCCTGCACTGCCCCCACCCACCACCCACCCCACCAAACCAGCCAGTTGTGTGTTGATTTGCCTCACTTTGGACCAGCCATCAGACCCGTCCCAGGAATAGGCTCCTAGGGGAGGGCTCCAACTTGTCAGAGAGCCCTGGAGACTCGCAAGGTGGCCAGAGCTGCCCCTCCATACAAAGTTGCCCAGGCTGACCGTGTAGTAGGGGTCACCACCTCCCTCCTGCAGAGAAGAGGGGTAGGAAAAGAGAGTGTAGACCTATCCAGTCAGTCTGAATAGGCCAGGGCAGCTGAGTCCCATTTAGAGCCTTGCCCTTACCTGGAGCTTCCAGACCCGCCTCTCAGCCTCCCCACACCACCACCACCACCACCACCACCCATGCAAGACCTGTGAGGAAGACAGGTGTTTGATGGTAGGCCTGGTTTTCATAAAGAAAGCCCAGCTCCTATTCCAGCTTGTGCTGGGCTTTTCCAGGGATGCCAACAAGCATGGAGGGAGACTCTAGGCTCCCTCAAAGTCTCCTTCCTGTGTGTTCTCTGCTAGGTGATCGGCCAATAGCCTCAGCTCGTCTCCTTGCCAGCAGACAAAAGAGTCCCTCAGGCCTTAACCTGTTTCCATCTGCTCAGGAAGACACACAAGACAGTGGCGAGGCTAAAGTGAAGGTGCTTGGGGTTGGGGCAGGCATGGAGGACTTCCACAGAAAGCCCCCCCATTCCAGGAACTACAGCTTCCTTGGAACCCACCCCACCTCCCAAGAGAGAACAGCTCCAACATGTGTGTGCCAACTTGACCCACCATCCTGACCCTGGTCTGAGGACTACTTACCGGCATGTCTGACCCCTGACATCTGTCAGGAACCCCAAAGGCCCTAGGAGCTCCAGGTACCTCTTGAGGACTCGAAAGAACCCCTGCCTACTCAGCTGGGTATGCAGAGTGGACTCAGCTCTCTGGAAGATGCTACTGTTCAACATTACTTATCAGACGTTCGGAATAATGCGTTCCGGGAAGTTCCACAGCTATATTTAGCCTGCTGGTTTTCCATGCCAGCAGACATCTCCCAGAACCTGCTTTAGAGGAAGGAAGTGAGCCCAGGCCCCTGGTACTCTGTCTGTGCACAAAAGCCAGGGATAGGGTTCCTAGAAAAGGCCCTCACCGTAGAGATATGATTGGCCTCAGTTTTCCTGCCTGTAAAGCTTGTATCAAGATATCCATATGGACACCCACCCACTCACCTCCAACATCAGCAGACTGAGCTCAGGAGGCAGTCTTCTGACCACACCAGAACATCTCAGCGCCCCAACTGAACATCACCCATACACACACACGCGCACACGTACACACACACACAGGCACACACACAGGCATGTGCATGCACGCGCACACACATGCACACACACAGGCATGTGCATGCTCGCACACACACACAGAGGCATGTGCATGCATGCACACACGCACATGCACGCTCACGCACACACACACACACAGACAGAGGCATGTGCATGCATGCACACACGCACATGCACGCTCACGTGCACACACACACACAGAGGCATGTGCGTGCATGCACACACACACATGCACGCTCACGCACACACACACACAGACAGAGGCATGTGCATGCATGCACACACGCACATGCATGCTCACGCACACACACACACAGGCATGTGCATGCTCGCACACACAGAGGCATGTGCATGCATGCACACACGCACATGCACGCTCACGCACACACACACACACAGACAGAGGCATGTGCATGCATGCACACACGCACATGCATGCTCACGCACACACACACACAGGCATGTGCATGCTCGCACACACAGAGGCATGTGCATGCATGCATGCACACACGCACATGCACGCTCACGCACACACACAAACACGCATGTGCACGCACCATCCCCACTCACTCTCTAACATCTACAGCTGGTCCTCAGAATCTTCAAACCGGGGCAAGGCTGCACAGATGAAAGTCACTACATCCTGAGTTGCCAGCAGTGCCCACTTCAGACATCCAGGATCCAGCAGGAGACTTGGGCTCCCACCCAACATGACCTCAGTTAGGCCACCTGCCTCTGCTGGGCCTTGGTTTCCACTTTAAGAGTCCCCAGCCAAGGCCGTGAGACCTTGATGCGTGTGCTGTCTGATGGGGCTGGGAGTCCGATGTCTGAGGACCCCTGAACAAGTTGCATAGCCTGTCTGGGGCCTCTACTTTCCTAATCTGTAAAGCGGGGGCAATACTTCCTTATAGATAGGACAATTGCTCCCCAGGTATCCTGGAACTTGCTAACATATTACCTTAGGTAGCAAAGGGATTTCAAGGATGTGACTGTTTAGGACATTGAGGAAAAGTGGTAACATCAGGTCAGCCAGTGGCAGGGACTGCACAGAGCTCCAGTGTGGGGGAAAAACCGCACCGACCTATCTAGCCTTCCCAGAACACACGGGGGAGTGCCTAAGCTGGGCTGAAGGGTAGGTAGCACGAAGGTGGGGTTCAAGGCTGAGTATAGGGCAGGTGCAAAGATTAAACTGTTTTAGAGACAAGCTTTCCCCAGGTAGGCCAGGCTGGCACCTATGATTCTCCTGCCTCAGCCACCCCAGGAACGGGGTTACTAGTGTGCAACATCACTGCGGGCAGGAGATTAAGTCTCTGTGAAGCCCCAGGCACTGGGAATTCTCTAGAGCAGTGGTTCTTAACCTTCCTAATGCTGCAACCCCGTAATACAGTTCCTCGTGTTGCGGTGACCCCCAACCACAAAATTATTTTCATCGCTACTTCATAACTGTAATCTTGCTACTGTTATGAATCATAATGTAAATATCTGAGTTTTCTGATGGTCTTAGGCAACTCCTGTGAAAAGGGGTCACCACCCGCAGGTTGGGAGCCCCTGCTCTGGAGGATCCCCCTACCTGCATACCTGTTATTTAGTTAACAAGAAGGTGACAGTGATTACCAGCGCACTCCTGCCCCTAGGGCAACTGCATGAGGTGCTTCCCTGGCTCCTGTTCTATGAGTCCAGATTTCCTTCCGCCTGCTTTGGTCCAGCGTGAGAAAAGTTCTCTAGGTTATGATGCTCCACAACCCTGTTACGGGAGGTCCTCCCACCCCTCCAGCCTATCGCCGCTGAGATACCAGCCCCTTGGGGCGTGGTCTCTCTCCCTTTAAAAAAGCGGCCACTTCCCTCTCCTCTCTCTCTTCACTTCCTGCTCCGCCGGTGACTTGACTTCCTTCCTGGTTATGCAGAGGGCTGACAGTGATCTGTAAGTTTTTTCCCCTTTAAATAAATACCACCCTATTAATCATAATTCCAAACTGGTGTGGCATTGTTTGTGACTTACGCCTTCATTTGGCGTCCAACGTTTGGTTTTAGAACCTCTCCCGGCTCGCAGCCGCGAGTTCGGCTTGGCGGCCGGAAGTTCGGCTTGGCGGCCGCAAGTTCGGCTTGGCGGGCGCTTGTTCAGCTTGGCGGGAGCCCTTGCTTCCTCAGCCGCTGCCTGTGGATTTAAACTCCACAGGCCCGCGTAGTCTCTGCCCGCCTGGTTTGCTCTTTTCTGAGTCGTTTTTAAATCTCCCTTGCAAGCACAGCTCTTAAGTGGCGCGAACCAGAGCACGCGGTTGCTGAAAGCTGCAACCCCTCAGGGTGACTCTGTCACGTGGAGGCATAAGCGGCTTCCAGGTTGCTCTTCTCTACCCCTGGATTCTGGTTTCTGGTTCCATCTCTGGAATTGATTTAATTACATTTACTTTGTTGAGCAACTTACATTTTCCAGTTTTTAACAAATACTCTGCGGACTCTGAAACAGGACCGTGTTTTCGTCGAGACTTGGCAACAGCGCCACCTGCTGGATAATAGGTAATATGGCAGTTCCCGTTTCTAACGCGAATTTTACTGTTCTGGTTACCAATACAATGGGTTATATCATGCAAGGTTTATATGACTATGGGGATAACTTAATTTACTGGTTACTAGGTTTTAGTATTCTTTTGCATATTCTATCATTTAGGAAGATCATGGCACTCCTAAGAACCATACAATCTTTACTAGAAACTCATGCAGGTCAGGAGATTAAGGATTCAAAAGAGACAATAATAAAAAGACTTGAAATGATTGAAGAAATGATTGGAGCTGGTGAACAGAGTAATAAGGCACAAGGACAGGATACAATGCCAACACCAGCTATTAGAACTGGCTTACCAAAGGTTTTAGCAGCATACCCTATACTTAATTCTGACAAAGCGTCAACTTCTAAAGGCTCAAAGGGAGTCAGAGAAGCTAGATGGACGCCAATAGCAATGAATGATCTAAAAGAAATTAAGCAAGCTATTGTTAATTTTGGCTTGCACTCTGCATACGTAAAGGAAATGATAAGGACTTGGGCTTCTAATGCTAGAGCTACCCCCCATGATTTCCATCAGTTAGTGTCTGCAGTTTTAGATAATGGACCTTCCTTGATGTTTGGAATTTATTTCAGAGAAGAATCCAAACATATGGAACAGCAAGGAAGAGCAAAAGGTATTGAGGTTTCCCAAGACCAAATTCTTGGTGCAGGAGAATATGCTGATCCACAGGTCCAAGCTCTTTATGATGATGAAGTACTGTGTCTATGTCACCAAGCAGCTTTAAATGCTTGGAATAGGATACAAGATCCAGCAAAAAGGGTTGAATCATATACCAGAATTAGGCAGGGACAGAGAGAACCCTTTATTGACTTTTTGCAAAGATTAATTAAGGCTCTGGACATAGGGGTAACAGACCCAGAAGCTAGACGAATACTTCTTGAATCTCTAGCTTTTGAGAATGCAAACATAGAATGCAAAAAGATAATTGGGCCTTTAAAGTCTAGATCAGCACCTATGGATGAATGGATTCAGCATACGATGAATGTTGAGACGTTTAGCTATAACGATGAATCTTGGGTAGGAGAAGCGATTTCCACAGCAATGAGGAGACATCAAACTGCCAGGTGTTTTAATTGTGGTAAATTAGGACATCTGAAAAGGGATTGCAGGCACAGAATTTCTAGGAATATTATCTCCTCTGGGAATGACAAAGATAGGAGACCTAGGCCTTCAGGTATATGTAGGAGATGCGGTAAAGGCCGACATTGGTCCAATGAATGCAGGTCAACAACAGACAAACAAGGCAACCCGATACCGTCGGGAAACTCCTTGAGGGGCCTCTCGCAGGCCCCCAAGCCAACAGTGGCCCAGTCATTCCCAGTCACAGTGGAGAACGTGCCTCACCAAGAAAATTAAAAGCTCCAATTTCTGCTGTAAAAAGTAATACTGGTCTAAATGATGAAATCCATGTGGAGGATGAGTCAAAAAACCCAGTTGGACAGAGTAAACGTATATTTTGGCAGACTTCTATTAATGATCAAAGACCAAAGCTAAGAGTCTGTATAAATGGCACTTTTATTGAAGGCTTATTAGACACAGGTGCGGATGTAAGTATCATTACCCCAGAATCTTGGCATCCGAATTGGCCTCTTAAAGAGGTAGATGTTCAGTTCCTGGGAATTGGAACCCTATCTCGTGTAAAACAAAGCACAAGATGGGTTGAATGCATAGGGCCCGAAGGGCAAATAGGAAGACTAAGGCCATATATAGCCAATATTGCCATAAATTTATGGGGCCGTGACCTGCTACAGCAATGGAATACCCAGATTAACATTCCTGTAGTTCCAGGAACTCATAATTCTGGGAAGTATATGATGAGGTATTATGGAAAAAGGTCACTAGCCATTCAGGCTGTACAAGAACATACAGCAAATACCAAACCTTTAGAGGTACCAACAGCCCTACCTTTAAAATGGCTAACTGAGAAGCCAATATGGATCAAACAGTGGCCTCTAGCTGAAGATAAACTACAGGCATTGGAACAGCTGGTGCAGGAGCAACTAGATGCTCACCACATTGAAGAATCAACCAGCCCTTGGAATTCTCCTGTGTTTGTTGTAAAAAAGAAATCTGGTAAATGGAGAATGGTGACAGATCTAAGAGCTGTCAACAAAGTAATTCAACCTATGGGCTCACTACAATCTGGAATTCCTTTGCCTTCTCTGTTACCAAAAGGATGGCCTCTTATAGTTATTGATTTGAAAGATTGTTTTTTCACTATACCGTTACAAGAAAAGGATAGAGAAAAATTTGCCTTCACAGTGCCTACTTATAATAATTCTCAGCCCAATAGGAGATATCAATGGACTGTCCTCCCACAGGGTATGCTCAATAGTCCTACACTGTGCCAATATTTTGTAAGTAAGCCATTGGAAATAATTCGTAAACAATTCCCCAAGTCCATTATTTATCATTACATGGATGACATCTTGTTATCTGATTCAAATAAAGATACTTTAGAAAGGATGTTTGAAGAAGTAAAGAAAGTCTTGCCTAGGTGGGGATTACAAATTGCCCCTGAAAAGATTCAAAGAGGAAATTCTATTAATTACCTAGGTTACAGAATAGGGTTAGAGAAAATTAAAACGCAAAAGGCACAAATTAGGAGAGACCGGTTAAAGACTCTTAATGACTTCCAAAGATTGTTAGGAGACATTTCCAGTCTACGACCAGCTGTTGGGATAACACCTGATCTAATAGTTCATTTAAACAAAACCTTAGATGGTGATAAAGATTTGAATAGTCCAAGAGAACTGACAGCTGAAGCAGAAAAGGAACTGACAATGATTGAGGAAAAATTACAGGAGGCACATGTGGATAGGGTGAACCCAAATCTTAGCTGCATCCTAGTCATATTGCCTTCCAGAATTTCTCCTACAGGGATTCTAATGCAGAGGGAAGATATTATTTTGGAGTGGATATTTATACCTAATAAACCAAGTAAAAAATTAAAAACTTATGTGGAAAAAGTCTCTGAATTAATTATAAAAGGTAAGCTGAGACTTCGTCAACTAGCAGGTATAGACCCAGCAGAAATTATAGTGCCTTTTACTACTGAAGAAATAAAAAAGTTATGGGAAGACAATGAACCGTGGCAAAGAGCTTGTGCTAATTTTTTGGGAGAAATTAATAGCAACTATCCCAAAAGTGGTAGACTTAACCTCATAAAAAGAACTTCTTGGATTCTTCCTAGAATTGTACGTGATGCTCCAATAACTGGAGCCCGTACGTTCTATACTGATGCAAATAAATCAGGGAATAACAACAACTCCACCTGGTTGATATGACGTCAGATACTGATAGCGCTACAACAAGACCTGCTTTGGGTACCAGCTGCACAAGACAGTTCCAACTTGGTTAGCTGAAATGGTGCACATCTTGTACAACATTCTGGCCAGACCTCCACAAAATACTCAGAGACTATTTGCAATTTTAAAAGACATTGATCTTGAAATTTAACCATCATTTTACTTTCACAGGATCCCCCAGAAAGAACGTCGCCCCCATGACAGCTGGAAGTAATTCTAGAGGACGACGTCCCCTCTCCCAGTAAAGTTTGCCCTTGGGTTTAGGGACATCATTTAGGGGTTGATTATAATTAGTATACGATTGAGGGTTGGGGGAGGAATTTTATAAGCTCAGGGATCATTTTGAAAAAAAAAAAAAAAGAGGGATGATGGGATAATAGATTTGTAATTGTGAGTTACTGTTTTTAGACAAATATATTGGTATAGATTCTTGTATATTGATACAAAGTTAAATTATATTGACTATTGTATGCATGCATGTTTCTACCTTGTTTAAAACATTTTTATGTATTGACATATATTGTATTGTATATATTTACCATATTGCTGTGTACATTTCTACCTCTGATTAAGATACTTATATAATGTTTGTGTATTGATATATATTTACCTACTGCAATGTATATTTGTACATTGTTTATATTTGGAGGTCATTGTCCTCATTTGTTTCACAGTTGTTTATTGTCTTAATCTTTAAGTTAGATAGATATTGAGAATTATATAGACTAATAGTCATCTAAGTTTGTCATTTATAATTAGACTAATCAGGTTCTTTAGATATATAGAGATTATACTCAGTATAGATAGATAGTCTTCAACTTCTTCAAAGAGCTGTAGAAAATGGCCTTTAATCTAACTCAGAGTTTTGTGGTAGTGAGACACAATTGCTCCTGGCAACACCACTCTATTCCCGAGAGAATGTTGAGCACCAAAGACACTCCACCTGGAGCCTTTCCTTTTGGCAGAACTGGCCTTGGGGCAAAGAAATGCCCATACCTCAACCACTGACAAAGATACAGAGCATGCATCAATGGATAAAACAGGGCTGTCTTATCCTGCCAAGACAGGGTAAGATAGTTTTGAAAAGTTGCTTGCCTTTGAAAATGGTGTGTCAGTTATGTTAGGCCTTAGCCAAAGTTGGTTGCTTCAACACTGCTAATGTGACTTTGGGTGATTGCCTAGGTAGCTAGTTGTCTCTGTGATTTGTTGCATGTTTTGGAAGTTGTTTTACTGAACTTCCTAATTAACCAGGTAACATTATTTCCCTTCTCAGATCTTCGATGGGGTTGAAGACTATATAGATGTAGTTACTTTTCTCTCATGACTTGGCCAAGTTATTTATTATACAAGACCTAAGCTAGTTAGAATAGGATATTTGTACTTATTGTATATAATTTCATAGTAGGTTTAGAACTCTCTTATTTAAACAAAAGGGGGAGGTGTTACGGGAGGTCCTCCCACCCCTCCAGCCTATCGCCGCTGAGATACCAGCCCCTTGGGGCGTGGTCTCTCTCCCTTTAAAAAAGCGGCCACTTCCCTCTCCTCTCTCTCTTCACTTCCTGCTCCGCCGGTGACTTGACTTCCTTCCTGGTTATGCAGAGGGCTGACAGTGATCTGTAAGTTTTTTCCCCTTTAAATAAATACCACCCTATTAATCATAATTCCAAACTGGTGTGGCATTGTTTGTGACTTACGCCTTCACAACCCCAAGACTCAGTTTCCCTAGAATAACAATCCGGCCAGTGTGCAATCACCTTATGGCTCCCCAGAATTTAGTGGGGAGTGAGTGAGGAAAAGGAACCAGGGATGAGGGACAGAGCAAGGGCTCAGAAGCAGGCATGAGACTGGAAGGGACACGGGGACAAGAGAAGAGGCCAGGTACAGGGTTCAGGGTGCATTTGAAGGCTGGGGTGAAGGCAGGGTGCAGATCAAGGGTGGGTGGGGCCACAGGGCAAATGTTAGTGACAGATGCTGCAGAGAGGGGCTGGACACTAGGCAAGGGGCTGAGCAAGGAGGCTACCCGGGGCCAGAGACTGAACTGTTAGTGCCTGGGGTTCAGGGAAACCTACAAACCGCCACCTTGGCTGAAGCCCAGTGCATCCTGGGATCTTGAGGATACCCTGAAGGATGTCACAGCCCACTGCTGCTGTCTCTTCCCTACAACACCCATCCTCTTGAAGGGGAAGACCTGTCCCGAAGGCCTATCTTTTTACGGCAGAACGTGGGGCACCCTGTAGATCACAATTCGATCCCACCACACTCACACACCAGCCCTCGCTCAGCCTGGCGGGAAAGTGTTACAATGAGGAAAGAGGCACAACAGCTCTGATGGCAGTGGAAGAGCAGTGTGACTCAAACCAGGCTCACGTCAGCTTTCTTAGATCTGTCTCCACAGTCTCCGGGGCAGGAGTAGCCAACCCCTCCTGGGAACTGTGCCTAGCAGGCCATACCTCAAACTCTGCATTTAGGCTGTACTCCCCACTCTGTAAAATGAGGGGCCCATGTCCAAGGGACAGCGTCAGCTGCTTTCTCCCCAAACCTGAGACTCCGTTTCCCCTGCAGTAACCAGTGGGTGGTAAGGGGTATGGGCTCATACGATGGCTCAGAGCCAGCTTGGGTTGTCCTCTCTGGCAGACCTACCTGAGTCAGCTGCAGGGAGGGAGAGAGGGATCTAGAAAGCACAGCTCGGGTGCGGGGCCATCACCCTGACTTTATGGCTGGCAGAACAGGGTGAGTCACCATCTGTTACAGTCTGTGCCATGCACCATCTCAGGGAGGACCCTCGACCTCCTGCCCCAACCCACCCACACCCAACCGCTAAGGCAAGCCCTCCATTCCATCTGCATTTGGGATGCTGCAAAGGTCAGAGCAGTCTGTGCTGGGAAACGCCCTTCTCACGGCTGTGGCCCGGCTCAAAGTCCACAGCTGCCTGTGTGTTGTGCCAGGGCATCTTCCCGGGAGGCGTAGGCTCGGGCAGAAGCCTTCAGGCAACAGTGTGAAGAGCCCAAGTCTGGAACCTGGAAAGACCCAAAAGAAATCCACAGAGTAGGCAAAGGGACTCTCAGTCCCTGCAAACGGGGTAACTGTTAAAAGGCGTATGACGTCACCCACGCAACTGGCGAAAGTGTGGAATTGAAAACCACAACTGGAAGGAAAGCCGGTTCTCAAGCTCAACACTGTGTCCCTCAGCACTTTTAGAAGGGACCTGACAGCCTTGGCTACACAGCCGTGTTGCTGCTGTCCCCGGGAAACCCACTTGTGGGAATCTGTCAACTTCCCAAGGGCAGGCAAGCAGACCACAGCACAGTTTACAGGCCCTCAAAAAAACAAAGACCGAATGCACTTGGGTACCCACCTCCAAAGGCACAGTCCCTCACAGATTCCAGCTCAGCCTTAGGACACCCATGGAGGAGTGGGTCAGCTCTCAGAACTGGCTGGGCTCTGAGGCATTGAGGGGGAATAGGAGAGGAGAGAATTCTCAGCTCAGTTTATAACTCCCCTTCTCTGGACTGCTACCGGAGCTGAGAAACTTCAAAAGGAGACTCATGGAGGGCCCTACATCTTCCAAACAAAACACCAACCCTTCAGGCACGTCCAGCCTCCTCCCTCATCTCCCACCACCAGTCACCCCAATTTTAAGTATTCAGTTATTGAACCCCTCCACACGGGCTTCAAGGCCCTTCACACCAGCCCTAACCTCGTCCCTCTACCCTAGTAATACGTCCCCTCTCATCTCACATGACAAATTCCCATGCATACATCAAAAACTTACTTAAATCTCTCTCCACTATGAGGGCAACAGATAAACTGTTTGAAGACCTTCTGGCTGGAACGACAGGTAACCCTAAGGGTTTCTAATTTTTTCCTTTTGGAGGTTAGATCGGGCATGTCAGAGAATCAGGGCAGCTGGCCCTCCGCAAGGCAGAGTAGCTACAAATAGAAGAGGTGGGGCTTTGGGGTCAGTGATGATGAGCTTCCTGATACAGGGCTGTCCCAGGAGTGTAGCTAGGGTGTGTAGGGGTCAAGAGCAAAGGGACCAGTGTAGACAGGACTTGCGTCCCAGAAAGATGTCCTTCGCCCAGAGGACCCCTTTGCCCCCGTAACTCCAGGAAGAGCAAGAAAAATGGCTACAGAGAAGGGAGGTGTTTATTCTACCTTGGACTCCTTCTGCATCCGTGGGCAAGAAAAGGTGGCCAGGCAGAACAGAGGATTAGAAGTGGGAACAGCTCTGAACACGGTTTTGCCCAAGCAGAAGCATCATCAGGCTATAGGTAAAGCCAACGGAGGAAGGGCTCACCCTCCACTCTGCACACAAGTTTCTCCTCCATGCAAATCCTCTGTGGGCCCTCTCCCTCCTCTGCCAGGCTTGTTTCCACAGAACAAGTTCACCTCCCTTCACAGTGTCTGTGACGTATCAGCCCCTGAGAGGAGGACACAGGAACAGAGGCCTTCAATGGGAACCAGAACCTAGAGGAGGTTGGGAAGCCCCCACCAGTACAGCTGATAGACAAAGTGAGAGATCAGGTCCATCTCCCACCCCCTGGGCACCAGCAGGCCCTGTCCTGTGCAAAAGCAGACCAAGGGCTAAGCAGGCCACATCTTCCACTTCCAGCTCTGGAACACAGCCATATGACGTGGCGTGATGAAACCAAGGTCCTGCTCAAGTCCTTTAGTCAGTGAGTCATGTGGCCCAGGCTTCGAGGCAGAGACGAGCATTCTGAAAAGGGCATCTCACTAGGAGAGATCTGCTCTTACAGTGAGATATCTGAGCCAGAGTTTGGGTCAAGGCAGATCCATGGAGAAAAGTAGGCAGCAGGGAGCCATGGGGCCTTCAAGCCAGGATGGCCACTCCCTTTCCAAAGAGTGACTTCTCACCTTGTACCAGTCATGGCTACCAGATGTGGGGTTTGGTTGGTTTGTTTGTCTTGTTTTGTTGTTGTTCTTAATGCAAGGGTCTCGAACAGCTGAATCTGGCTTCAACTTTTTCAAGAAGCCAAGGATGACCTTAAACTTCTGACCCTCCTGCCACGCCTCCCAATTGCTGGGAATCACAGGTGTGTCCCACAATCCTTGGTTTTGATACCTTTATTTTTCTCATAAATCTTTCCAATTTTTAAAACACAGTGGAGCGTTCTGTATGGCCTCCTGTTTAAAAATCAACCACAGCACAGGATAAAGGCATCCCCAGGAGAGATACCAGGAATGGGTGGGCGTCTCTGACCCCCACAAAGCCCCCTACAATCCACAACAAACTCCCTACCCTCTCCCCACAGCCCCCCCATGAACACCACTGTCTGCCTTCCTGTGCCTCCACATACCTTGCACCCCACATGAGGCTTGGGAGATGCTGCTTCTGTGTGCTCAGAGGAGTATCACCCTGTCACACACACACAAAGAGCATCAGAAGGCTAGAAGAGTTTGCTCACCCTGAGCCGTAACAGACATAGACAGCAATCCCCAGTGATCAACGTGCCATGTGTCAAGCACTCATTTAAGCCCCCAGAGTCACCAGCTAAAGAAGCTAGGCCACCCGGGGCTTCTTTCTGTTTGAGATCCAACTGACGGCTGGTGTCAACTCTGGCGCCACCATGCCAATGGGGTAGGCTAGTTCTTCAACTCGCAAGATGCCAAAAAGCCCCCTTATCTCTCCTCCAATGGAAGCTGGACCAGACAAGGGGCTCCAGGACTAGGAGAGGTGAGAGGCCCAGGTTTTCTAGCAAGATACAGCTGCAAAAAAACTCTGAATCTGGAATTGTACTGCTGTAGTGCTGACAAGAAATTCCTCCACAGGAGGATGGGTTAGGTGACCTCCAGACAGCGTTCAGAGGCAGGCACAGCCTGGGACAGACTTTAATGATGGCAGGGCAAGGCAGCCATCGTGGAGACCAGCCAGGGAGGAATGTCCACAAACCTGTCAGCCCTGGATGGGGAGTCACCAAAGTGGGGACAATCCTAACCCATCTGGGTGACTACTTAGTGAGTTCTGGACAGGTTGGATGCTTGGTGAGCAGGAGGGGCAAAGCCGTGAGACTGTCTTCCCACCTCTCTGCCTGGGCACTAGCGTGTTTCAGGTATGAATCTTTTGTTTCCACACAACAGCCCCTCTACAGTTAGGACTGCATGAACTTCGTACTTGATCACTAAGGGAGGCAGAGCAGGACCCAACTCCAGCACAGAGTCACAACCCACATGGATAGGTGACCCCCAGAGCCATCCTAAGATGCCATGCAATGGCCCTTGCACCTTCTCTCAGGGGCATGGACCGAGGTAGAGCCAGCAAGGAGCTTGACAAAGGTGACATTCAGCTTCCAGCTCAAAATTTCTGTGCAGTACCTCACCATAGGCTGTACAGAGGCCCATCTGCGCCTTGCACTGTGGGGGACAGAGGCTCTTAGCAAGGCTCCGGCCATCACCTGGGCCTTCCCTGGCTTCAGCTGCCTTCTCCCACAGGTCAGAGGCTCCCTGCTGCCTGGGAATTATCTCTGGAGTATGAGGTTTGTTTGGTCTCCTGCCTGCCAATCCCTGGGCCTGTGGACTTGTATAGGGACTTCAATGTCGGGGTACCACCCCGCCCACCAAGCCCCTGCTCACCAGGAAAACCAGACCTTTGCTCAGGACTCCAGAATATACTCATGTAGTCTCAAAAGCCTTTTAGGACACCATGTCAGGGTTCAGTAGATCCTGTTGGTCCATCTGGAGAGCAGTGTCCCAGCTGACTGCCCAACCATGAGTGACTAAGGAATAGGCCATTCATCTATCCCAAGGCTGAGGAACGGCCACCCAGACTGGTGCTCAGAAATGGGCACCAATCGGCTGTTCCCAGCCAGTGTGGGTGCCAGGTGTAGGGCAGGAAGTGGTTGTACCTACAAGTATGTGTATGCGTGTGAATATTGGGAGGCTTCAGATGTGCATTCATGTGAGTGTGGGCATGTGAAGGTCCATGCACAAGCAGCTCACACAGGTGAGCACGCATGCTCATGTGGGAATGACTATGAATGTAAACGCGGCATGCATTCACATGAGTGTTTACACGCAGGCTCAGCCCCTTGCATCCTCCCTCTCAAACCCTAGCCCTGAGCATAGAACTGTTCAGTTCTTGAGAGCTGCCCGCACCTCTGCGTGATGGAACTCAGACAGGAAGTGAAGTCACAAGAGGATTCAGGAAACCTCTCACTTAGTGTCAGGAACAATAATCTTCCCTCTCTGTTCAGACTGGCAGTCCAATCTACATGGCAAACCCTGGACACGGGGACTAGGCCTGTCTCAAGGACACACTTTCTTTCATTACGTGTCTTATATGACATTTAGAATGTCTACAGCCAAACCTATAAAAAATACTGCTTCCCTTCATCTCTCTTACTAAGGTATTCACACACTGTTTATTGTAAAAGAAATATATTATTTACAGTCGTGTGTGTACACACACATTCCCACATGAGCATGCGTGTTCACCTATGTGAACTGCTTGTGCATGTACATTCACATGCCCACACATACATGCCCAGGCTCACATGAACGCACATCTGCAGCCACCCACACATTCACATGCGCGTGCACACACAATGCACACATGCGCGCACGCGCACATACACGCACGCACGCATGCATACACACGCGCGCGCACATGCCCAAAGCTAAAGCATGAGAATGAAAGGCAGGCGTCAGTTCCCCGGCTGCTCAATCACCCTTCTATCTAGACTACTCGGCGCTTCGGAAACCTTTTAACTTCCTTGGGTTCACGGCTCAAATCTGGCCCCACCAACAGGAGTTGGTTGATGGCTTCTGACACTTCCGGAGTCAGTACACTAAGCAGACACAACCAAAATACGATAAAACCCTGCCCCTGGCCCCGGAGACTGTGGTCTTGAGGGACGGGAGTTCCTGGGCTGTCCTCCCCCACAGACCTGGAAGAAAGCAGTAAAGCTCCCCACAGACACCATGGAGCCTCCTCGAAGCACTCGGGCTCAGTCGGGAGTGGGAGCCCCTCTGGGTGGGATTCTTCAGGAGCAAAGTGAGAAGCAGAGAAAAGAGAGAAAGAGAGGGAGAAGAGGGAGAGAAGGGAAGAAAGTTTTTATAGATAAGAGCACAAGAGAAGGCTAAAATATGCTTCATACCACGTGACTGGCACCATTCTGAGCTCTGGCTGCACTCGGATCTGCACCCTTCCCCCTCCCCCAAGCCCAAACAGCTCCAGGTCTCTCCAAAGTAAATCCTGTCCTGAAGCTTTAGTAAGGTCAGGAAGTTGGGGAGGAACAACCTGACATGACTCACATAGACTGCCTTGCCACAGCCTGTAGCCAACCCAGTCCTGCACAGCCCAGCACAGGGCAGCTGATCAACCGAACACTTGGAAGTAACAATGGGAGTAAAATCCGTTTACATCGTAAATTACCATCAGCTCATTTGGGGGTTCAAGTGTGCTCACCAGCCCTTTTTACATCCCAGGGATGGTCTCTATAGGAATGTGGCTAAGGTTGTCACCGTGAGGAGACAGAGGGAGCAAGCTAGGGTAGTCCAGCTGGTGCGTGGATCACCTAGGTAGTGGAGGATATCCCCCATGCAAGTGGGATAGACGCTATCTGCCCCGCAGTAAATCCCTACTAAATGCCTCCCACCTAGGGCCTAAATTTAGCCCTCACCTACTCCAAGACAAGTTTCTGAGCTGACCTGGGAGTATCCTGGGCTGGAAAGTCCCCCAAGTATGCAAATCAATCAGCAGCATTCCTTGCCTCACCTAAATTCTGGCCAATCCCACTCTGAAAGTTCTGTAGCCGCCGTGAGCCTAGGAGTTGCTAAGTCATTGCTGTGCCGTCTTCCCCAGTGTTCTCTATCATAGTTCTGAAGTGCACAGCAACCAAGAACAGCTCCCCGTTTTCCAGTGCCCTCTCCTGTCTTAGCTGCCAAGCTCTAAGACTGGCCAGATGACTTATCGTGGGAAGACACGCCTCCACCGGACCCAGGGACCTGGTGGGCAATGAGCGCTTCAGAAGGTACTGCGTTCAGATTCCTTCCCGTGGGCTCCTGGGCAGGATAGAGGCTTGGGAAGCAGCAGCCCCTTGCAGACCACCCTACTTGCTGACCCTGAGAAGCATCCATGAAAACCCTCAGCGTCCCCTGTGGGCCTCAGCAAAGCTCTACAGAGAAGACAGGAGAGCTTTCCCTTCACTCAGGATCACCCTGAAGGTTAAGGTGAGGCCAACTGGCTTCCCACTCAACCTGGAAGAGGGATTTCAGAGTCTGCCGTTCAGCTGCCTGGAACCTCTGCCCAAGGGACTTCTCTTGTAGGAACATAGGATAGGAGCTTCTTGCCACCAAGCCTTTTACAACTGTGGGGTTCTCAAGGCAAGAGTAGTAGCTGACGTCGGGCATCAAAGTCACTCCAGAAGTGTGCTATGCCTTGTTCCCAGTCCAAACCAAAAGTCTACTCACTCACATCATACCAATTCCTTCATAGTGCCAAGATGAAAGATGCCTGGGGTGGAGCCTGTGGTCCCCTCCCCTGTGCCCCAGCTCAGCCTTAGAAGGACCTTCCACACACACAGAATATTTGTCTGCTGAGGGGAGGTCACTGAGAAAATGAGTGGACTCACATGGGACAGGGTCTGGCTTATTTTTGATAGTTTGTTTGTTATTTGGGTTTTGAGCCCGTCTCGGGCCGTCCAGACTAGCTTTGAACTCCTAATCCTCATGGCTCTACTTCCTAAGTGCTAAGATTATACATGTTTTAAGGTTTCTAGAGTGGAATCTTAAGTGGCAGTTTTCAATTTTAATCTTTCTCAGTCCAGCTGGAGCCCACTGCACAGATGCCAACCCCCACCCACCTTTTTACTTATTTATTTTGTTTTTTCAGGACAAGGTTTCCCTGGGTAGCCCTAGCTGATCTGAAACTCTCTCTGTAGCCCAGGCTGGTCTCAGACTCAAAGATCTGCCTGCCTCTGCCTCGCAAATGCTGGGATTAAAGGTATGTGCCTGGCGTCCCTAACACTACTTCAGTCAGGGCAAAGATTCACCTGGCAGGGCAGCATCATCATCAGGCTGGTTGGTGACTCACTTCTCCCCAGCCTGGTCACCGGGTGTCCAGGGTGAGGTCACTCTCTGGGAGTTAATTTTCAACTGAGAGCCGTGAGTCCAGCAGCCTTGTCCATCCTCAGTCCAGCTCAGGGAACGCCTCTCCGGGGATGTGACAGGCCTACCCTCCCTCTCTTTTCTCCATCCCTGAAAGGCACATCTCAAAGCCATCCTGTTCTGTAACGGTGCATTTACTGCTTCTTCAGTTTAGAGGGACGCCCATCCAAATACAAACTCACCTTGAGGTGTCTGGCGGTCTGGTGCGGCAGCTGCCACGATGAAGGCTGAGCGGTGTCAGGAAGGGCTTTGAAGGTGGATTTGGTCACACATGAAGGACAGTGCCCCTGAAATCCACCTTCCCTCCTGCTCCCATCTTCTCCCAGCTGGCTCAGGCTCCGCTGGCTCATCTGCGGTGTGATGCGTGCAAGGCCATGTTCCCGTTTGTGGGAGCTGACAGTCACCGCCAGCGGCAATGGAGCCCTCCCACTCAGCCCACAGGCCACTCAGGGCTGCAGGCTCCTTAGACAGACAGGGAGCTCACTCAGCCCTGTGGGTCCAGCACCCGTGGAATAGGCGAGCAGCAGGGGCCAGCAGTGACTGTGGAGTAGAGCAAGGACCAAGGAATGCTGGCCCTGGGTTCAAATGCTGCCTCTGCCCGGTTATATCCCTGGGACTGTCATGTCCAGTCTCAGTTTTCTCACCTGGAAAGGAGGCATGAAAACTGCCCGCCTCACTGGAATGCTTAAAGAGTTCAAACGAGGCAAGTCCCTGTGTGAGGACAGGCATGTAAGAGCACTAGGGAAATGTCTTGGGGGTCCCTGTGACAAAAGCGTCTGTGGGCTTGGAGGGAGCCAGACAGAGAAGGGGCACTGAGGATGACGCCTTGCTCTGAAGGTTCCTTCATTTCGGCTCTGGGCGCAGACAGGTGGCTCTGACCCACTTCTGAGGGCAGGGGTCCAAGACGGTTACTCATGTCTGAGCGTAAACATACCCACAAGAGGAACACATCCTATGTCCCCAGACACAGCAAATCTAGACCCTCCAGATTCAGCACCCCCAGGCTCCACTCCTCCTCCCAGTTCTCAACCACATCTCTCAGCCCTCCCTTGTCTCAACCAGTTCTGCAGTCCTTGAAGGAGCCCTAGAATCCTCTGTAGGCCCAGAGGGTGCCAAGTTCCTGAGACTGAGGCCTACTGGGGTCAACAGGGAACCCCACTGCCCCACTGAGGAGACAAAGAGAGGGGAGTTGAGGAGCTGAAGAAAGTAGGTGGGGGGATGGTAGCTAGCTTTCTCACCCTAGGGGCTGGGCAATAGTACTTACTGAAGGCATAGCCCTGAACCTCCCTGAGCCCCCAGGCTACCATAGGAAGTAAAGGAAGATCCCTAGGCCTTCTCACAGTTCCCAGAGCTCTTATGGGGAAGGGCAAGAGTAACCTGTACCCAGGGAGGAGGGGAAGTGGGTGGGGGAGCAGTCCAGTCCCAACCCCACACCTAGCCAACCCTGCTCTTAGGAGTTTCTTCCCTCCCCCAGGTTAAACTAATGCCACTTCTGTCTGCCCTCAAAGTCCAGGGGCCACAACCAGCATCCCAGTGACTACAGACAAGGTGTGTGCACAAGGGCTCCACCTAGAGGCAGCGACCAAAAGGTTCCCAGTCCCAGGCCATTCCCACTGCAGGAGCAACGCTCCTGTAGGAGCAAACACAGCCAGAGTGTGATGCAAGCTGCAGGCGCCTAAAGTCCCTCTAGGGAGTCAGTCTAGAGTCCCTGACGCCCCCTTATCCCCCTGAACAATAGGACCGTTTTCTTTTCCTTCGATAAATGTGTCTGCGCTAACAGTTCCCAAGCTCTGCAGCGGGGAGGGGGTGGACTGCCGGGTAAGTGACAGCTGGAAATGAAACCCAGATCCTGTCAGCCTGGCAGGAGGTCCCTCTCCCCGCCCTCCAGCTTGGCCACTCAGGCCGTGGCGATCACAATGCCCGCAGTCCTGTTAACTCCAGGATGGTGGAATTCAGCTCTGTTTGGTCCCCAGAGAACTAACGTGCTGACCCCTCATCTATCTAGAGAACAGGGTCCAGGGTCCTTATCTCAGAGCTGTGTCCTTTCTCCTTACCTAGCTGGGTCAGTTCCGCCTGAGGGGCAGGCTGAGGGTCACCAGAGTTAGACAAGGGAGAGGCTCCCACCGGCCTTCCTGGCCTACTGTTTGGTACCCTGGGGACAGGACCTGTTCATCCACCCACCTGGTCAGTGTTCATCAGCTTCTACCTGCAACCTATTGAGGGTCCGATCCAATCGATCCCTCCCTGAAGTCACCATGAGAGGCAAGCATGATCACAGGAAGGAAAACAGCGAGCCAGTGCTGTGAAGTCTTGCCACAGCGAAGCTGAGCCCCCTATCCTGCCTCTGTCCTGCTCTCTCTCTCCTGCCTTCCTCAAAACTGACCGTGGGACTCAGCATCCGCAGAGAAGGACAGACAGGAACATATAACAATCCGTGAGTGAAATGTACCGATGAGCCGCAGGGAGTGAGGTGGGCCTTGAGGGCTGTGTAGGAGTTTGACAGACAGAGAAAACAAGGGCTCCTCCGGGGGGAGCTGTGATGAGAAAACCCTGTGGGTAAGAAGCAAGCACAGGCCCGGTGGCTCAGGGGTTGGCTCCCTCCTTGTAAGCGGAACATGGCGTCAAAGGTAACCTCTGGGGAAGGATGAGACAGAGCCAAGAGGACCTAGGGTTTGTGGTTTGAGACTCCTCCCTCTCTGGCTCAAGCAGAAGGGTCCTGTAAAAGTCAAATTCTGTCATAGCCAGTGTCCCATCACTGCAGGGCAACCCGATGTGGGCAAAGTACACCCCACAGCCACTCCTGTTCTATTCTCTGTGAACAGATGAGCCTGCTTCCCTGTCCAGACAGCACCAGGTGGGCAAAGACCCAGAGCACCCCTAGACTGGCCTTCGTGAGGCCGAACCTCCAAGGAGCCTGTGAGGGTGGATCTTCTCCTCTTATCCATGTCTACAGAGGCCAGGACTCCCTCCTTAGGTAAATTTAAAATCCCTCATTTGTCTGAATCAGCTTGTTGGGTTACCAGCTATTCTGTGCTTTGCTCCTCTGTAAAGAGGAATAACTCTGTCTGCCTCAGTAAGACTGAGGAAACAATTAAACCCAGCCCAGGTCATGTGGTTATTCCCCCCTCGGGGACTTTACTGAGCTTATCCCAAGCAGAAAGCCGAAGTCCCTCTAGGTCCATCCCCACAGGACCCTAGGTCTGCCGCTGATTCTGGGGAGAAGAGGACTCATTATCCAGCAAGTCACTTTTCATTCCCAGAGTTGGTGGAGGGTAGGGGGGAATCTCCCATTTCGTGTAAACATTCTCCAAGAGAGGGTGCAGTGTTGTTTTGTGTGCCGCCATAGGAAGGAGAACCGTGAAGTCAGTGCTGGAACCCTGGCCCAGTCTCCACCTCAAAGAGGGAGAAAGAGAAGTCAGGAGAATGCAGTGGGAGGTGCCTTGAAGCAGGAAACGCTAAGGAACTCCCCTTCCCAGGAACCGACAGCCCCAGCTTCAACTCCGCACTTCCAGGGCTCAGACTCTACAGCCTAGATCAGGACAGTCTGTACCATCCCCAGGCCCAGGGTGCCCCCTTCATGTCCTCTCTTGGCTCATACCTAGAATCCCCGCATGTTGAATGAGAGCAGAGTGTGTGGATACCAGTGTGCCGGCATTGCTCAGCTTCTTTCTAAGAACTATTCCCTCGCTGAACAGCCAGCAATCCGTGGACAACGCCCCAAGGTTAGTCGAGGTACTTCCCTTATTTTAGGAGCTCCTGCCTGCAGCACCCCTGAACCGGTGTGAGCAAGTGAGAAACCTTCCTGCCATCTTCGGGCCCTCCAGGGTTGCTGCTCTTTCTGAGTGCTCCATCTGGGACGCTCGGTCAGCCAGGACACAGAAGTCACAACAAAACTGAGCTGGATGCTCTGGGCACCAGCCCCCCCCCCCCCCCCGGGAAGGTGAGGGCCTATGTTTCCAGCACCTGAAAGAGACTCTTGCCTGGTTGAGAGCCTCGGGACTTTGAGTCTAGCAGTGGAAACGGTTGTGGCCTTAGGAATTACAATGCTCCACTCAGGGTTCGCTGGCATTGGAGTAATTGCTGGTGAGCAAAACACCCAGAAAGAGAATAGAGGCCTGAGCTCTGCGGTCCCCGTGGAAGCTAGATCTCCATATAGGTTCGGGAAAATAGGGTCCTCAGGTGCGGGCCGACATGGTTCCACCACCGTGGGTTCAGTGGGGCCTGGATCATCGACTCAACCACAGAACATGGAACCGGCCTCTAAACCAGCCTGGGGCTGGAGCGAGGGCTGGGACCTGTGATCATAGCAACAAAGACGGCTCAGAGCTGCTGCTGTCCCAGGACCCTGAACGCGCTCGCCTATTCGCACCCCCTGCGTTCGTTAGCGCTCAGCTGAGGGGACGCGGGTGCGTTGTGGTCCCAGAGTTCGACAAGCGGAGCCTGTTTGGGTCACGTGGCACTGAGGCCGGAGCCCTGGCGCTGACCCTAAGGGGAGGGAGGGATAGACTCCGAGAGGGAAGGGGCGGCCCGGTGGAGGCGGGGCGGCCGGAGCTCCCGGGATTCCCTACGGAGCGGCTCCGCCTGGAGACCCAGTCTACTACCCGCCGGTTACGGGTCCTCGGTCAGAGCCGCGCTTTCCTGCCCCGCGGGTGAGGGATTTGGCGGGCGATCTCTCTACGCGTGGCAAGGACCTCGTTCCTGGGGCCCTGCACCTCTTCTAACCAGGTCGTTCCACCCGGAGGAAACTCGGACCTGCCCCGGTGAACCGACTCGGAAAAGAGGAGTTTGCAAGCCGAACAGCAGCACCTGCCTCAGGGCGAGCGTGAGAGCTGATGTAGCGAATACAGTGATTCTTGCCCTCGACGCCTGTCTTTCTTCTCTGCAGGTCAAGCTCGTGCCGGGTGAGAAAAATGTATCAGAGCTTGGCGCTGGCCCAGAGCTCTGGTCAAGCCACCTACACCGACTCGGGAGCCTTTCTGCACGCTTCGGGAGCCGGCTCCCCGGTGTTCGTGGCACCCACGCGTGTGCCCTCCATGCTGCCCTATCTGCCTGCGTGTGAGCCGGGCTCGCAGCCTCCCGCGCTTGCAGCACACTCTAGCTGGACTCAGGCAGCTGCCGCTGACTCCTCAGCCTTCGGCTCTGGAAGCCCACACCCTCCAGCCGCACACCCACCGGGAGCCGCCACCTTCCCCTTCGCACACAGCCCCCCGGGGTCGGGCAGCGGCGGCAGTGCGGGGGCCCGGGACAGCAGCGCCTTCCAGGGCTCGCTGCTGGCTCGCGAACAGTACCCGACCCCGCTTGGGAGACCCATGGGCGCCTCGTATCCCACAACCTACCCGGCATACGTGACTCCCGACGTAGCCCCTTCGTGGACCTCCGGACCCTTCGATGGTAGCATCCTGCACGGTCTGCAGGGCCGCCCTAGCGGCCTCCCTGGCCGCAGGGCCACCTTCGGTGAGTACCGGTCTGGGGCTGCCCAGAGGATGTGGTTCTAATATTAACGCGCGCAGCGATAAACCCGCTCGCTACGAAATGCTATGCGTGCGAAAAGCCGAAATGCGTTTTTCTGCAGTCAGGGCTCACCCGCTTGATCCAACCCCACAAGAGTCCCTCCTAAAATTGCCAAGATACAGGAACCTATTTGGAACGCAATGAGATGAAAAACACTCGATCCAGAATTCTTTTTTTTTTCAGCATAATAGCAAGAAAATAATATATTTCTGCTTTTCACCGGACCAAACCCCAAAATAGCATTCTGGAATATATCAACTTGAAAACTTTATTCTAAAAAAATTCTTGAAAGTTTTGGAAATCATTTTTGGTTTTAAGACAGGGACTTACTAAGTAGCTTCAAACTTAACAGCGGCCCTCCTTCAGCCCTCCTAAGTGCCGCGCTTACAGGCAGACACCATTATGCCAGGCTAAAATGAGCTTTATAAAGTTCAAAATACTGATTATTTGAGCAAGTCACCACAGCCGTCTCGTTCTGCAACACTGGCATTCCAGCTTGAGATTTCCACACCTCCCAGGAACAAAAATGAGATTAGATTAGATCCCAAGGTTGTTGAGCTGAGAATTGCTTCTGTTTCTGAGTATTTTTGAGGCACAGGCCGAGCAAAGAGGGCTGACCTCTGCTTAGCAGCTTCGGGGCCTCCTCTAGGCCATCCCTCCAAGAACTGGGAAGCCTGCCCCCTGATTCATAGGCCCCTCTTGGCCCAAGTCAATCTAGCGCTCTTAGACAAGGGCGACCCCTGTGCCTGGTACCCACCTCCAGCCAGTAGATGATTGATCCACCCTGCCCCCAGCCAGTGTCCCCCTGCCTGTATGGCTGTGGTTCCATGCTATACCTGGAGCTGGACCAGGATTCCTGATGCCCCTATGGTCTTGCCTCCTGAGAGAGGACAGTGACTAACCCCACAACAAAGCTGACAGCAAGGCCATCAGCACCTATAGAACCCCAGGTCTCTGTCTCCCAGTCCACTCCTCCTTGAGGCCCCCTCACGCTTGCGGGAGACCCTCGAGTGGGACGGGAGGGAGGAAATAATGCTCTGCCGTCCACTTCCTTCTGTCTGTGTAGACACATCTGCTTCCAACGCGAATTAGAAATACAAAGGCTGACGTGGTTAAGAAAGGGGCCATCTCGGGTATCTACCTTAAAGTTTGGTTTATTTTTATTCCTGCCTTATAAAAGCGGCTCTAACAAATTTCACTGAAAACTAAATAAGACTAAGTATATAAATAAATCACCCTTTAATGAGTTAAGTATAAGACACTATAAAAATAGAAGCCCTCGGGCTCTCCAGAGGGGCAGAGGCCCCAGCCCACAAGCTTCTTGTCCCCACAGTGCCTGACTTCTTGGAGGAGTTTCCTGGTGAGGGCCGGGAGTGTGTCAACTGTGGAGCCCTGTCTACACCACTGTGGCGCCGCGACGGCACCGGGCACTACCTGTGCAACGCCTGCGGCCTCTATCACAAGATGAACGGGGTCAACCGGCCACTAGTGAGGCCTCAGAAGCGTCTGGTGAGTGTGGTAGAGAGAGGACCAGGGTTAGTGCTACAAGAAGGATAAAGGGAATGGCTGGTTCCTGCATGCTCAGCAGCCGCTGGGTTCCTGAGGGATGGGCTAGGAAATGAAGTACAGGGCTGTGAGCTGCCCGGGGCTCCTGGTTGGGCCAGGCCAACTCAGCTCTTCCTGGGGTTTGAAAATATCCAGGAACCCATCAGGATCCAGGCAAGGACTCCTGGTGGGGACCTGGCTCGGGTCTTAAAACCCACTGCGGTATCGGCGGTTACCTGGCACTTGACAGAGTAAGGGGTGTTTCAAAGCTGCTTGCTACATGGGCACAGGATGTCCTAGGATGGGGTTTGAGAGTGAGGTCTGCCCTGGGTATATAAGCCACAGTTTCTGCAGGACCCTGGGGGCTCAGTGCTGCCGTGGGACTGTGTTAGTGGTGATGGTGGGGGGCAACCTGATCAGTTAGAGGCCTCAAGGTGACCGGTGCAAATGGGATTGAGGGAAGGCCTGCTGGCCCCGCTACACCAGAGAATCTCTGGGTTGGGGTCCCTGGGAAACCAGGCCTGTGCCTTTTGCCAATCTCGCTGGTTATAAGTCTTGTCTTCACTTTTGGTTCTTTCCGGTACGTGACCGTATAGCTGTTGGTTAGAAATGAAGGTCAGACTTGGGCCGCCAGGAATCGCTGGGGCAGGAAGTAGCTTTAGTCTACCATCTCACAGGCAAACCTTCAAGTTCAGGTTTAAATACACATCTGGGTTGGTGTTGGCAGATTACCTGACATTCTTGCTATGGAGGGTACAGGGGATCCATGGGTCTCAGACCTGGGCAAGACTGCTCCTGAGTACCAGGCCCTCCTGTCTAAAGGTGTGAAGCCCAGATGAGGCAGATGAGGGTCAACATCTCATCTGGGGGGTGCTTCTCACCCTCCAGGTTTCAGAAGGGTTCCATGTCCATATCAGGCAGGGTCTGGGGCCTGGCTGCTCTAGTTCTACCTGACAGGTGTGCTGAACTTGGCTTCCTGAGTGCACTGACATGGGGTTGTAGCTCTTGTACATTGTATGTTACAGGCGTGTGAGGCCCTAAGATAGGGACAATGTTATGCGCTCCAGAAGGCAGGTAGGATGCAGGGAGGGACTTCTCTGGGATTTGGGGATCTGTAGGCCCATTCTGCCCAATATTTTGCCTCTTACCATCTGAAGGATCACTCCAGAGGCTACTGTGCCCTCTAGTCCCTTCCTTCAGTGATCTGCCTTATCATGGAAACCCCCTGCATGAGCGCTTCCCAGCCTGGTCTTCATGACATCCTCTAATGTGGAAACCATAGAAAACAAGATAGAAACATAGCCCAGGTGTGGAAGACTGCATCCTGGGCTGGGGTACAGTCTTCCTAGCATAGCCCAGGTGTGGAAGACTGCATCCTGGGCTGGGGTACAGTCTTCCTAGCATAGCCCAGGTGTGGAAGACTGCATCCTGGGCTGGGGTACAGTCTTCCTAGCATAGCCCAGGTGTGGAAGACTGCATCCTGGGCTGGGGTACAGTCTTCCTAGCATAGCCCAGGTGTGGAAGACTGCATCCTGGGCTGGGGTACAGTCTTCCTAAGCAGCAGACCTGTCCTGGCCCTTGAGTCTGCCCTCTCGCCTCCATGCCAGGCTCTAAACTGGGCACCCAGGCACAGTGATAAGAATCAGGCAAGAGTCCCTGGTCCACTCTGGGATAGATGGGTGGGTTCTCTGCCCCCCAAATGTACTCTTCTCCCCTCAGTTTGAAACTGGAGGTGTTTCCAGCCTTGGCCGATCCCCAAGGCTCCAGATGGCTCTGCACCCAGCCAGTCCTGGGTAACTGGGCCCTGGGCTCCAAGGAAGCCGCTCTGCAATGCTCCGTACTGCAGCTTTCATTTTCCAAAACTCTTTCCTGAAAATATGACTTGCCCTCCAAGCAGGGCTCAGCCACCTTCCCTGGGTGTCTACCTTAGCAATCTGGAGGCCCCAGGGCGCAGAGGCCAGGACTTAGTGCCACTCTCTTTCCAGATGGGCCGTCATTGGAGATGAAGTTCTCTTGAAAAGAACAGGCAAGGGCTGGAGAGGTGGCTCAGGGCTTAGGAGCACTGACTGCTCTTCCAGAGGACCCAGGTTTAATTCCCAGCACGCACGAGGCAGCTCACAACTGTCTGTAGCTCCAGTTCCAGGAGATCTGACACCTTCAGACCAAAGTACATAAAATAAGGTTAAATTAAAAGAAAGAAAGGAAGAAAGGAAGGAAGGAAAAAAAGAGCAGGCAAAAGAGAGATGAAGTGCAGCCAGGAGAGGCTGGTCGCTGGGCACCCGAAAGTGACCAGGCTGCCTGCACAGACAAGGAGAAAGGACAGACAGAGGCTTGGGGGGCCCCACTGGGGTGTGGCAAATGGGCATGTGCCCAAGTGCTCAATGGAGAAAGAAGGCTCTATCCACCTGGCTCCTCGATTTCCTGTGGTCCCTGGACACGTCTGAGCTTCCATTTCCCTTCCGTGCAATGACTGGCAGCTCGGGACAGCTCAGGAAAAGGCAATGACTTCTTGGGCCATTGTGTTCTCCTATGTTCTTAGTTTGTAAAAGTAAAACACAATCGCAATGAAAAGATTCCAGTGTGGTTTCCACACTTTTCGCTTGCGTTTCTGTGTGGGGATGAGTCTGTGCACCTTTCTTCCTGTGTATGGTCTGCCATGGGACTCTCGCTTTTGTTTCTTGCCCACCGTGTCTCAGAAGGTACCCACAGCTCCTAGCTGTGGTTCAAGGAAGAAGAGAGGCCACAGGCTAGGGCTTCCCTAGGTCTGAAGATCCAGCAGGAACCGGGGACTGCAAAATTCCAGGCACCTAGTTAAGTGTGACTTCTATATAAACACAAATATCTTACTAATCATATTCCAAGTACTGCAGGAGATACATTTACACAAAACCCTCACTCTCCCTTTTGGCTGATGTTCTAGAATTGTAGTTGAAGCTGAAGCCCTGAACCATAAAGGGGAAGGCTGGGGGGAGGGTCAGAGGTGCTATTCAAGGGCCGGACCAAGGCGGGGACAGAACAGTACAGTCTGGTGCCAGTAGCTGGAACAGAAAGTGTCACAGCAAGGTTGGACTGTGGAATTTAGGAAGAGCTCTGGGTTCGGATACCTAGGGCCTCTTAGAATGAAGTTTTCTTTCCGTAATAGGGACAAGATTCTATCATACACTGAACTGTGAACCATGTACCAGGAAAAGTACCAATCTCAGCCAACTTAGAGACATTGTCTGGTTGGGTCCTCTGTGACGACTCCCCAGACACAGTACCAGGAACTCATTCCTTGCCCTGCACCAATTTCTTTAGTTGGGCCCAGATTCCTGTGTCTGGCTTGCCCTCTAGCTCAGGGCCCAAGTTCCCCAAACACAGGGCAGTCAGGGGTCCCTGGTGGGTGTGATATCGGGATACCCTGCTGGGAGATGTGGGGTAGACAGCTAAAAGGCTCCACACAGCCAGGAGTAAGAGATTGTAGACACTGAGCACAGCCGGGGTGCCATGACAGATAAGACCCTTCACTGTCTACTCAGCATCCAGCGGGTACTGGGGAAGCTGCAGACAGGAGCCAATGTGAGCTCTGAGCTTAGGAGACAGGTGTGCGAGGGGACCAGCAGCACTGGGAGAGTTAACCTTTGCTCCTCACCTCCCGAGGAGTCTGTGGCCTCGAGGGCGCCAATCCCCAACAGAGATGCCGGATTTAGGCCACCCTGGCTGGCTTAGACAATAATCAATGGCTGTATTGCTACACCACACCTTTCTGGCCTCAGAACGCCACCACCAGACCCTGAAAGATCTGTTACATCTCAGTGATGGGAAATGCCCAGAGGTGAAGGGCCTGGTCTTGGGACTAGAAGGCCAATGAGTCAAAGCTTTGTGAAACCAAGAACATCATTTCCTGCCAGATAGGCCCATGGCAAGCCTCAGGTCATACCACCCCCAAATGTCTCACTAAACCAGAACAGTCAGTCCCTGACCTGGCACCTGGTAACTGCTGAGTCTAGCTAGCTTCTATCCATCCTGTTCATTGTCATTTACTGTCAATGACCCCCAAGTCAGTTCTGCTCCCCCAATTCCTGGCTCACCCCAGCTCACTTGCCCCACAGTCCTCGTCCCGTCGATCCGGCCTCTGCTGCTCCAACTGCCACACCGCCACCACCACCCTCTGGAGGCGCAATGCGGAGGGCGAGCCGGTGTGCAATGCCTGCGGCCTCTACATGAAGCTCCACGGGGTGAGTGGCAGGGAGTAGCTACCTCTATCCAGAACCACGTGGTTGTCCCTCTACCTCAGCTGCACGGGACCACCCTCAGCCCCTGGCTTGAACATGTTCTGGGAGTGTTAAACCTATGTGGACTTTCCACATACCCGCTTCTCTGGAAGACGAAGCTGTTGGCTCCATGCCCACTCTGCAGTCCTGCCCACCGAGATTCATGGAGCTCCCTGGGGCTTTTCAGCCTAGAATGGGTGCTGGACACCCAAATCTTGCCCTCTATACACTCCAGCCCTGCATCTTGGCTCTCAGGCAGACGGGATGGGCATCCAAGGGTGGCTGACCCAACGCGGGGGGGGACTCTCTAGGGGGAACAGGAAGGTGGCTGTGCAAGGGCCCAGGGGTGGTCAGGGATGGGGAGCAGCCACCTACCCTTGCTGTCCCTGCCAGGTGCCACGGCCACTAGCCATGAAAAAGGAGAGCATCCAGACCAGAAAACGGAAGCCAAAGAACCCTGCCAAGATCAAGGGCTCCTCAGGTGTGAATGGAGGGGGAGGGGATACTCTCAGACCTCTGAGTCTCACGCTAACCCTGCCCCTCATGGGTGTCCTTCAGCTTGTTGGGGAAGGGGCGGATGATGTGAGCTGGCCAAACCGTGGGACAGAAGTAGGCTAGACAAAGCCATGCCTGACCCTCTAACTTTTGGTGCTGTGTGACTTTAAGAAGTCTCTGGACAAGGATAGGAGAACTGGCCACATAACAGGAAATACGGCCAGATCTGGCATCTTCTGTAAATGTCCCCGGTCTTCCCTTCCAGGATCCACAGCAAACACCGCAGCCTCTTCTCCCACTATCCTCAACACTGAGGCCTCAGCCGCCACTCTGAAGGCAGAGCCCAGTCTGGCATCTCCGGGGTGTCCTGGGCCCACTATCACCTCCCAGGTAAGGGGGATGAGGCAGGAGAGTGCAAGAGGCAGGTCCCCACACTTCCCTGGAGAACCTTGGTTCTTGCCCCCAGGGCTGCTCCCAGAGCTTCACTGAGCACACAGCCCTCAACCACCGATGTGGTGGCATCGTTTCCCAGATCTGTGTGTACCATGGTCCAGAGCCCTGAAGGTCTTACTAGTCAGTACTCCTCAGGGGCCTTTCCAGTCCTTCTAGGCTGAGGGGCGCTTGGGGCAAATCGCTATGACGTGCCTCCAGCTCCAGAGAGGTGGTACAGTCCTCCGTACTCACTCACCCCATCCCCTCTGCAGGCTTCCAGCTCAGTGGATGACTCCCTAGCCGCTAGTCATCTGGAGTTCAAGTTTGAACCTGAAGACTTTGCCTTCACCTCCTCGTCCCTGAGCCCCCAGGCTGGCCTCAGTGGGGTCCTGCGTCAGGAGGCCTGGTGTGCCCTGGCTTTGGCCTAGGTACTCGGGAAGCTGTCACCACAGTGGATCCCAGGAACAGCCTGCCAACCTGGCTCCTAGAGCATAGCAGAGACAAAGGGGCCCCAGGAACGGAGGTTAGCCTATGGAGCCAGCAGCTTCCACGGGTCCCTCGCCACTGCGGTGGGGAGCTTTTCGCGCTGACACCCCAGAGGAAGAAGAAGGCTGGTGGGTGAAGAAGGTTTGAAGGCTCCCCAGACTCCTCATGGGCCCCTCTGTAGACGAGATGACTGGAGATACCCACCAACGACTTGAATGCCATCAACGCTCAACAGTTTGCAGCAGCTGGCAAAAGTTCACAGCATCCCACAGTAAAATCTGATCCAAGTGAAACAAACAGAGCCCAGGCAGGCAGTAAGAAGGAGGGGACCCAACAGGGCCTCTGGGGTCTCAAGTTCTTAACTTCCCATGTTTGATTCTGCGAGGCTGAGTGAGTGCCTTCTTGCCTACGAATGTAGGACTGTCGGAGGCCAGTGTGCAGGTTGAACACTGCACCAGGGCACCACCCCAAGGCAAATCCGTCTCTCTGGCCATCATCACAGACTTCTGTGTTTATTTGTATGCCTGTCTGGCCATCAGTGTACTAAGGCTTTTGCTGGTGGAGAGATCTACACAGAGACACTGTTGGAACTGGGTGACATGTGGCCTCGTGACCGGGCTCAGCTATCAGCCCAGCAGTTGGTAACACAACCCTTTGCAGCACCCTCTTCATACCAATTCATGCCCACTGGCTGTGACTCTGCACAGGATGCTGGTCAGTTCTAGAGCCCCAGCAGCAAGAGGAAGAGGGTGCTCTGTAGGCCACACCCCCACAGGTCTCATCTCTTTCCAGGGTTCCACCCCCAGGTGAGGAAACCAGGAGGTAGAGGAGTTAAGGGGTCACCTAAACATGAAGACTGCCCCATCGTGTCTCCAGTGTGGACCCGTGATCCTTCCACCCAGTTCAGCTTGAGGCAGAGGCCATGGGTCCCACTTAGAAGGAAAGCAGGGACCAGTAGCCTGCAGCCTCTGCAGATATCACTGGGCCAAGGGCAAGGCATGTTTCTGTCACTGGCTCCAAGTAAGCATACCTAGCCTTCCATGTATCTGTGGAAGGCACAGTCAGCTCCCTTGATGCCTGTTATCAGGACCCAGAGACTGGGGTAGGGGAAGGAGGGGGCTAGAGACAGACACTGTGTGAATACCTCCAAGCACGCACACCCAAGTGTGCACAGACACAGACCAGACCACAGCAGCTGCACAAGGTCTCAGAACAGGGTTCTCACTGCAGTCCTGTTTCTGGGAGTCCCTTTTGTCCAAGCCTCGGTTTCCCCTTCTATGATACAAGATGTGACTACGATTACATCTGTAACTCATGCGTCCATCTAGCTACTGTGGTCACTGGGAGACCCCAAATGTGGAAGAGGCACCAGGCACTCACCAACCAGGCAAGCTCCTGGAGAGACCCACAGTGAGAGGATGGATGGAAGGGAACTCAGGAGAGAGGTGGGCCCAGCATAAGAGATCCCTCCCGCTTCTCACTTCTTTTTTCTTTCTTTCTTTCTTTCTTTCTTTCTTTCTTTCTTTCTTTCTTTCCTGGTTGGTTGGTTTTGGTTTGTTGTTGTTTGTTTTGTTTTTGTTTGTTTTTGAGACAGGCTCACACTATGTCGCTTTGGCTATCCTGAAACTCACTCTGTAGACCAGGCTGGCCTTGAACTCACAGAGATCTGTCTGCCTCTGCCTCTGCCTCCTGAGTGCTGGGATTAAAGGTGTGTGCCACCACTGCCTGGCTCTCTCTCTTTTTTCATTTATTTATCTTATCTGTGTGAGTGTTCTGCCTGCACATGTGTATGTCTAAAACACGCATCCCTGGTGCGGCAGGCGTCTTTGGTTGGAAGCCCTCACGTGGGTGGTGGGAACTGAACCAGGATCCTCCGAAAGAGCAACAAGTGCTCTTATCCACGGAGCCATCTCTCCAGGTCCCTGCTTTGGCTTCTTAACTAAGGCTGGAGTGAAGAAGGCCATGGGCTCCACCACTGGGCATGGTCGCTGCTGCTAAATTTAAGTTTTCCCCTCTTCAGGAAGAAGCCAGTAGACCAAGTCCTTAATATAGCTACCAGGCACCCTGCCGCTGCCCTTCCTCCCACCACCCACCCCCATCCTGCCCACTGCTCATAAACCACCAATTGAGCTGCTCGCGTCCAACAAGCCAGAGCAACTGGGGGCCTCATCTGAACAGCAGCGGGGAAAAGAAGGTCCCTTTGCTGTTGTCTGTGGGGTACTCTATCACCTCGGAGCTGCAGCACCCCAGACCATGAAGCAGGAGGGGCCACAGCACCCCCAAGTCTATCCTTTCCTGTCCAAAATATCTTCTGGCCCCCATGATGTGTGCTAGGAAGCCCAGGGAAACCCAGTGAGGTGGCGAAGTGGGGCACACAGGACACACGGATGGGGAGACCAGGGTCCTGTCGATTGGCAGAGACCAGGGTCCTGTCAGTTGGCGGAAATAGGGTCTTGTCAGTTGGCAGAGACCAGGGTCCTGTCCGTTGGCGTTTCTTTTTCCTTCCAGCTATGGCTCTATGCCATGTTCTGATCCTCCTCCAGACTGCTATGTTACTCCTCTTGCTGCAGCTGGTCACCTTGTATCAGTGCATTCTGTGTGCAAGGTGAAACCTGATCCCTAGACGTTATCGGTCACCAGACCCTGAGAGCTGTTCTACGCCAGGCAACTAACTCTTGGGAACACTGCCACCATGCTGAACTGGGACCTGAGCTTGCAGGGACAGAGACAAAGAGTGGGCCTTCCTTAGGCTGAAAATGGTGGCCTATCTCCCAGGTGCTCCTCTGAAAGCCTAGTTTCAGAAGGGAAAACCTAGGGCGAAGAGGTTTGTGAAGGGCAGTAGCTTCCTGTTTGACCAAATAAGGGCATCTCTTAGACCAGACCGGTGACTACTGTCACCGGCAGCACCTGGGTCTCCCATCATAAGACCCAGGGTGCCATGTTACTGACCGTCCACCCGGCCCTCACTGCTGTCCTTTGTCACAGCTCTGAGGACAGTTCTAGGGCCCCAAGGCACGTGAACAGGCTGCGGGCAGAGCAGCCTGGGTGGAGAGAGGGTGAGAGGCTGCATAAAGGAAGAAAGGACCAGAAAGAGCACAGAATTCAGATCCACTCTCTCGAGTGTGCGCAGCTCCACAGTCCTAGCTCCCTGTGTGGACGAACCGCTGGGGAATGCGTGACCCTCGAGTCCCTCTAGTGCCTCCAAGGATAGGCCTGGACAGCATCTGAGGTCAGGTTGCAGCCTTCTGTGGGCCCAGCTCAGGTAGGGACACCAGCTAGCCGAGAGATTCAAATGTGCCCCCACCTCCACTCCAATGTGTCCCACCCTTTTGTATTTTGGAGCGTGTCACACAGCACATTGCCTTTATTAATGCCAACCGGTTAGCCAGACTGGACCCTATCTCCACTTGAGAAGCAGAGTCTCTCTGGTCCTGTCCCATGTGTGGACCCTACCACATCCTCTCTACCCTCCCTCTCCCCAGGATGAAGTGAGGCCCAAGAGACTTGGTTCCCTGTAGCACCAGGCTTTGGGCAGGGCAGCCCTGATGCCTGAATTCCCTATACAAACACTTGAGCTGACCCTGGCCTCAAAGGGGAGGGGGCTGGCTAAGCCCTCGCGAGTAGCCCCCTCCCCTCCGGGCCCCCGCATGACGCCAAGATGTTGACATGGACGGCTCCAGCCGTCTTATTTATTATCTGATAAAGCGAGCTCGGCACCGTCAGTGGACAGCGTCTGGCCGCTCTGAGCTGACCAGCATGGGGGAGGAGGAAGGCCGTACTGCGGACAGAGCCGGGCCCCAGCCTCACCCTGGGACAGGCCTCCACCCTGGACTCTCCGCAGCTTCTCCTCCCCCATCCTTGGCTCTCGCCACTGCTCACAGTACCATCTGGGGAGGATCTCTCTGCCTAGAGTATCACAGGCACCTGAGGCTGTGCCCCTCCTGCCAAGCTCAGCTGCCCCAGCTGATCCTTCCTCCTCATGTGCCTGTCACCCAATTACTGTGCTGCCCATCCTCCACACCCTGCATTTGGGCTAGAGTTCAGACTTTCCACGATGAAGCTTCAGGCCTGCTTCTTTGCCCACAAACACTACTCCTCCAAGACCCAACTCTAAACTGTTAACTAAGCCAAAGGACCCCACCCCACCCCAGGGGTCCCCTTTGCTGCCAGCTGCATTCACTCTCAGGTACAAGGGACACTTGGCAGCATCCAAATGCACCCGACCCCTAGACGTTTGCTTCATCTCCCCGACTCTAGTGCCCTTCCTGACTTTTGTGCGTCTAACCAGTGACGTGGGTCCGAGCATTTGGTGCCTACTCACCTTCTCTTTCAGTATTTTTGGGAAGGATTAAGATCAAGTCCTGTCACCGTACTTGGAGGTCAAGTGTCCCAGGCAGCTCTAGAGGCCTCTTGTAGACAACTCAGCACAATCATACATAGACATCGATGTATAGTTGTGGGCCTGGGCATTGCAATGTGCAATAAGCTCTCATTTTGCTGTGAACGAGGTCCTTTTGAGACTACCTCCCACTAGGAATGCTGCTCTGGGGTCTCCAAGAGACAGATTTATCACCTGCCATTCCAGGGCTGCCCTTGGGCAGGGAAAACATGGTAGATATTCAAGAAGAGGGAATCCAATAACTCCTAGAGGTGCTATGTAGCTGAGCCTTAGAAATCAGAGTTCCTAATAACACAAAGGTGGGCTGAAGCTTTCCTACCAAAAAGACGGCAAAATTTCACCTCATGTGTAAAGTATTACCACCACCTCCGTGCACAAAAACACTAGATGTGTTATTGTTCATTGTGTGTGCATGTGTTATACATGTGGTATAAATACATGTATATGCATGAGCATGTGTACACACGGTAGTCAGAGATGTATGTCGCCTGTCTTTCCTCCATCACTCTTCATGTGTTGTTTGACTGACTGATTGATTTATTAAATGATTGATTGATTGACCAACTGATTGATTGATTGTCTGATTAACTGATTGAGAAAGGTTCTCACTGTGTAGCCCTAGAGGGCCTGGAACTCATTATGTAGACCAGATTGGCCTCAAACTCACAGAGATCCACTGCCTCCGAAGTGCTGGTACTGAGGGCATGTGCCACCACCACACATGGCCGCTCTCCACCTGGTGTTGAAGGTGTGTGCCACCACCACACATGGCTACTCTCCACCTGCTACTGAAGGCGTGTGCACCACACATGGCTACTCTCCACCTGCTACTGAAGGCGTGTGCACCACACATGGCTCCTCTCCACCTGGTACTGAAGGCGTGTGCCACCACCACACATGGCCGCTCTCCACCTGGTACTGAAGGCGTGTGCACCACACATGGCTCCTCTCCACCTGGTACTGAAGGCGTGTGCACCACACATGGCCGCTCTCCACCTGGTACTGAAGGCGTGTGCCACCACCACACATGGCTCCTCTCCACCTGGTACTGAAGGCGTGTGCACCACACATGGCCGCTCTCCACCTGGTACTGAAGGTGTGTGCACCACACATGGCTCCTCTCCACCTGGTACTGAAGGCGTGTGCACCACACATGGCTACTCTCCACCTGGTACTGAAGGCGTGTGCACCACACATGGCTACTCTCCACCTGGTACTGAAGGCGTGTGCACCACACATGGCTCCTCTCCACCTGGTGTTGAAGGCGTGTGCACCACACATGGCTCCTCTCCACCTGGTGTTGAAGGCGTGTGCACCACACATGGCTACTCTCCACCTGGTGTTGAAGGCGTGTGCACCACACATGGCTCCTCTCCACCTGGTACTGAAGACGTGTGCACCACACATGGCTCCTCTCCACCTGGTACTGAAGGCGTGTGCACCACACATGGCTCCTCTCCACCTGCTACTGAAGACGTGTGCACCACACATGGCTCCTCTCCACCTGCTACTGAAGGCGTGTGCCACCACCACACATGGCTACTCTCCACCTGGTGTTGAAGGCGTGTGCACCACACATGGCTCCTCTCCACCTGGTACTGAAGGCGTGTGCACCACACATGGCTCCTCTCCACCTGGTACTGAAGGCGTGTGCCACCACCACACATGGCCGCTCTCCACCTGGTACTGAAGGCGTGTGCACCACACATGGCTCCTCTCCACCTGGTACTGAAGGCGTGTGCACCACACATGGCCGCTCTCCACCTGGTACTGAAGGCGTGTGCCACCACCACACATGGCTCCTCTCCACCTGATACTGAAGGCGTGTGCCACCACCACACATGGCTACTCTCCACCTGGTACTGAAGGCGTGTCCCACCACCACACATGGCTACTCTCCACCTGGTACTGAGGGCGTGTGCACCACACATGGCTACTCTCCACCTGCTACTGAAGGCGTGTGCACCACACATGGCTACTCTCCACCTGCTACTGAAGGCGTGTGCACCACACATGGCTACTCTCCACCTGCTACTGAAGGCGTGTGCACCACACATGGCTACTCTCCACCTGGTGTTGAAGGCGTGTGCACCACACATGGCTACTCTCCACCTGGTACTGAAGGCGTGTGCACCACACATGGCTCCTCTCCACCTGGTACTGAAGGCGTGTGCACCACACATGGCTACTCTCCACCTGGTACTGAAGGCGTGTGCACCACACATGGCTACTCTCCACCTGGTGTTGAAGGCGTGTGCACCACACATGGCTACTCTCCACCTGATACTGAAGGCGTGTGCCACCACCACACATGGCTACTCTCCACCTGGTACTGAGGGCGTGTGCACCACACATGGCTACTCTCCACCTGGTACTGAGGGCATGTGCCACCACCACACATGGCCACTCTCCACCTGGTACTGAAGGCGTGTGCACCACACATGGCTACTCTCCACCTGGTACTGAAGGCGTGTGCACCACACATGGCTACTCTCCACCTGGTACTGAAGGCGTGTCCCACCACCACACATGGCTACTCTCCACCTGGTACTGAGGGCGTGTGCACCACACATGGCTACTCTCCACCTGCTACTGAAGGCGTGTCCCACCACCACACATGGCTACTCTCCACCTGGTACTGAGGGCGTGTGCACCACACATGGCTACTCTCCACCTGCTACTGAAGGCGTGTGCACCACACATGGCTACTCTCCACCTGGTACTGAAGGCGTGTCCCACCACCACACATGGCTACTCTCCACCTGGTACTGAGGGCGTGTGCACCACACATGGCTACTCTCCACCTGCTACTGAAGGCGTGTGCACCACACATGGCTACTCTCCACCTGGTACTGAAGGCATGTCCCACCACCACACATGGCTACTCTCCACCTGGTACTGAGGGCGTGTGCACCACACATGGCTACTCTCCACCTGGTGTTGAAGGCGTGTGCACCACACATGGCTACTCTCCACCTGGTACTGAAGGCGTGTGCACCACACATGGCTACTCTCCACCTGATACTGAAGGCGTGTGCACCACACATGGCTATTCTCCACCCGGTACTGAAGGCGTGTGCCACCACCACACATGGCCACTCTCTACCTGGTACTGAAGGCGTGTGCCACCACCACACATGGCTACTCTCCACCTGGTACTGAGGGCGTGTGCACCACACATGGCTACTCTCCACCTGGTACTGAGGGCATGTGCCACCACCACACATGGCTCCTCTCCACCTGGTACTGAAGGCGTGTGCCACCACCACACATGGCTACTCTCCACCTGGTACTGAAGGCGTGTGCACCACACATGGCTCCTCTCCACCTGGTACTGAAGGCGTGTGCACCACACATGGCTACTCTCCACCTGGTACTGAAGGCGTGTGCACCACACATGGCTCCTCTCCACCTGGTACTGAAGGCGTGTGCACCACACATGGCTACTCTCCACCTGGTACTGAAGGCGTGTGCACCACACATGGCTCCTCTCCACCTGGTACTGAAGGCGTGTGCACCACACATGGCTACTCTCCACCTGGTACTGAAGGCGTGTGCACCACACATGGCTACTCTCCACCTGGTACTGAAGGCGTGTGCACCACACATGGCTCCTCTCCACCTGGTACTGAAGACGTGTGCCACCACCAGATTTTACATGGGTGCTGGGAATTGTGATTATATAGCGGGAACTTTACCAGCTGAGTTACCTCCCTGGCCCTAGTGTATGATTATTTTTAATATGTAGAGGAATAGATTAGCAACAAAACTAGTTCCTGGGACAAGTACAACTTAATCTAAAATTCGTTTTTCTTTTTTTGTTTTGTTTTGTTTGTTTTTGAGACAAAGTTTCTCTGTGCAACAGTTCTGGTTGTCCTGGGACTTTGCAGACCAGGCTGGCCTTGAATTCACAAAGATCTGTCTGCCTCTGCCTCCCAGGTACAGGGATTAAAGATGTGCACCACCATTTCCTGGATTGAAAGAGAGTTTGTCTTAATGAAGTCCTGAATGAATCAGGCATAGAAACATCAGGAAGAAGGCTGAGGGTGGTTATTGTGAAGTGCCCATGTGACCTCCTGCCATGTGCTCGATCCTACAGAAAGGGCTCTGGGGAAACTGTCCGCAGAGACTGGCTGCCTCTTCCACACCAGCCATGTGTCTCTGCCATAGTAGAATTAGATCTAGGATCCAAGAGGTCTTCTGCCAGTCCGGTATAGGAAGCAACTAAAAAGAAACAATTTCTCTGCCTAGGCACTCCTGAGCAGGTGAATCCAAACTCTCCTTGGGCCTCAGAAGCACTGGAGGACACACAGGAGGTTGAATTCACTGGGTTCTCCCCAGTGAACACAAAAGAGACAGAGAAAGACAGGGAGGTGAGAACAGGGCAGGGTGGAGATAGAGAAGAAGACAGAGCAAAAGAGAAACAGGGGGAAAGCAGCAATAAGAGAAGCAGGGAGGCAGACATAAATAGACCCCCACCACCAGGCCTTGGCTCTGGGATCTAACAACCATGACCAGGAAGCCCCACCCTTGGAGGAGTAAGATGCCCATCCGCTCAGATGTGGCACCTACAGGCCCATTTGTCACCTCTGGGGCTGGAGAACACAGGAGAGAGAAAATGCTGGCTGAGGATTCAGGGCTACTTTACTTCCTCAACCACACAAAGAGAACAGAGTCAACAGAGACCAGCCAACTCCCTACTGACCCTGGGCTAGGGTATGAGGGGGACAGTGGGTCCCACCAGAAGCTCAGATCCACAGTATTTCCTAAGTTTCTCAGTCAGGGTCAGAGTTCTTTTGACAAACTTAAAGCACAGAAAACCCTTCACACTGCAACCTCCTTAAACCAACAGCATCTGCTAGGCATAAACCAGCCACAGATGCATGTTTCCACATGGCTGCCCAGAAAGCCTGGCTCTCACCCTCTTCTGAAGTGAACCTGGGATTTTCTGGCTAAGGTTTAAGAAACCTTAGCCTAGAAGGTAACATCCCCAGCCTAGCACACATACACCCTATACCACCCTAGAGAGAAGGCACTACCCTGGGCCAAGGTCAAAACAGCTCACTGCTGCAATTAAGGCTCTGTAGAAAGCCTGGATGAACCCATAGCCACATCCTGATGGATTGGCAAGTCAGTTTGTTTATTTCACAAATGATCCAGAAAGTTAAATAGTCTAATAAACCCTTCATCTTTGCTCAGCAAGCCCAGAGACACTCAATAATCATATCTGGTGGTAGTAGTTGGGGAGGACCCAGAGAATTGACAACCAGGCCTGAGATTCAACACAGTGAGCAAATGCTGAAAACACACAACTGGAGCCAGAAGGAGAGACAGCATACCATCCCGGACACACACAGGCCGCTTGAGCAGAGTACAGCAGTTTTAGGACTCTTTGGGGCTGCCTTGGGGTCGGGTTCAGGTGCCAGCAGGAAACTTTGGCAGTTCTCAGCTGTTCTGTGCCTAGGAATCCCTGTCTCCAGAGAGTTGGTGACAGCTGTGGACCTACAATAAGAGCAGTGGTGCCCACATGAGGCCTGCCAATGTCCTCACAACGTCTCTTCGTATCCGTGAACATCAGGCAAGAGTTGTGTTGCACTATTGATCCCACAGAAATCACAGACCAAACCCACAGCTGCTGCTAAATACCTCCTCCTCCTTTTCTCTTGCTTATTCTCATCTGAGTTTCAGTTATCCAGGGCAGGCCAAGCAGCTTAGTCTTGGCCCCGCCATTGCTACTCACAGCAAGCAGATGGAAAGGGGACTCTCCCAGGGAAACAGGGCCCCTCCAGCCCCAGGTGCCTCTCTCAGATCCTAGGACAACTCCCACAGGCAATATGGTGCCCTTGTTGTTCTCTGTACTTCTGGCTTTAGCCCTGCTCAACCCTCCACTCATCCCAGACCCTAGCCTAAGTTTCCTCCCCAGCATAGGCGACTCCTGATGTCTTCCCCACCTGCTGCCTCAAAAAAAAAGTGAGCAGAAAGCAGGGATTTGGTAAAGACCAGCCCTGGTATGTCCCACGGTCTGTGTGTGAGTGGACAGAAGGGGTCGTTCCACGGCCACTCTGTCCTGCTGAGGGGACTGGGCCCTGTACTCCCTCCAGAGCTGCTCACACTGCTCCCTGCATGGAGACACAATTAGAAGCACTGTCTTCCAGACAATGGGCTCCAAAAATACCCCAAAGGCAGGCAGGACTTGCCTGTGACATCTGTAAGTTCTGTCCTAAGGAAGTTATAAATACGAAATAATGTTAATTCAAAGTCATTTGTCATTTGGGGACAGCCGTGTCCTTTGTGGGACAAGGGATGTTTTTCCAGATTTGTAATTTATTGCTCTTTATAGTTAAATGCAGCTACAAGCAAAAAGAGGAAAAGCAGAAAAAAAAAGCAGGGTTTCCCCTGGCGCTACCAGGGGTGGAAGCGAAGCTGTCAGGCTAGGACCACCTTTATCCTAGCCAGCAGCTCGGGGGGGGGGGCACTATGCCCCTCTAGTCAGAAGCCTCCCACACACAGCATGACCACCAGGAGGCAACCTGGGCCCTTGAGGGGTCTCCTGATACCCCCAAACAGCCAGTCAGCCATAGGCCTGACTCTATCCATATAGGGGTCTGGTTTCTCTCTTGGCCTAGTCCCCTCTGGCCACCAGGTCCAAGCCACCCTCCAAGTGGCATGTCCACATCCTTCATGCCCTCCATCTAACATCTGCTCTCATCCTTTGCACATCTGTGACCCTAGGGTTCCAGGTCTCAGAGGAGGTTCATGCTCCCCAGCCCGGGAGGCCATGTCCACAGCAGCCTTACAGAGCCCAGGACTTGACTCCCAGTTCCTCGTCCTTACATACTCTGGACAGGGTTCATGTCTCAGTCTTCCAGGGACCCTCTGAAGGGCCCTTGTCCTTCGTCCCAGTGGGCTCTCATCCCCCTGGGCTAGAGAGAGAGCCTACTATGATCTCTGCGGCACTCTGACTCTCTAGAGTGTATCTTGCTCACAGTCACTTGATGTTGGCGTTAGTTCTTTTCAGCGGCTCTCCTCCAGGATGATGGGACCTGTGTGAGCTTCCTTTTGTCGTTTCCCCAGGGTCTGTACAAGGCTGGCATACAGCAGGTGCTCCACAGAGCACTGTTGGGGAGCCATAGTCCCCGGTCCCCCAGGCCAGGACATCATAAGTACCATGCAGGGCACCTGGGAAGGCAGCTCTAGCTGAGCCCTGGAGTGGGCAGCCAACCAGAGGGTCAGGAACCAGGGAGGCTGCATGGTCACTACTGCACTGGCCTGGGAGAGCGTGAGAGCCGCAGGCAGGTGACCTGCTGGCCCCATTGATCACAGACAAGGGTGAAAGGTCACAGATCCTCCAGAGAGCAATAGAAGCAATAAAGGGCTCCCTGACCCTCCCAGTTGAAAGTCTTCCCATAGTTGGGGTGTCCTGGCCACCAGAACTCCCACAGCTGCCAGGCCCTAACTGCACTCAATTGCGCTTTTGCTTTGGCCTTACAGCCTCCCACTGCCGCCTCCCCAAGCCTGGGCTAGGAAAGTCAAACTAGGCTCCCTTGACCCTGTCTGACCTCTCCTGGGAGGAAATCTTAGCCTATACTACGACCTATGACCCCAGCTACCAGCTCTGCCCTAAACTCTTGTCACAAGAACCAGAACCTAGGAGCCAGGCTCGGGAACACAAGTGGATGTCAGCTCAGTGATTTGAGCTCAATGAGGTTAAAATGCAGCCAAGGCCCAAGTGCTGGCAAGGGTGCTCTACCAGGGGTTGCCGCAGAAACACAGGCAGGTCCTGACTCTCCCTGAGCCTCAGGCAGGCTTGGGGACTCTAGGTTAGTGTCTGGTTCTGACAAAGGGGGCCATGACAACACAACCTTCTACTCCCAGTCTCCTGGCGGCCAGAGCGAGGCCCACATATATCCAAGAGCTGGTGTGCTCGTGAGGACCCTATGGAGAAGGTTAGGAAACACCCTTTAGACGGGGCCTTTGTCACAGGAGGTAAATGAACAAGTTGGACCCAAAGCTCATGTAGGGGCTGCTGGATCTCCACCAGGGTGATATCTATCCTCTAACCCCTTCTTGATGGTGATGGGTCCCTTTCTGCGAGTCAGCGGATGGTACCCAGTCCCATCCTCAGGATGGAGGTCTGATGGGTGGGACAAGGAGCCTGGCCAGGGGCGGAAGGCACATCTCATGTTTCCTCCTCAATTACGCTCTTGAAGCCAGCCTGACCTACAGAGCCACCACACATGCCTTGGACACAAACTCCGGCAGTCGGTCCTACTGGCAGGTTGGTGGAGGACATGCGGCATGAAGTATGGGCAGGGTGTAGAACCCATGGATGGAGAGTACTAAGACGTGAGAAGCCTTCCTGGCCTCGCTCAGTACCTGCTCCAGGAGTGAGTCACAGAGTCACCTAAGGAGATCCGGTGAGTGGAACCCTGATGAGCAAGCTGTCTTTTCACACACGGGGGTGAAACACTGCAGCTCACGGCAGTACACCCAAGATTCTGATTTTCCCCAGTCCGTGAATTGTCTCCACACAGCCTGAGGAGTGTTCACCAGACATGCCCCTGACTCTGCCTAGAGACCAAGCCCCAGCCTTCTGGACAGGGAAGTCAGGCCCAACGACCTTGGGGACATCTAGCATAGGTGGGGTGCCTGGAGATCTCAGTGCAAAGGTTCCAGAGAAAAAAGAAACAGCCGTAAACCAAAGGGCAGCATTCTGCTGACAGGTGGCACCCAGTGCAGGGGCCCCGGTGCTAAGAGCTGCCCAGCCTTCAGTCCCACAGTGGAGACTCTGCCCCAGGAAGGATAGACCGGCAAAGGCTGCACATATCTTAGGGTCCTGATCCCTTCTGAAGCCCTTTCGTTCATTCCTACAGCAGTTGCCTGAGTGACCGTGTGTGCCCGTATGAGGGTGAATGCCAGGATCCCCAAGAGTTAGATGGACCTCCAGGCTCTGCTACTTCCAGAGCAAGTCTAGCAGTAGAGTTCTGGGTGCCGCCCTGGCTTCTGGGACTGGAGCTTCAATGAGATTAAGGAATGAGGCCAGGCACAGTGGCATGTGCCTTTAATTTCAGTACTCAGGAGGCAGAGGCAGGCAGGCAGATTTCTGAGTTAGAGGCCAGCCTGGTCTATAGAGTGAGTTCCAAGACAGCCAAGGCTACACAAAGAAACTCTGTCTTGAAAAACCAAAAACACTGACATTAGGATAGTGTGTCCAAAATACTTCGCAGTATTTTCTAAACCCTGCCACCAGCTGAAAACTGCTCAGGTGACAATCACACAGGTACATAGGGGCATCACCTGTGCTCTGGAGCTTCCATTCCATAGAGGGTGCCAGGGAAAAGTTCTCAGATATACACACACACACACACTCATATACATACACAAACACGCGCACACACATACACACACAGACACACATGCACACGCAGACACACACAGAAACACACTCACACACACACTCACAGATACACACAGACACACACACATACTGACACACACTCACAAGCATACACAGACAGACAGACACACACACACACACACACACACACACACACACACAGGGCCAGGGTTGTCCAGGGACGAAAATGAAGAGTCTGTGGCCTGGAAGGAACAGTGAAGGGGAGAGGAGATAAACATGGAGTCAGGGATGCAAATCTCTGAGGTGACCCTCTCTAGATTGAGTGTCTCTGTACTTGTGGAGACCCCATCAAGATTCAAGGTGAGCCGCAGAGACCCTGAGTTAAAAGACAGGTTCCAAGAGGGAATATGTAGCATCTGCTTGTCTAGCTTCCCTGGAGCAGAGTCCCACTGGGTGTCCCTACCAGACCTGGAGGCTTGGCAGGTCCCAACACCAGGGGCTCCCGCACTGGGTACCACCCAGCGTCCCTCCCATTTCTCCCTGATGAAACCTACGCATCTATCTACCTCACACGGGACCCCCTGACAAGCCCCTAGAAACTGAAATAAGCCTGTAGAAATCAGAGATACCAACTTCCCCCAGCCCAATTCTTGTCCTTATTGCTCCTGGTCATTTTTTCCACTAGACTCACTCTTCCCATATAGTCAGGGTGGTCCTCTATCCTCAGCCCCTCGGGGGAAGTCCTTGAATTACAGCTTAATTGTATCCCAGTGTTTGTTACTTTTGTATCACACTGCGATTCTAACACTTGAGAGAAACAATGTAACCAAGGAAAGGTTTGGGGGCTGGAGAGATGGCTCAGCAGTTAAGAGGACTGGCTACTCTTCCAGAAGACCCAGGTTCAATTCCCAGCACCCACATGGCAGCTCATAGCTGTCTGCAACCCCTGTTCTGGGGGATCTGTTGCCCTCATACAGACATGCATGCAGGAAAAATACCAATGTACATAAAAATATATAATAATAAAAAAGAAAGGAAAGGTTCGAGGCTTGTAGTTTCACCAGAGTTTAGTTCACCATAGTGGAGGTGGCATGGCTGACTGTGTCCACAGACCCTGAGATGAGCACAGCCTTCAAAGTTCCACTTTAAAAAGCTCCACATAGGCCGGGCGATGGTGGCGCACGCCTTTAATCCCAGCACTCGGGAGGCAGAGGCAGGCGGATCTCTGTGAGTTCGAGACCAGCCTGGTCTACAGAGCTAGTTCCAGGACAGGCTCCAAAGCCACAGAGAAACCCTGTCTCGAAAAACCAAAAAAAAAAAAAAAAAAAAAAAAAAAAGCTCCACATAGATGTGAAACAAAGGATAACCAGGCAACCATCCACAGCCCCAGAGAAACTAGGTAACAAGGAGGATCCTAAGAGGGACTCATGGACAGTCCTAGGAAGGGGGAATAGATGAGATCTCCTAGGTAAACTTGGAAAGGGGGAGCAGAGGGAAGGAATGGGGGATGGGAGAGGGATGGAGAGGGAGAGCAATGAAAGATATATCTTGATCGAGGGAGACATTTTGGGGTTAGGGAGAAACCTGGTGCCAGGGAAATTCCAAGGAATCCACAATGATGACCCCAGTTAAGATTCCTAGTGATAATGGAGAGGGGAGCTCTCCTGTAATCAAAGTGGAGACTATCTTTTTTTTAATATGTATTTATTATGTATACAATATTCTGTCTGTGTGTATGTCTGCAAGCCAGAAGAGGGCACCAGACCTCATTCCAGATGGTTGTGAGCCACCATGTGGTTGCCAGGAATTGAAATCAGGACCTTTGGAAGAGCAGGCAATGCTCTTAACCACTGAGCCATCTCTCCAGCCCAGTGGTGACTATCTTAATTGTCATCATAGAACCTTCATTCAGTAACTGATGGAAGCAGATGCAAAGAGACCCATAGCCAAGCACTGGGCAGAACTCCGGGAGCCCAGTCAAAGAGAAGGGAGGGGGAGAGTGTCAGGTTCATGACGGGGGAACCCACAGAGACAGCTGACCAGAGCTTGTGGGAGTTCAGGGACTCTAGACCTATAGCTAAGGAGCCTACATGGGACCAACCTAGGTCCTCTCCATGTGGTTGAAAGTTGTGTAGCTTGGTCTGTTTGTGGGGGGCCCTAGTAGTAGAACCAGGATCTGTCCCTGGCACATGAGTTGGCTTTTTGGAGCCCATTCTTTATGGTGGGATGCCTTGCTCAGTCTTTGATGCTGGGGGGGGTGCGTGGGGGAGCTTGGTCCTGCCTCAACTTGATATGCCAGGCTTTGTTGACTCCCCGGAGGAGGGCTTATTTCTCCGAGAGGTGGATGGGAGTGAGTAGAAAAGAGGTGGTGGGGAAGAAATGGGGAGGAGATAGGGGAGGGGAAACAGTGGTTAGTGTGTAAAATAAATAAATTTTAAAAAAAGTTTAAAAGTTCTGCATCCTTCCTAAACAGTGCCCCAGCTGTTAACAATCAACTCCCAAAATACATGTTGAAATCCACACCCCCAGGACCTCAGGATGACCCCTGAAAACAGGGTCATTGCAGTTACAATAAGGTTAGTCAAGGTCATAATAGACTAGGGTTGGTCCTAGTTCAATATAAGGGAAGTTGGACAGAGACACCACAGGGAGAATACCACACAGAGGAGAGAGAGAGAGATGATGAGAGACAGAGATGAGAATGATGCTTCTACACCCCTAAGAGGCTGTAAAAGTCCAAATAAGACACCTTAGCCTTCAGAGGAGTCAAACACATAGATACATACACACATATACATACATGTACGTAAGAAAAAATAAAGGAAGAAATAATCTTTCTGTTATTTGGATGCATCCCAGTGCATCCAAAATACCTCAGCCTACTACCTTCCCAGAAGATAATGACATAATTCAGCATCTCTGGTTCATTCAGGTCTGTGCACCCACTGTGTAGTCCGCACTGAGCCACCGTATAGCAGGACCAGCCATCCGAAGACAGCCATGTGTGCTGCATGAGACCAGCACCCTCCAGTCCTTCTCAGTCTCCATGTTTGGGCCAGAACTAATAACCAGGTAAGCTGAACTAGGCCAAGGGTCCCTAGGTCTATACCTGGGTGAACGAGGGAGCTGGTCCAGCTAAAAGAACAGGAACAGAGCTGCACCCGAGGGCTGGGGAGTGGAGGAGGGAAGGGGTGAGCCAACCATGCAGTTCTCTCCTTGCAACTCAGGTGCAGGAGACAGGGCCTTCTTCTCACCCCAAGCCTGGGCCAGCGGCCCCCGTGTTACCATTTCTCCACTAAGAATGAGGGACTGAATCAGCAAATGGGATGATCCAGGCTCCACAGCAATCCCCTGCCTCAGTGATGGATGGGGTGGGTTTTCCATGAAGCCTTCCAGCCAGCACCCCAGTACGCTTTGGCCACCCAGGCAGGGTGAGGGTCGTGCCAGGCTCTGCTGCCAGGCCAAGCTGTCTGCCGATGCCCCTGGCCAGCAGCCGGAGGAGAGCGACTCACATTTTCCTATTAGGAGGCTGGCCTGGCAGTTGGGGAGCCATGCTGATAAGGGAACCCTGGGCCTCTTCTGTGCCTGTTCTCTGAGCAGCAGTCAGGAGCAAAGGAGAGCACCCACGGAAGAAATCCTAGCCAGGACACAGAAGCTCAAGAGTTTAGACTTTGCCCTGATCTCACCCTTGTACCCCTGCTCTCCTGGCATCTACTGGGCCTAGAGGACAAGCTGAGCATCATCAAGACATACTAGGTACACAGCAAGTACTCAAAGAGTGAGTATATGACAGGACTGGAGGAAGAGGGTGGAAAGGGAGGTAGGGAGGGAAGGAGGGAGGGAGAGAGAAGAGGGAGGGAGGGAGAGATAAGAGGGAGGGAGGGAGAGAGGGAGGGAGGGAAGGAGGAAGGGAGAGAAAGAGGGAGGGAGGGAGGGAGGGAGGAAGGGAGGGAGGGAGAAAAGGAGGGAGGGAGGGAGGGAGGGAGGGAGGGAGGGAGGGAGAGAGAGAGGGAGGGAGGGAAGGAGGAAGGGAGAGAGAAGAGGGAGGGAGAAAGGGAGGGAGAAGAGGGAGGGAGGGAGAAACTACGTTCTTTGCTGAGGGAAGGATCTGCCCTGTTTCACATTCAGCTGACAAGCACTGAGGAGCCCACAGAGTGCCTTGCTCCCTGGCCAGAACTAGACAATGGAAGACACAGCCCCAGGTCTTGACCCCCTCGGGTCCTACAAACAGCAGAATTCCCAGAGAAGGACATGCACAGTGTAACTGGGAGCTAGGACTTAGGCCAGAACTACCAGTTCAAAGTCCAGCTCTGCCCAGCCATGCTGTGTGGCCTTGGGCAAGTCACTGAACCTCTCTGGGTCTCTACTCCATAAAGCAGCTCTGAGAATGGACCAGGACACCTCAGCTTAAGGAACTCGGGAGACAGCTGTGGGAAGAACAGGGGTTCCCTCAGCCCAGCACACTTTTGCAGAAAACAGAAGCTCCAGGAAGAGCCAAGGAAGGGGGGGTTCCTGGGAGACCTGGACACCAGCCAGTCAGAAGCCAAAGCAGCCCAGACTGCCTGAGTTCTTTGGGCCATGTCAAGGACAACTGTACAAATGAGGTTCCCAGGGTGAAGTCCTGGAGACTGAGGCCTCCTTGTGGTGGGGCAGAGATGGACCTACGGCCTCCTTGTGGTGGGGCAGGGATGGACCTACAGCCTCCTTGTGGTGGGGCAGGGATGGACCTACAGCCTCCTTGTGGTGGGGCAGGGTGCTGGGACAGACCTACAGCCTCCTTGTGGTGGGGCAGGGTGCTGGGACAGACCTACAGCCTCCTTGTGGTGGGGCAGGGACAGACCTACAGCCCAGGGATCTTCTTGAACATCTTTAAGGTTTTTGTTATTTGTGTGATGTTAGAGCTCAAACCCAGCGTCTGTGACTCATCAGGCAAATGCTACAGAACAATGCCCCAGCCCCCTCTGATTCTAATTTTAAGAGCAGGATGTGTTCTGGGTCCTGGATAATGATGTGTTATGTTAGGGGGAGAAAGCAAGCAAACCTGCCCCAGGATGCTGGTCACCATGCTTCCTGCAGGGAGGAAGTTGGGAGTGAGCGCAAAGCAAACAGCCCAGGACCCCACCCCACACAACCTGCCTCCAAGATGGCCTCTGTCTGGTGGCTCCATTGGCCCAGGCAGTGTATGTACATGCTGTAAGCGTATGGGTTTGCTCTGGAGATCTCAGGAGACCCGGCGTTGCATGCGTAGGGGGTAGAACTGAGGAGTCTGTCAGACACACAGAATGTCCCCAGGCAGAGAGCAGGACTAGATGCAAATGGCCAGTGATGACTACCAGGCCTCTGTCCCACACAGCCAGAACAGCTTCTGAGGGCTAGGAAATAGGGGCTACACTTCCAGAACTTTCTCTGATACCCCTAAGTCAAGCTGGCTTTCACACATGCTGAGTAGCTGCCCCTGCAACCTGCAAACACAATCACTCCTCTGTTTCCCCTTCTTTCCCTGTGGGTGTCGGTTGGGCAAATGAGTCCTGACGGCTGAAACAGCATGGAGAGAATGGAGAGAACCCGTTCCTGCCGCTGGGCCTTCGTTCCCGCTGTCTACACAGCCCGCTGGGCCTCATTGCACCAATGCTCACACAATCAGCTCCCAGCCACTGGTCCACTAGTGTTCCCCACTTCACACACACACACACACACACACACACACAGAGAGAGAGAGAAAGAGAGAGAGAGAGAGAGAGAGAGAGAGAGAGAGAGAGAGAGAGAGAGAGAATTTGTGGTATGCTGAGCATACTGCGTCCTGCCAGGCATCGTCCTGAAACAAGGGATTCATACACAAACACAACTCAGCCCCAGTAGGCTGGTCCTGGCTTGCAGGTGTACCTGGGAAAGAGGAGCCGCGGGTGAGATGAGGAGCCATCCATTTTGGAGGGAGGAAGCTCAAGTGGGACGAGAAATGCAGAGAACAGGTGGGTGAGTTGGCCAGGACCGTCTCACAAGACCACACCGAGTCAGCACCCACGTCAGGAAGAAAATGCCCGGAACCCAGGCCCTACCCAACTCAGGGTGGCCAAGAACAAGAACTGGCCTTGCGGATAAGTCTCGGGAAGTAATGGACCACTTAGGAGGTTGACTGTCATTATTGAGAGCATGTTGAAGGAATTCTTCATTCCCCATGAATGAAGTCATGAATTCACCGCAGAATAATCAGTAACTGCTTTGCTGGCTACATTTGTTCTGAGGGCCTGACAAGGTCTGCAGAACTCTCAGCATCCCCACCCCACCCCCGCAGACCTGCTCACTCAGCTCAGGCGATGGACAAACCCAGGTGTGGGCAGGGCTTTGCTCAGGCAGAACCATACTGCCCGAGATGGCACTAGCGTCATCCTGCTTCTTCTGGTTCATGGAGATGTGGAGTAGCATTGCTGCGCCCACCGCCGTCACCACAGCGGAACCTCCAGCATGGGCACACTCCCATTGGATTAGGCCCCATGGTGACCCCACCTTACCTTGATTCCAGCTGCAAAGGCCCTGCTTTCAAATAAGGTCACATTCTTGGGTGCCAGGGGTGAGGACTTCCATGTGTCTCGGGTGCCTGCCAGTCACACCCTAGACACTAGGTGCCCCTGCTATGCTGGAGTGCACATCATGGGCTTAGGACAGGAAGCTCTTTAAAGGTACGAAATGACAGCAGGGGAGAGGGTAAGACAGAGAAGTGAGCTTGGCGGTGGTGGCACACACCTCTAATCCCAGCGCTCAGGAGGCAGAGACAGGCGGGTCTCTGTGAGTTCAAGGCCAACCTGGTCTACAAGGGGTAGTTCCAGGACAGGCTCCAAAGCCACAGAGAAATCCTGTCCTGAAAAACTAAAAACAAAAAAAAAAAAACCAGAGAAATGATGGGGGCTGGACAGATGGCTCAGAGGTTAAGAGCACTGGCTGCTCTTCCAGAGGTCCTGAGTTCAATTCCCAACAACCACATGGTGGCTCACAGCCATCTGTAATGAGGTCTGGTGCCCTCTTCTGGCCTGCAGGCAGGCAGAACACTGTATATGTAATAAATAAGTAAATCTTAAAAAAAAAAAAAAAAAAGTGAGAGGCTTGGACTGAGGGATTACTGGTGTCCTCAAAGACATGGACTCTTTTCTCCCAGGCAAGGGAGAACCACAAAGGATTTGGGAGCGCCAAGGGATTTGACCTCCCTCAGGGCCTACTGCTACTGTATTTGAATGAACTTCAGAGAGGCAAGAAACCACAAGGAGACGGGCTCCTTGTCGGGGTGACCAGTGATGCCTGAAGACCCAGATACCACAGCATATGCTCGGAGCACAACTGGTGCCCAGCCGCAGAAGCATACGGTTCTAAACATGAACAACTGGGACCTCCAGCTGTGGACACCCTCCAGCCAGAACCATAGCCCAGGGCACAGTGGCCAGGGACACCCCTCCCTCCCTCCCTTCCTTTGGAGAACAAGTGACCCTCATACTGTATGCTGCTGGTCTGTTAGTGCATGTCTAGGCCTTCCCAGGCAGCTACTCACACTCCTGCCCTGCCACTGGCCAGAGGCCCCCTTATACCAAATGTTTCCAACAGAGCCCAGAAGCTCTCAGACCCTCAGTATCTCCCTCTATAAAAGGAAAATCAATTGCTCCCACACAAGCTGAGGGTCCCATTATCAGCATCATGTGCCAGGTAAACAGTCAGTGTTCGGTCCGTGCATGTAACCGTCTCCGAGATGAAGTAGGGAAGTGAGGAGGGGTCGCCTTCCTTCTGAAGCCCTTGGTGCATCTGCGGATGGAAACCCCAACACCACCCCAGGAGAGAGGAAGTGACTCTCACTGAGTCTCCACCCTAGCTCCAAACTGTCCCATGTGACCTAGCCACTGTGGCACCACCAGAAGCACCAACAGTCCTCTGTGCCTCTCTTCCAGCTCCCCGTGACCCTCCCTGCTCATGTCTCAGAGTCCACCCCAGGGTAAAGGAGCCTCCCTGAGCAGGTCCTCTGTTTCAAGTGTCCTGTCACACCCCACTCGTCCATTTCTGTGCCTCGCCAGGACACGAGGCAGATGACACCTTCCAGCCTGCGGGTGACACCATGTGACAACCAGAAGACTCCTAATAGGCAGCCCTGACTCAGGAGCCCAGCAGCCCATAAGAAGGTGCCTCGGGCACAGCCTGGGCCTCGTCCCTCTCAAGGAAATGTGCATGTTATTTAAAAAGGATGTCACAGCACACAGCATGCGGGCTTGGCTGCCAGCACTCTGATGCTGGTTATGGGCTCTAAGACCGGGCAACTGGCCAGACACCCAGCAGCTCACTGGCACTTACACACCCCAGCCTGCACCCTGGATGCCCTTCACTGGGCTGGCACAGACATGACCACCACAGGGCCTGAACAATACCTCCCTCCTGCCTGTCCTCTGAGCAGCTCTGGATAGTGTACAGCCAGGGCTGGCCAAGACTCCCCCAGAGGCCCAGAGCTCACCCTGATGGCCCTGCACACCAGGACAGGCAGGAGAGGGCCTTCTTTCCTGTCCCCTGTCTCTCCTAAGAGCTCTTGTTCCAGCCTTTGATCTTCCATAAGCATGGCTCCCTCTCCGCCATGACATTGACAATTGTTTATTAGTTCTGAAATAGCTGAAATCATGTCAAACATTCCGCATGTTAGAAAAATGTTTATGAAGTGTTATCATCGTTTATGTAACAGTGCGTGTTGGGAAAGAAGCGTAGATGCTGCAGACCACACAGGCCAAGCCCAGCGTGGCTGTGCCCGGGGAGGGGCTGTAGCCTGGAGTATGCCCAGGTTCCCCAGCTCTGGGAGCAGAACATTCTAGGTCCTGCAAAACCTCCAGAGCCTGGCCCAAGGCTTTGGGAAAGTCCCCTCACTCCCTGGGGGAACCAAAGTTTCATGATTTTCAACATTTACCACGCTCAGTCAAGGTCTAGTTCCTCTGGGCTTTAAAGAGCCCACTAGAATTACCACTGACAACCTCTGTTTGAAGTGGGCACTTAGCTTTCCTGCCTGTCCTACAGGGAGTGCTGCAGGCAAGTGTTTTATGCTGTGCTTTGTGTCACAGGATGGGCCCCAAGAAGACCTCAGGGACAATTAGGTGGGCATGGGATCTGCCCTATCCATCCTTACACTGACCCTTGCTGTCACCTCAAATGAGTTTTTCTGCAAAAATGCCAAAGGGATACATGGGCCAAATGTGCTGTCCCCAAAGAGTGAGGAAGAGTGGCCAGCAGGAGGCAGGGGGCCAGCATGTGCAAAGGCCCTGGAGAGAAGAAAGCGCAGAAACAACCAGGATGAGAACAAGACTATAGTGTTTGCGTTTTAACAAATAAAGCTTGCCTGAAGATCAGAGTGCAGTGCTAAGTCACTAGAGACCAGGCAGTGGAGGCACACACCTTTAATCCCAGGACTCAGGAGACAGAGTCTCTGTTAGTTCAAGGCCACCCCGGGCTACTTGAAATCTGTCTGAAAGAGAAACAGAGCTCACACAAAGATGATCCCAGCACTTGGGAGCCCACGCCTTTAATCTCAGCACTACTAGGGAAGTGGAGACAGGAGTGATGTGGCTGGGCAGAGAGAAGAGTATAAAATGGGAGAAGACAGCTCATACAGTCTGAGCAAGCAGTCTGAGTCTGAGGAGTCAGTCAGAACAGGCTTGCCCGTTTGGTCTGAGTATTGGTAGAGGTAAGAACTCTCTAGTTGCTGATGGCTCTGCTTCTTTTATATTTCAGCATTAACCTCTATATCTGACTCCAGGTTTTTATTATTAAGATCAATTAGAATTTGTGCTACACAAGACACAGAGTCAGGCAGCAGGGGACATTAGTGTTGTAGAAGGCAGTGGTGGACAGGGCAGATTCCAGGGCACAATTGCCAGCACAGCCCGAGACACAGGTCCCAACACTGAGGATCGGTGTTGCTTGACTGTTGTGCAGTCTCAAACAGTTCACTTCACCTCTCTGAGCGGATTTTCTGGCCTTTAAATCGGAACAAACACCACAGGAGAGACGGGAGCTGACACAAAGTATCAGGACAGCAGAAGGCAGTCAGCACTCTCATCAGATATCCATGGAGTCAGCTGCCCGTGGCTGTAGATTTGCCCTCTGAAGGAAATGCCCACAAAAGCCCTGTGCACAGATGTCTATGCAAACTCCACTAGTAATGACCTGAAGGTAACACCGTGTACATCCACTATCAGTCGGGTGATGTGCTCTGGCTCATCCACACAGGGATTCACCGACAGGCAAGCAGACAAGTGATGGCTCACCCACGAGAGGAAATACTATTCAGCCATAAACAGAAACAACATCCCACAGCATCCTGATCAGAAGTCAGGGAGAAGAAGCTGCAGAGGGTGTGGTTTTCTACGAACTGTCCAAAAAGAGCGGAATAGCTGTGCAGTGGTCACATCTGGGGAGAGAAAAAAGAGGGCACATGCCTGTCCCAACACTTCCTCCTGATGACTCTGGACCAGGTATGACATTCCCTAAGTCATTAACACCATACCTGTGTCCAGGCAAGGATTATTATTAATAAACAGGAGCTCTTAGGAAGAGGGAGCAACATCTGAAATCCCACATGAAACACCAGAAGAGCTGAAAACAGACACCCAAGCAACCCTTGTCCCTAATGCTCATACCAGTCAAAGTACAGATGCTCCCATTACCCAATGCTCACACTAGCCAAAGTGGAGGTGCTCCCAGTACCCAATACCCACACTGCTCATACCAGCCAAAGTGGAGGTGCTCCCCGGTACCCAGTGCTCACACCAGCCAAAGTGGAGGTGCTCCCCAGTACCCAATACCCACACCAGCCAAAGTGGAGGTGCTCCGTAGTACCCAGTGCTCACACCAGCCAAAGTACAGATGCTCCCCACACCCTTGGAGGGAGGGGTAGACAGAAACAGCACTTCTCCACACAGCAGAGGAGTAACCTCCAAGAACATTGTTCCTGGGGAAGGAAGCCAAACCCCAATACTGCACATTATACAATTCCAATTACAGGAAGTGAACAACTAGGTGAACTGGGTGTAGGAGGGAGTGGAGAAGAACTATTGAAGGGTCCCCCAGTCTCTCTTTGGTGTGGTGGAGTTGTAGAAGTGGTGTTGAAACTAGAGAATGCACTAAATGTCATTTAATTGTTCACTTTCAAGTGACTTATAGTTGGAGAGACGACTCAGCAGTTCAAAGCACTGATTTCTCTGCTTGAGGTTCTGAGTTCAATTCCCAGTACATAAGTCTATGTGGGTAGACTTATGAAACCTGATGCTGTCTTCTGGTGTGTGACATAGAGCAAACAAAACACCTATATATACAAAACACGTAATCAAATGACTCTCAGGCTTCGGCCGTGCCTAACCCTGATGTGCCTGCATCCCTGAGCCCCTGATGTGTCCGCATTCCTCGGCTCCTCATCTCACCTTGGACCCACAGGAAGCTGAGGACAGACCCCTTGCTCCAGGTGATTCTATGTAGTTCCACATAGAGCAAAGGCATGAAGCTCCAGCACCGGTCACCAGCAGCTCCCAGGGCAGGAAGAACCCTCCCTCATGGAGTGAGGCACCGAGTCCTATGGACAGACCCCCATGGCAAAGTTCTGGATACATTTCTTTGCCAGAACTCTGCTCATACCGTGTGCCTCCCATGATGGATTTGCTCCTTTTTAGCAGGTCACTCAAGTTAATCCTTAAGGTAAAACAAATGTTTCTCCGACAAGAAGCACATGGCAGATAGAACTTCCCACTGGAAAGAGGAACCCAGGCTCCACTCTGAACCTGGAGAACCAGGCTGTTAAGGGGCTCTGGTCCTGTGATGTACACTGCTACCCAAGGGCATCCTGGCGATCACCCACCCAGCCCCATTGATGCATCCATGTCGTTCCATGCCTCTGCTTTCCTGCTGAGTCTGAGTTCACAAAGAGGGTCATCAGAGGGGAACCACACCCCACATCCCATCCAGGGCGCTGAGACCCAGGGGCAGAGGCAACTTCTCTCTTCTCATATCTTCATTGTTTAATTGTTTTTAGGCCATAAAATCCCGACTTTAATATTTTCAACTCTTGTTTCTCATAAAACAACATTAGTATTCCTCTAAAGACACGCAGACCATTAATGTATCTTTATGATGTGCGCGGGATCCCTGGTGCCTGGACCGCAGCCTGCTGACACCAGACCCTGGCCTCACAGCCTTGGTTACAACATCTGGGTCTGACGCGGTCTCTGCACGCATGGCAGGGCGATGCAGTTTTACTATCTGTGACGTGCCAGCAGACAGCGCAGCCCAGTCCGAGGATCTGCTCTCTCTTCACTGACACCTCCTTCTCCCCTCTGTCTGCCCTCCACTAGAGTCACAGATCAAGTTATCCTGACCGACAGCCATTTACGGTTCCCATCATAAGCTCCTCCAACTCCAGGAAGCTGAGGCCACTCTAGGCAGATACACGAGCCCGGGAGCCCTGCCATCACAGCCCCAGGCCAGGGGACAAATGAGCAGAAAAACAAGTCCATGCTTCCCAGAGTTGAGTCCCCAAGGAGATCCAGAACTGCCTAGGACTGCCATTACCTGTCAGTGGTCTCCCTCAGCCCCTTCCCCTCTGTTAGACAACAGACAGCTGACCTGGCCCCAACTGGTCAGGAACGAAAGACGTTGCTAAGGAAGGATTCTGCCTACCCCCAGGACGTTCTTCCAGTGACACCCCACACAGTCCAGGAGCAGCTCCCTCTACTGCCTTGCTAGCTCTGGAACTATAGAGGCCAAATGTGACCAGAGCAGCTATGGTTTTGCCCCAGGGAACAGGACCTCCAGCAGGAGGGCAAGAATGAGAAGAGCAGGGGTCAGGCTGCACACAGCTCACTGGCCTCTCCAGAGCAGAGATTTGAGATTCCTAGCAGGCGTAGTGGCACACTCCTTTAATCCCAGCACTTAGGAGGCAGAAGCAGGCAGATCTTTGAGTTTGAAGTCATCCTGGTCTAGAGAGTGAGTTCCAGGACAGCGAGGGCTACACAGAGAAACCCTGTCTTGAAAACAAAAAACGTAACAAAACAAAAAACCTTGGGATTCCAAAACCTTAGCAACCAAGAAAAAAAAATACCCGCCATTTAAACCTTTTTAACTCTTTTTTTGATTTTTGAAACACAATGTCATGCAGTCCAGACTGGGCAGGCTCAAACTTGACTGTGTATCTGAGACTGACCTTAAATTCCTTACCCTCCTGCCTCTACTCACTGAGTACTGGGTTACAGGTTTATACTCAAACTTTTATTTCAATTGAATGCTTCTTTAGATAATTGTGGGTTCACAGGCAGAAACGACCCTGCTACTCCAGGCAAGGGTCTGTAGACCACCGAAGACTGTTGATGGTTCTCAGCCGTAAAATCCAGCCACCTGAGGAACCTCTGAGGACCCTCAGGCCTGGGAAGATACCCCAACGCTAAGAGACAGTAGTTGAGAGCAGATACTGCTCTTGCAGAGGACTTGAGTTCAGTGCCCAGCACCATGCCAGACAGCTCACAAATCCAGCTGCAGGAGAACAAGATACCTCTGGCCTCACTCGAATATACAAACCCACACACAAATGTACACATACATATAATTTTTTAAAATAATAAAAATCAATATATTTGTAAAAAGATCCTTAGGTCTGGGTACACAGCTCAGTAGTAGAGCACTCACCTAGCACACGGGAAATCCTGAATTTAATGCCTGAGTCAATGTAGGCCAGTGTGTTCCCGTCCCAACGGCCATTTTTAAATGATCACATGGAAGCTTATATTAATTGTAAATGCTTGGCCAATAGCTCAGGCTTATTACTAACTAGTTCTTACAACTTAACCCATTCCTATTAATCTATGTGCTACCTTGAGGCTTGTGGCTTTTACCTCTAACCCATTTTGTGTGTCTGACGACTCCTCTGACTCTGCCCTTCCTCTTCCCATCATTTTCAGTTTGGGTCTCCCACCTAACTTTATCCTGTCCAGCTATTGGCCAGTCAGCTTGTTTATTAAACCAATCACAGTGACATATATTCACACAGTGCACAGAAGTCAAGCACGTATCCTCCACTTCAGCCCTGGGATGCAGAGGCAAGACAAGGACAGCCTGAGCTATACAGTTGTCCCCTGAGGTCCATGAAAACCTCTTTTTGGTCTTTTGGTACAAGACCTCACTTTGTTACCCTGGCTGGCCTACAATGCTCTGTGTAGACTAGGCTGGCCTCTAACCCATGGAGATCTACCTGCTTCTGCCTCCCGAATGCCTGGTCATGACAGCCCTTTTGACAACAACCACAGCTGATAAAGGAGTCAGAATATTCGCAGTGTCTTTAACCCTGAGAAGGAGGGTAGCCCACTGTGTGCGGAGAGAGACCAGGCTATTTAGAGGAATGCCCAGAGCAGGCAAATCCATTAACATGAGAAGTCTAGTGACTGTCAAGGGAAAAGCAGATAAACCTAGGGTTTTCCTCTGGGTGAGGAATCAGATAGACACCGTGGTTGTGTAGATTGGTGGTGTGGCCAACGGAAGCATCTCTGAGTGGTTCGTGCTAGGGTGGCTATAATACTAACCAGAAGAGGACCTGGAAGGAAGCAGGCTCATCCCAAGAAGAGGGAACCTGGGGAGGGGACAAGAGGGACAATAAAAGGAGACTTTGGCCTTATTCAGTGTTGGCCAAGTGGGTCATCCTTGCAATGTCTGTGTTATCAAAAGGAACTATAAAGACAGTGTGCTAACACAGAGGTCATGTGGGGGGCAAATGAGGGGTGCCTCTCCCCTCTAGTTGCTTCCCCGGTGCTGCGTGCTCCATGTTAGGTACATAGCCGGCTGCCAGAAAAGGTCCCATCCCCTCCCCCTCCCCCCACAGAAGCCCATCCGCAGAAAGGTGGAGACAGGGGCCCGAAATTGTCATATAAAGAAGCCCTGCTCTGCAGGACCCCTCTGGGGCCATATTAATAGGTGACACATTTATCTGGGGGCTGGGGCTGCAGGGCTGGACTGGCTTGGTACCGGCCACCCACCCAACCCCTTATCTATTAGTCCAGTAACACAAACATCAGTGGCTGGGCAGCTTTTAAAGGTGTGCTCACAGGCAGCTGTCTTTGAAGCCTTATCTCCAGCCCTCCCTGCTCAGGGATAAAAGCCCAGGGCCGCCTCACCTCTGGGCTGGGCTTTTTGCCCCCAACTGGCTCAGGAATCAGGGCTGGGGGCCATGGGAGCTTCAGGGATAGCCTTGGTGTCACCCAGAGGAGCCTTGCTGAGCTCAGGGGTCACCACATCCTCCGAAGCTCAGACCACCTGTCCACTTTGACCAACTCCCCTGCATAGGATGCATAGGTGAAGGATGCCAACGTGAGACCCCCGGGCCTCACAACAGCCCTGTGTCACAGATACGTGAACTGGGGCTCACATTAGACTTCCTACATGCTGATTCTGACCATCAGAAGTCTCCTGGACGTGAAGACACAAGCTCACGTTTGCAGCCATTCAGGGCCCAGAGTCAGACATAAAACCTTGTAGGACATCAGCAGCTTCTGAGTGACTGGGAATACAGTTCAGTAGGTAGTGAGCTTGCCTTGCGTGCACGATGCCCTGAGTTCCATCCCTAGCACAAGAGGGGATGAGAAGAATACGAACAGGAGGAGGTAAGGAAAGAACAAGAAAGAGAAGGAGCAGGAGGAGGAAGTTTGACATGGGCCCAACAGAGCAGAGGAACGGTGGTTTGGGAAGGAGTCACCTTTCTCTCCCTCCCTGCTTTCTCTAGTTCCATCGCCTCCATCTTATTCCTCACCCCACACCCTCCTTTCTCCTACACCATCTCCTGATCGTGTGTGTGTGTGTGTGTGTCTTCTCTGGTTTATTTTGATTAAGTATCATTTGCCCCATGCTACACCAAAGACACCCTCGAGCTGCCACAACCAATATTCATTTTTTTCTCCCCATGCTCGTCCACAGCTGGTGTGGCCAGAATGGCCAACTATTTTTTTGTAGGAGTTCCTAAAGAAGGAGAACCACATGGTACCCTTCCTGAACTGCACACAGTAGGCGCTCAGCCATAGCACCCCATTCCTTATCTCCAGTCTTCACACAGTGGGCAGTCAGCAGAGGGCACCCCACCCCTGCCCCAGTCCCTACACAGCACAGATCTGTTAGCAATGAGCATGCTCAGTGGGATCCTATGGCTACAGTCTCTTTGGCCGACACCCACAGGTCCTGCAGGACAGAGGGTGGCCTACAAATGCACTCCCCGAGGCCTCCCATGACGCCTGCCTCAGTAGCCTCATCTGCAACTCCAAGCCTGGGCTCTGAGGCTTAGCTAGGCAGAGAGGAGATGGGGCCACACCCTCTCTCAGCCTGGAGAATGGAGATTTTCCTATCTGTGTACTCAGGGCTTCCCCACGTGTAACCATGGTGCCCATGAAACGGCCTGTGTCCCTGAAGACCCACAGGCCACCCAGCTTACCTCCTAGGAAAGCCACGGAGCCCTCCAAGTCTTATAAGATTTGAGCCCCGCATCCCTGTACTCTCCCAGCCAGCTTCTTCCTGAGATGAACACAAGAGCACAGGCTCTCTGGAGGACCCATTTAATAGAACATCTCAAGGGTTTAGTTCTTAACTGTAATTGATAGGAGAGGTAGCCGGACTGAGGCAGAAGGACAGCAAGTCCGAGGCCTGCTTGGCCTAGAGACTTGGCTCAGTAGTAGTGCACTTGCTTAACACGTGTGAGTCTCTACAGTCTACCCCCAATAGCATCAAAAAAAAATCAAATAAATGAGGTCACCTTGGGCAACTTAACAAGATTCTGTCTTAAAATGAAAAAAGGCCTAGGGGTGTACCTCAATGCTTACATGACATGTACAAGGTTCTGGGTTCAATCCCTAGAATCACAAAAAATTAATTGAAAAGAAAAGATGTTTTTATTTGTAAGTTTTTATAATAAAGTTTTATTATTTGTATATTTATCTTCTTAATGTGTATGGCTACTTTGTCTACCTGTGTGTTTGTACACCACATGCGTGCTTGCTAATCTCAGGGCAAGGGACTGGAATTACAGATGGTTGTGAGCCACCATGTGAGTGCCGGGACTTGTAGCCAGGTTCTCTGGAAGAGCAACTTCTATTCTTAACTGCTGAGCTATTTCTCCAGTCCATATGTTTTAATTTAAAAGGAAGGAAGGAAGGAAGGAAGGAAGGGAGGGAGGGAGGGAGGGAGGGAGGGAGGGAGGGAGGGAGGAAGGAAGGAAAAGAGAGACAAGAAGAAAGGAAGGAAGGAAGGAAGGAAGGAAGGAAGGAAGGAAGGAAGGAAGGAAGGAAAAGAAAGAGGTTTAAGTGGACAAAGGAAAAACTTTGGAAGAAGCCCCAAGAGGCCATACTCCGCTCCCTTCCAGTGGATAGGGGGTACCATGGGGTCTCCAGAGGCCAGCTCTGGCTCCAGCATGCCTGGAATGTGGGACAAGGAGTAATGAGTTAGAGGTGCCTATGTACCCTTTCTAGTGCCAAAATCCTGAATCTCTGACACATCATCAGATCACAGTCACTTTCCCCAAACAGCAAGAGAAGCTACTTCAGCCCCAAGGCGGTGAGGACCAGACCATGGCCTCCTGAACCAGACCTTTTCCGAGATGGTTTCTGTAGTCTTATCTCGTGTTGGCATCACCTCCATCTCTGAGCTCAGGACAGGCTTTAGGCTTTCTCAAGGTCACCCAGGAAGGGTGAATGAGTTAGTGGCACTTCCAGTAGCCTGGGCACTAGGAGAGGGTTGTGGATTCGTGTAGGCAAGGCTGGGCTCCTGTCAGTAACTAAACAAGGATTCGTGCTGGCTAGTCTTAGGTCAAATTGACATACAAACCAGAGTTATCTGAGAAGATGGAGCTTTAATTGAGAAAATGACTCCAGAAGACCCAGCCATAAGGCATTTTCTTAATTAGTTATTGATGGGAGAGAGCCCAGTCCATTGTGAGTGGTGCCATACCTGGATTCTATAAGAAAGCAAGCTAAGCATCCATGGGATGCAAGCTAGTAAGCAGCACTCCTCCACGGCCTCTGCATCAACTCTTGCCTCCTGGTCCCTGTCCTGTCTTTTATGATGAACAGTGATGTGGAAGTATAAGCCAAAATAACCCTTTCCTCCCCATCTTGCTTTTCGGTCATGGTGTTTCTGATGCAATAGTACAAATCCTGGCTAAGATAGCCATGACGCTGGAGGCCTCATGAGCCATATAGCCAACATGTACCGGATGTGGGTGGACATCAAATGGCCTCTGCCTTGAAGGGTGGTGCCAAAGAGGGGCTGAGCCTTAAATAGAGTGGTCACTAAAAAGAGTGGGGGTCTGGTGGGACACCTACCAGCTCCGAGGCTTTCTGAAACAAGTGTCTACTTTTTATCCCCTGAGAGGCTACAGACCTGCCCCCACCATCTGCTGCATCTCCACAGCCTCTGATGGATCCCAGACTAGCAGCTCCAGGAAGACTTAGATCCATGGAAATGTGGAATAAGTCTGGAAAAAAAAAGCCTGCCAGGATGAGAGCAATAAAAATAGAAGCTGTCTCCCAAGGCCTGGCTCCACCTTGCAGTGTGTGAACCATGGGGGTACCTTCAGACAGTCCCACCCTTAACTCTGAGGCTCCCTCTCACAAGGGACAGTCCTCGGGTAAGGCCTCAATTCCCTGGCCTCAGTTTCTCCTCCTGTAAATAGAAAGGAGTGAAGAGGTTGATGCAGGCAACACCCTTGGCCTTCAGCAAGACTAGACAAAGGCAGTGGTTAGCATCACTGTCACCGTGGCAATTGTTCCAGCAAAGTGCTGAGGACAGAGGCCCTGAAGACAGAGGGCTGATGCTCCCCATCACCTGCTCACCATCCAACCATGACCATGGAGAAATGATCAACGATCCCTGGTGGTGTTAGGATCCAGAAAGATGTCGCCAGTAGGCAGAGTGGACACCTGCGGTCGTATGAATGTAACTGGCCCCCATAAACTCATAGGGAGTGGCACTATTAGGAGGTGTGGCTTTCATGGAGTGGGCGTGGCCTTGTTGGAGGAAGTATATGCTGTGGGAGCTGGCTTTGAGGTCTCCTATATATCCTACATTCCAGTGTCACAGTGTGGTTCCTGTTGCCGTCTGATCAAGATGTAGCCGGCACCGTGTCTGCCTGCATACCACCAAGCTCCCGGCCATGATGATAAAGGACTGAACCTCTCAACTATAAGCAGTCACCTCAGTTAAATGTTTCCCTTATAAGAGTTGCTGTGGTCATGGTGTCTATTCACAGCAATAGAAACCCTAAGTAAGACAGCGCCTGAACATATTCTTACAATGCCATATCATGTCCCTGAGCATCATCCATCTGAATCTGTGTTTATTGCGTATCTGCAATCCTTTTCTGACCAGGACCACTTCTTAAAATGCTAAAGAGCATGGCTAGGACTAAGGCTGCTTTGCCTTTTAGCTCCACCACCCAGTCCAACATGGTGGAAGCCATGCTCACAGCCCCATTTCCAGGCACACAACGGGTCTATGCTGCTGTTAAGCAGGTTGTAGCACTCTGCTCACGAGCCCCATTGAAGTGCTCAGCCTCCTGAAAGAACCAGAGTTTGTGCTGGCAGCGTGAGCCAGGAAGCCATCACCTGAAGGTTTTGCTGCTAATGGTGAATCAGGAAGATCTCTCTTAAAGGGGCCGCAGCGTCCCTGCTTAGCCCCAACAAACAGAGCCTATCTGAAAAAATACAAGAACCTGCACTTAACTCTATTCTTTTGTGTCTAGAATTTCTTTCCAAGCTCTCCCAGTTTTATGTGGATTTAATCAGCCCACATTGGGCCGGGCGGTGGTGGCGCACGCCTTTAATCCCAGCACTTGGGAGGCAGAGGCAGGCGGATCTCTGTGAGTTCGAGACCAGCCTGGTCTACAAGAGCTAGCTCCAGGACAGGTTCCAAAAACCACAGAGAAACCCTGTCTTGAAAAACCAAAAAAAAAAAAAAATTAATTAATCAGCCCACATTGGGTGCCCATCTGTAACCGGAAGCTGCCCAGACCTTAAATAATCACACAGAGACTATATTATTTGCAATATTATTTGTGGCCAATGGCTTACATGTATTTTTAGCTAGCTCTTATATCCTAAACTCCATCTCTATTAATCTGTGCATCACCACCAGGTTGTGGTTTACCAGCAAAGTTCTGGCAGGCTCTGGCAGGACATCTGTCTCCTGCAGTGGCTACATGGCTTCTCTCTGACTCTGCCTCCTTTCTCCCAGCATTCAGTTTAGTTTTCCCACCTAGCTCTATTATGCCCTATCATAGGCCAAAGTAGCTTCTTTATTCATTAAACAATAAAAGCAACATATATACAGAAGGGAATCCCACATCAGAGAGAGGAAGGGGGGAAAGAAATGAAGGAAGGAGAGACAGAATGAGGAAGGGAGGGAGGGAGGGAGGAAGGGAGGGAGGAGGAAAAAGGAAAGAAGGAAGGAGAGACGGAGGAAGGGAGGGATGGAGGGAGGGAGGGAGGGAGGGAGGAAGGGAGGGAGGGAGAAGGAAAAAAGAAAGAAGGAAGGAAAGATGGAGGGAGGGAGAGGGAGGGAGGGAGGGAGGGAGGGAGGGAGGGAGGAAGGGAGGGAGAAAAAATGAAGAAGGAAGGAGAGAAGAGAAGACCAACTTAGGCCTGGCAGTGCACTTAAAACCCCAGCTGCTTGGGAAGCAGGCAGTAGAGGACAGAAAGTTCAAGACCAGCTTGAGCTACATAGTGACACCCTGTCTCAAATTAAAAAAAAAAAAATCTTTTGAGACACAGTCTTACTTAGCCCAGGCTGGCCTCAACTCATGGAGGTATGTACCACCATACTTTGTTTTATGTCGTGCTGGGCATCAAGCCCAAGGCTTTATTCATGGAATACAAGCACTGTACCTACTGAGCTATATACTCCCAGCCCCTTCTATTTTTAAAAAATATTTAAGAGCTGAAAATATAGCTCAGTGGTGGACCAGTATGCCCTAAGTTCTACCTCAGTACCATAAAAAAAAAAAATCAGCCATATGAGGCAGAGCTGCGTAAAACTAAGCTAATGGTCTTTAATGTACAGGATGAATGTTCTCAAATGAGTCCTCCCACACACAACCACAACCAAGAAACTGATGGTTCATCGCCCAAGAAGCTGGCTCCTTAGGCTGCTTGTCAGTGGAAATCCTGGTCTCTACTGCCTATGCTGCCCTTACCCACATGGAGCAGAGGTGTAGACATCAGAGCCCTGCCTCTGGGTTGCCCCGGAGTTTTCCATCTCAGAGGTGGGCCCTCTGTTTACCCACTGGGGAGTTCAGTTGGGAGTAATTATAAATACAGCTGCTGGGCTGCTGGGCTGCTGGGCTACTGGGCTGCAGGGCTGCAGGACTGCTGGGCTGCAGGGCCAGTGTGCGTGGACCTCTGAGAAAATAGCCTCTGCTCAGTTATTAACACTGTTCTCAGTGCCCCTTCCTTGTCCATTCATCCAGCCCTAAACAGAAAGGGTCCCACTGCTGAGTACCCACTGAGGTAGATCCTGGCAAAAGCTTTAACTGCAACCCCAGGTCTCCTTCTGAAATGCCTAGGAAGCATACTACACAGACGCTGGGTCAGGAGCTGGGGACAGAGGAACCAAAACAGAATTGCAGTGTACAAACCCCAGCTCTGGTCCAGACATGAACCTACATTGCTAAGGTGGAGTATGTGACTCTTCCTCCCCACAGAGAACCAACAAGATGTGTACACACAAGCCCTTAGACATGTATACACATTCCTAGGCATGCACATACACAGTTCTAAGATATGCACACACAGTCCCCAGACATATACACACAGTCTCCAGGCATGCAACACACAGTCCCCAGACATGTACCTACAATCCCCAGGCATGTACACACAGCCTTCAGACATATACGCACAATCTCCAGCATGTACACACAGCCTTCAGACACGTATACACAATATCCAGGCATGCACACATCCCCAGACATATACACACACAGGTTTCAGGCATGCACACACAGTCCCCAGGAATACAGTCCCCAGACATGCATCCGAAGCCTCTAGACATACTCATACAGCCTCTAGCCTATAGACCCTGCCTCACACACAAGAACAAGCCCATGCACATGGCATACATACCTGCCGAACACCCACAGGCTGAGGGACCACCATCAGTTGCTTTCAGACGTCAATATGTGTGTCCCAGCTGTGACTTAGCCATAGGCTGCTGCACAAAATGCCGTAGGCTAGGGCTGACAGGAAGCAAAAATGTACCTCTCACGGTCCTGGAAGCTGGAAGTCCAAGGGAAGATCTGATGACAACCTTGTCTCTGTCTCATCTGGAGGGAGCTGGAGCTTTCTAATCTCTCTATAAGAGCACTGGTGCCAAGCCAGACAGTGGTGGCGCACGCCCTTAATCCCAGCACTCCAGAGGCAACGGCAGGTGGGTCTATATGAGTTTGAGGCCAGCCTGGTCTTCAGAGTGAGTTTCAGGACAGGCTCCAAATTTACACAGAGGAACCCTGTCTCAAAAAACAAACAAAAATGTCAACGTATGAGTTGGGGGGCACTTCAGACCTTAGCCTAATGCAAGCCCACATGGACCGCGCCCACTCCCTTCTTGGTGCACGTGCAAACACACCGCGTGAGCAGACATGTCTCACAAAGGCCCAACCAGGAGGTAGGGAAAAGGAGTCCACAGTGCTCTGAGGTCTAGAACTTTCCCCTTCTAGGAAGGTCATCCTGGGGCTAGACACAGTTCATCCTTGCCCCACGCCCAGGGCCAGCTGCCAGCAGAAGAAAGTCTTCTATCCTTCAAGACCTGGGACTTCTTCCTCTCCTAGTCAACATGGTGCTCTGATGGATCTTCACTGCCTACCTTCTGTGGCCCCATAAATAGGGGAGTGCCCCCCTGCTTCTGGGCAGAGCCTTAACAAGCTAAAGTAGGGGATGGTGATGGGCAAGTGAACAAGAGAGAAAGGGCAGTAGGAGAGGTCGCTTGTTCGTTCACAGCTGCTCAGACCCAAAATAATCACACAGAAAACTATATCATTTGAATCATTGCTTGGCCAATAACTTAAGTATATTTTTAGCCAACTCTTATATCCCAAACTAGCCCATCTCCTTTAATCTGTGTATCACCACATGGCTGTGGCTTACAGGCAAGGTTCCATCTGGTGTCTATCTCTGAAGCTCCTACATGGCTTCTCTCTGACTCCGCCTTCTTTCTCCCAGCATTCAGTTTAGTTTCCCCACAAACACCTCTGTTGTGCCCTGCTATAGGTTCAAGGCAGTTTCTTTGTTAATCAATGGTATTCACAGCACACAGAGGGGAATCCCACATCAGACAGTAATTTGGGCATCCATGGCCTCAGAGGGCACTGTTTCCTGCATGAATGCAGCCATGATGTCACTATCTAGAGAGGAAATGGCATGACAACAGTGCCTGGCCTCTCTAGCACCCTGAGCCAGGCTACCTCATACCAAGCCAGCTCCCTGCCCTATTTGTCACCCCAGATTCCACCTGCTGGGGCAGTCAGCCTGAAACCCAGAGATACCCACCCACTTGGAACATCCACAGACCTGAGGCTCAGCCCCTGCCCACCTCTACCACAAGTAGAAGCTAGCTGTCTGTCTCTGCAGGGGCATAGTGGGTATTAGACAAGCCCCAACCCAGTGAAATCTCTCTGAATAGTAGTCTCTAGAGGCACAGGGCCTGGGTTTTGTTTTTTATCCACAAGCCACAGATGAAGAAACCAAGTCAGGACAAGGGAACTGCACCTACCCACGGCCATCCTGGCCACAGACCAGGAAACCAAGGTTAGACAAGGAAATCTGACCTGCCGAAGGTCAGCCAAGGCAAGCTGAATGTAGATAGCATGATGGCCTCCTAAGCATCTAGTCCCTAAGTGGCAAGGCCAACAGCATCTCCTCTCCCTTCATAAGTGCCCACACAGCATGGCTGTGCCCCTGGGCTAGCCAGCGCTCCTATCCAGGGCCCCATAGGATGCTCCCCGTGACGGTCAAGCTAAGGCACCCAGGCAGCTGGGATTATGGGGAAACAATCTAACTCTATGCTCATGGCCAGCCGGTTCTTCCACTCTCTCTGAGATGGCCAGACCAGTCGAGCGGCTTTGGGCAGTCCCTGCCTCCTAGCAGCTCCCGGCTGGGAGAATCGGAAACCCGTCAGGCGGGTTTGGTCAAAATTCTGTCTTGCAAGTTCATGCTGCTTGCTCCTATCTCTCCCAGGAGGGGATCACACGGGACCGAGGCCCCTGGAGGTCCAAGGCTGGCCAAGAGGCCATGTGAGTACACGCTTACAGCAGGCAGGGCCCTTCCAGGAGCTGGGTGGGCTAGAGTTGTTGGGGTGCTCACCTTGGGGGCTGGAGACCCAGCTCAGACTTCAGAGCAGGCAGCCCTGAGGCAGAAGGCAGGAAGCAGAAGGCCTGGGAGGCGGGAGGCAGGGACAGGCAGGCTGGCCTGCCTTCACCTGTGGGAGGTAAGGAGGACTGCCTGATGCCTGCTCCTGGGGACCAAGCAAGGAGGAGGAAGGCTCGAGGGTTTCCTGGGCAGAACTTTGGGAGCAGCAAACGTGAACCCTGGTGAGACACTCTGGCCCCAATCTCTGCAGGGGGCTCCAGGGCCTAGGATATAGGCTGGTGTCCTATCCCTAATAGGCACAGTGTCCTCAGTCTCTCACCACCTAGCCCCTGTGAGTCCAGAGACTGTGCAGTCATGGGGACGAGGGGAGCACAAGGCCATGTCCAGCCGCCCATAGCTCCGAGCTTGGCAGGGGGACATTGTCAGGCCCTGAAGTTGGGTCAATAGCTGCAGTACTGCAGCAGGCAGTGGGAGACAGTAGGATCAATCACTGGCCTACTCAGTCTCCTAGTCTCCTGCCCCAGGTCTGGGAGGATGGAGTCAGGTTGCAGGACCTTCTGTCACCTGAGCTGCAAAGCTACCTCAGGCAGGCTGTGTGCACACAGGCATGAGACATGAAAATGTCTGTGTCCACTGCCTGTGTGTACACAGCCATCCCTAGCCCCGTGTAAGGGTCGTATGCATGAAAGGGGACGGGCTGATGGTGTGCAAAGGCATTTACTTTTGGCATGTATACACAGATGTGGGTTTCTCCAGCCGTTGCTTTGTCTGTCTGTGGAGGCTACCTGTCTCTGCGGGTTTATTGTCAGAAAGATATCAGAAGACACCTCTCCACATAGCCGCAACCCAGACCGACCCAAGAGGTTGCCGGGAGGCCCGTGTGTCTAGCCTGTATCTCTTGTGACCTGATGATGGTAGGCAGATACCATCTCTTAATCTCAGATTTCTATAAATTAAGAGCTGCCATAGGTGACCATGAAGTGCACATGGGAGCACGTGGGCTTAGAAGCCACCCCCCCGTCCCTGTCTGGTCCCCTGGATCATGGAAGCTCCCACTTCATATCAGGCTCCTCCTATCTCTGTGGTCACCACCACCAGGTTTATGAATGGGGAAACTGAGGCACAGCCAGATGAGTAGCAGCTTGGCTAAAGCTACTGTGGGAGATGCTTTGCCCATCCCTTCAGTCTCCCATTCAGAGGATGAGAGGAGATGGAAGCAGCCAGACTCTTGTTCAAATCCAGCCTCTGCCTCCCTGCCTCTTGTCTGCTCCGTGTCTTGGAGTCTGAATGCGTAGCATGGGATACTCAGTATTTCCTCAGTACTGTGTACAGCAGCATCTGCCGTCATTACCACCTCTGTGGCCATTGCTGCTTTCTGTGGCTAAGTGGACATCAGATGGTTTGACTAACAGCTCATCCTTAAAGAAACAGAATGAGGGTTTGCTGAAGAGTCCTCTTCCCTTGAGGGCCTTCTAGAAGAAAGGGGGCCAGGCTTTGAGGAGAGCCAGGCAGGGTGGAAGTCGTTGGTCTCTGATTTAGCATTCTGGGAAGGGAAGGAAGCCAGCTGCCGTCACCCACCAGTGACAGGAGTCCAGGGGCTCCAGCTGCCCCAGAGAACACATCTAGGTATGGCCACTGAGCCACCTCTTGGGCTTTGCCACATCTGTTCTTATTGGGAGTTACAGCTGGGGCCATGAGCCCTGCCCTGAAGGGAATGCATGGCACCTTCCCTGGGAATGGCCACCAAAACCCACGGACTAATGGTCATTTTGTGTCCACCGTCTGCTTAGAACACAGGAAGGGATCTGTCCTCCTACAAAAGGTCTTTTTGTTTGTGAGACTCAGGTCTGTCCCAGGAGGGAGGGCACTGTTAGTCCCCTGGGAGCTGTACATGAGGGAGATAGGAGGTTCAGGGTTCCCTCTGTCACACACAGAATACGGCCACCTGACTTCTGCCTGGAACATGTGATACCCGTGAGAGTCTTACAGAAACCCAATACAGGACATGGGTGTGTCATTACCCCCAGATGAGGAAACAGGGGCTCAAAGCAACTCACCCGAGGCTATACACAGGAAGGAAGAATCGTATTCAAAGCCCAGGTTAGTGCTCTAGGCTAGCACTCCTGTGTCCTCTGGGACACCAGCCTGCTGGTCTGCTGTGACTGGCAATGGGAGGCCCCTCTGGGGAACTGTGAGGTACAGGTGAAGGGTCTGAGGTTCAGTTGAGGCTCCTTGGAGGCAGGTGAGCCTGAAGAACAGGTGGGGGCTCTACAGAACAGGTAGGGCCCCACAGAGTAAGTGGGGGGGTCTAAGGTTCAGGTGGGGCTCCTGGGAGGGCAGTAGGGACACTTGGGGTAGTGGAGGCCCCCATGGAGCATATACGTGCCTTAGAAGGTAAAAGGGGACCTGAAGGTGCTGATAGGGGCTCTTGAGACAAGTAGAGGTGCCATGGAGTAGGTGGAGATTCAAGTAAGGGACTGGGGGTGGGGATGGGGAAAGAAGGGGAGGGAACCTGAGGCTCAAGTTGGCTCCCCGGGGAGGCAGGCGGAGCTTAGAGTATGCCTCCTGGTGAGAACTTGTGATAGCAAGCTTCTGCCATCCCTCAGGCTTCCTCACTGTAGAGTGCTTTCCTAAGCACTGACAGGGGAGCGATCTGGCTTAGGGACGTGCTCTGTCTGGTTCTGGTGAGCCGCACTGAGTTGGTTCGAATAGCACTCAACCTGTCCATGTAGAAGCCAGCCATATCTCACATCCTCCTGCCTCTTGCCGGCTTTAATTCTAAACAAACCACCTCTGTCCCTGCATCTTCACAGACAAAGGGAGGCAGATTGGCCTGAAGGTGTGTAATGTCTTTGTAGGTGGCAGCTGCTCCCAATGTCGTCTCTGCCTCCCCAACTGCTCTGGCAGCAGCAAAAGATGGAGCAGAAGCTGTTCTGCTGCCTTGTCCCTCCACCAGCTCCTTCCCAAGGGCTCAGTGCCCACACAGACATTCCAACCTGGATGTCAAGAGTGAGGGCCCTGTCTAGGGACCTAAGGTTCAGGGTTAAGGTTCATATCTCTGCCTACCCCCATTACCACTCTGCATTTTTGCAGCCCCAAAGCACCCTCACACATTCCTGGGTCCCACCCTTCTGGGTTGAAGATCGCACCAAGCTTATCACCTTTGCAGGCTTCTTACTTCACAGCTCCCTACAGCTGGATGCAAAGACAGCCATGGCCTCTGAAGAGACCCACTCCCACCTACAGAGCTCCCTGCATTCCCAAGACTCACAGAGCAGGCCTCCTGGGGACAGCCACTCTGTTGGCACAAGGCTTCTGGGCATGGGCCTGTGTATTCTTAAAAGCCAGGTTCATTCCTCCCATGGGTGCCCATTTCTGCACCAAAATGGCTTGAAGGATGCATCCAGGCATCTACCACCCTCCATTTCCTTTCCCTGCCTGGACCCCTAAAAGTCTAGAATGGTAGAAGCTGGGCACAGGGACACCCTAGGCACGGCAGGGGCCCAGGAAACTGAGTTCCACTTTATCTCAGTTGTATGTGTCTCTGTCATCTGATTACCAGGGAAGTCACGTCATCCCTAGAGCAATGTTACCCTGGATCAAGACGACCTTGTTTGATCTTGTCACGGCCCTGGGTCCCTGGACAGGACACACCATGGAGATCTGAGGGAACTAAGCCAGTGTCCAGCAGAGAATTCAGGACTGCTCTTTGGGGACCTTGAGAGTAACAGCCTAGTGGTCTGTGCCATAGGCTAGAATGAAGAAACTAAACAGCATATAGACCCAGAGCCCATATAGACCTCACCCCAGCCTACAGGCTCTTCTACAGGTGTTGGCCCAGCCCATAAAGCAGGTGCTAGGGACTGGGGAAGAACCACCTGCTGGGCGAGTCTGGGTGGAATTGCAGGTGCTGGCTTAACCCCTTCCTAGCCCTGTTTGTCCCAACCAGCTGGTCCCACCTCCTTGCCTTCAGCAAGGTAAGGCCTACACAGCTGAACATACCAGCCCTCTGGAAAACATCCTGAGCTCATGCTGGGTGAATAATCAAGTCTGAGTTCAAATCTACTCCCCATCCCCACTCCATCCCCCCAACAAGGTGGGGGCAAGTCCTCTTTGAACCTCAGTTCCCCCACTTGGAGAGAAGTTCCTGGAGCTATCTTGAGGATTAAATGGTAAAAAATGATACCCACCCGTATTGAATTCAAGGAAGAAAAAAGGCAGCTAGGTCCTGGTCGTGTGACCTAGGACTGGGACACTCAGCCTCTGACCCCTCAAGGCTGGGGCAGTTAGCCCACAAGGATATCCCTCCTTGAGATGAGCCTTGGCTCCCAGACCCTGGTTGAGGGACCTCCCAATTCTTCATTCCCGCGTCCCTCATCTACCAAACACAGAGCCACCAACTGTCACTTCCAGGACTATAGCCAGCTCTGGGAGAGCTAGAGCCCAGGTGGATCTGTGAACAGTTTGGGAGCCCATCTTCTTCCTGGTTTCTGTCCCCACACCATAGATGTCTTTGCTTGGTGAGTTCCCGTGGCCACCACGGCCACAGTGTAGCACAGGATCCACTGCCCTTCTCCCTACTCCTAGCTCAGCCTCCAGAAGTCAGTCCGTCCAGTACTCTGACCCCATGCAGTTTTTACTCTTAACCCTTCCATCCTCCACCATCCAACCTTTAGCCATTCACTCTCTGCCCCTCCCCCTGGGCAGCCCCTCACAGAAAACGCATTTGCCCCACACCTGAAGAGCTCTCCTCCTTTTCAGCCCAAGCCCCTACTTAAATCAACCTTCTCCCCAACTCCCCTACCTACAGGCTGGACCCAGAAGGACAGTAGAGCTCCCAACCCTCCTGTGACTAGTGCAGAGTGGCCAGCGCACAAGGAGCCATGGACAGCTTCATGGAGTCACTGAACAGACTGAAGGAGGCCCATGAGAAGGAGGTTCTGGGTAAGTGGTTAATAGAAGGCTCCCCTGTGCTCATAGGAAGATGGTCTTGGGGGTCTGGGCAGGTTAGGGAACTTCCAGGATACCCCTTTAGTACTCAGTAGGTCTGTCTGTAAAACAGAATCCTGACCAAAGGACACAAGTGCGCGGTATCCAGACTCGGCCTGGAGCACTTCCTCATCCAGAATGTTTTCAGACCACACCCCATGGTGTGAACCGGAAGAGGGACCTATTCAGAGATCACCATCAACACCTCATGACCACAAGCTGCATCCAGCCCCCAAGCACAGCCCTGCTGTGTCTTCTCAGAGGACTAGCAGGTCCAGCACAATATCTCCTAACTCGGAGGGCAGTCTCCCATTCTAGAGCTCCTAAGGCCATAGGAAGTGTCTAGGGCACTGAACAGACACTCCCTCACCCTCCAGCCCCTGCTAAGTTCCCCAGCCATCAGGGTGCCCTCCACCCACCTCATTACAATTCCAATTCAGTCCTGGGAGGCCTTCCAGGAAGAGCCAACTGAAGGTCGAGGAAGCCAGACACTCCCCCAAGCCTCAGGGAAGAAGCCACTCTGTCCTTCTGAGAACCCCCAGGCCTACCCAGGCTGGGATCAGTCTCACTGGATCCCAAAGAGGTGTGTCAGTGAGAACTTGCTCTGAAGGCCTGTTGATTGTACATCTAATGTTTCAGGAAATGTCCCAGAAGCAACAGAAACAATACCTGGCCACGTGTGCCTGGGGATACGAGCTATGGTTAATAGGATTTCATCTTGAGAGGTGAAGAGCCAGCACTGACCAAGATGAGAACACTCCCTAAAGAGGAGTGGATCTTCTTTTGGCAGTTGGTTTGGGCTGTCAGACAATCTTCACCATACCTGAGAGACTTGGTTGGCTACACAGGAACTCAGGGTGGGGCAGAGGCTGCTGAACCCTGGGGGCAAAGAACTTGTTGCTGCTGAGAGAGTAGATGGCTAGACCCACCCTAAGGTCGAGCTGCTCTGAAGACCGAACAGAACCTCAGTAGACCCAGTAGACACTGGCAGGTCCTGAAGTTAGGGGTGTATCTAGCTTCCCCTCCCTAACACTAGCACTACCACCCCCCCCAAAAAATAGCCACTCTTGGATGCTCTGCTCCTGCCAGGCAGCCAACCACTTCCAGGACCAGGTCTCTGTCAACCGCTAATTAAACGCTAAGTTAGGGACCCCGGCCTCAGTTCAGGAAGTCAGAGCATTTGGGCCGCTGGTGCAGATGGGGTGGGTGTCAGTGAGCAGGAGTCTGGAGAGGATCCCATGTGACGACCAGGGCAGGAGTTGCCACCTCATGCCTCAGCCCCACCGGTGCTGTGGGAAGCATCTGGACCTGACCTGTACCTGTCTATCTTCTCTGCTAGGCCTGCAGAACAAACTTCTAGAACTGAACTCAGAGCGGTGCCGGTGAGTCAACCCAGCCGAACCAGCAGAGCAGACAGGAGGGCAGCTGTTCTCACAGGCCATGGCCACCCACACTGCCCCCAAGGGGACAGGGAGTCTCTTGGCCAGGTGACACTGTTTATGTGGTAGAGCCGGGACTAGACCATTGAGATGTTAGCCCCAACGGGTCTGGCGTGGCCCTCCACTTGGAGACCTAGTGAGACCAAAGCCCCCGTCACAGTACTTATTGTGGGTCCCAACGCATAGCCTCAATTGCTGGTGGCTGACCTTCCTGCAGGTCCCCTTCCTGTGTCCCATCTCTGGCTAAATGAGTGACTCTCAACCTTCCTAACACTGTGGTCCTTTAACACAGTTACCCCTCATGTTGTGCTGACCCCCAACCATAAGATTATTTTCTTTTTTTATTTTTATTTATTTATGTATTTATTTTGGTTTTTCGAGACAGGGTTTCTCTATAGCTTTGGAGCCTGTCCTGGAACTAGCTCTTGTAGACCAGGCTGGCCTCGAACTCACAAAGATCTGCCTGTCTCTGCCTCCCGAGTGCTGGGATTAAAGGCGTGCGCCACCACTGCCAGGCTACCATAAAATTATTTTCATTGCTACTTCAGAACTGTAATTTTGCTATTATTAATGGATCATAATGTAGATATCTTTGCTTTCCAATGATCCTTATAAAAGAGTTGTTTGACACCACCCCCCCACACACACCAAGGAGTTGCGATCCCCAGGTTGAGAAACAATGGACTAGACCAGGGTCCATATGTACTGTAGTTAAGGTAACAAGAAGACAAGATAGGCCATAAGAACAGTTCTATCTGAGGGTGTGGAACTGAGCCCCATTAGAAGGGCCACACTCTAAGGGAGATCCCTACAGGGAGCTGCCAAGGGGGGCCCCACCCAAACCCAGGCTAAGCTGGCCATTAAGACCAGTGTTCCACCTCAGCTGTTTGCCACACAGGGATGCACAGAGAATAGAAGAGCTCTTTGCCAAAAACCACCAGCTCCGGGAGCAGCAGAAGGCACTGAAGGAGAACCTGAGGGTGCTAGAGAACAGGTGAGGGCCCCCCTCCCAGAGTCAACCTGGGGGCCTTTAGCACAGACCAAGCCAGACAGGTGTCTCAAAGCCAGGCTTTGCAGAACCTTAAGAGAAAATCCTCAAACTTAATCGCACATGGGATGCTAAGCCCTCAGCAGGAGGCAGGCCTGGGGGACCATGGACCACAGTTTGGAAAGGCAGGACGTGTCCTGGCAATGGGGCATAAGGAACCAAATGTCTGCCTCAGTGTGACTTCTCCTATCCTTAGGCTGAGGGCTGGCCTGTGCGATCGCTGCATGGTCACCCAGGAGCTGGCCAGAAAGAAGCAGCTGGAACTGGAAAGTGCACACCTGCAGAGCCTGCAGCACCTCTGCATCCTCAGTGAGCCACACCCACAGGCCGGGGACCCCAGGGCCTGGTCAGCCCACACAGAGCCACAGGGAAAGGAGGAGGCATGACTCCCAGTCATCACACCAATTCCTGGGCGAGGGCATCCCCACTCTCCTGACCTTCCTGAGGGAGCTCTAGGGACAAGCTGGAGTGTTGACCTCATCCTTCTGCAGACCGCAGGCAGAGGTTCACTCAACACCATCCCACAGTCCACACCTACAGCCAGTTTTATACTCCTGCCTGCTATGAGCCAGACTAGAGCAAGACAATGAGAGCCTCTCTGGTGCTGTGGGAGTCCTGTCTCCATCCTGCCCCATGACCTCGCTAATCGCCACCACTCTTTGCAGCCAATGAGATGAATGGGCTGAGGGAGGAAAACAAGATCCTGAAGGAAGAAATGAAGCTGCTTCGGAGCCTGCGGTGAGGGGGGCAACACAGGCCCAGACGCTCGCTCAGCAGACCCGTGTCCTTAGAATCCCGCCCCACAGGGTGTCCTGATGTCCCAGTTCTCTAGCTTCTGTATCCTCATCATTGGCCTCCTGTCCTCTCCAGAGACAAGGCTGCACCCCAGGCCTGGGAGGGCTCCTCAGAGCCCGCATCACCCATGCTGCCCCCCTCACCTGGGAACCGGAAGGGAGACCCGGAGGAGGCGGAGGAAGAACAGCCAGGCACAGGTCCATGGGGTTAGCGGGAGGCAGGGAGATTGGGCACCTGGGGGATCCCACAGTGTCTCCCTAGCTCCTTGTCATTCTTCTTCCCACAGATAAGGTGTCAAGCCACAAGACTTCCCCAGTGGCCAGAATTTCCCCAGCTGCCAACCTGCCTGAGCCACGGGCCTTGGACATGGTGAGGACAATGGTCTTGACCCCTGACCCTCCCCCCAATACTCAGTGCCATCCTGACAAGTGGGCTGGCCCCATAGTCCTGCCTTGTTCAAGGTACTTTGTGCCAACTTGACACCCATCAGGCCTGTCCCCAGGCCAGACAGGGACACTGAGCTTCATAAGAGGTGGGGGAGGCAACCCCGGGTGAGATGACCTGCCAGGCTGACCCGCCCACCCTGTACAGAGCCCTCAGTGCATCTCCAACCAGCTGCACTCGACAGTAGCTGTGGTGCGGCCTGGCTCCCGGGCCTGCCCACAGGACAGTGGCACCGCCAACGGAACACCCCCGCCGCCAACCACCAGAAGCAGCCCACCCAGCCCACCATACGAACATGGCCTCCCTGTGGACAGGTGAGGCTCTACCCACCACTGTGAGCAACACTCTGCTTCTGCCCCATAGTAGAGGCAGGACACTGGTAGACACCTTGGCTCGGGCACTCAGAAGACCTAGGTAAAGCTCCAGTCTCATGGCCTAGCGGAGCCAGTGGGATTGTGGGAGATGGACAGGGGGATCAGACACTCTAGGTAGCTGGTGCTCTCCCCACCAGATATTGTAATTCACTTTCTGTTGCTGGGATAAGCAAAAACTCTGACCAAAAGCTTACACAGCCTAGGAGTGTCTGCCCAGGAGACGGTGACACCCGCCATGGGCTGGGCTCTCCATCAGTTAATAATCAAACAATCTCCCATGCATCAGCCAATCAGATCTAGGTAGCACATCAACTGAGACTCCCTTCTCCTGAGGCTGCCTCAGCAATTAAAGCTAAAGACACAGGAGGAGGCATAGGACCCAGTGTGTTCATGCTCTGGGTCCTTTTTGACCAAATCTGCCACCTTCTATACATAGTGGCCTCCAGAGAGGGTATGAGAATCCGCCCTCTCCCATGACCATGTGACCTCAGGTGGCTTGCCTGACCATCCATGAAGTGAGGTGCCTATTGTCTTCCCTCTAGGATCTCACTTAGCCAGTCACTCTTCTCTTTCCCCTAGCTTCCTGCGGGCCTCTCGGCCATCAGCCCTAGCCTATGAGACGCTGAAGCGCTCCCTTCAGACCGATCGCCTCTGCCTCCTGAATCGTCACCTGTCTCTGCATCTGCAAAGCCCCCACAGGAGCCCCCCGGCTCCTGCTACAGCTGCCAAAAGCCCCCTGCCCCAGGGCCTGAAAACTAGAGAGGCAGAGGCATGGGAGGAGCCTGGCGCCCTGATGGGCATACAGGACCCACGGCTGGAAGGAGCATTGCACCTGCTGCTGGTTCAGCAGCAGCTGCGGGCACGGGCAGGGGCAGGCAGTGCCAGGTTGAGGGTCCCATCCACACAAGAAAATATGCCATCTTCCCCACCAGCTGGTTCGGATTCTGAGAGCTCTGAGAGTGAGGCCCCCAGGACAGCTTTGAGCACAGAGGCCCAGCCTGATGGGTGGCATCCGCAGTCCACAAGCCAATGTAGCCCCCCAAGGAAGGAGATACATGTGACCACTCAGGACTGTCCCCCAGACAAGCCTCTGGACCTCTCTGACCGGGGACGGTGTCGGGACAGCCTCAAATCCACTAGCCAACCTTTGCCACTCAACACCACAGTTGCCCACGCTCCCAGCCCCCAGCTGCCCACCTTGTCCAGACCTGTGATTCACAGCCCCCATACTCTCAGCAATGGCAACACACAGGCCAGAACTCAGGAGCCTGAGGAACACTCTACTCCCAAGGTAAGGGTCCCAGTTCTGGCCTTACTCTCTATGCCATTGCACTACAGAATGGCATTCACATCTCCTTGGGCTGCCTTCTCTCTGCTGCACCAGTTTGTGCCAAAGAGCAGCCTAACGGTCCTGTTCACACCCGGAAAGGACTGAATATCCACCTACTACAGCCTGAAGATGGAGTTGGCTCAGGGACACACACAGACAGACAGAGACACAGAGAGAGATACTCAAACCATTAATTTGCCTCTCCTAGGACACCTCACACCTTCTCCCAGGGACCCATGCCAGCCTGACCTCTCCTGGAAGGACAGCAGAGGAGGCTGGAGGAAAACCAAGGCCAATACCCCACTTGCAGAGACCTGCCACTGATGGGACCACAGGTGAAGTCAGCACTCAGAGAACCAGTCCAGTGGGAAGGGATGTGCAGTGGGAACTAACGTACAGTGGGAAGGGATTGCAGTGGGAATGGATGTATAGAGGGAAGTGATGTGCTGTGGGAACTGATGTGCAGTGAGAAGGGATGTGCAGTGGGAAGGGATGTGCAGTGGGAACTGATGTGCAGTGGGAAGGGATGTGTAGTGGGAACGGATGTACAGTGGGAAGGGATGTGCAGTGGGAAGGGATTGCAGTGGGAACGGATGTGCAGTGGGAAGGGTGTACAGTGGGAATGGATGTGCAGTGGGAAGGGTGTGCAGTGGGAACGGATGTGCAGTGGGAATGGATGTGTAGAGGGAAGGGTGTACAAGTGGGAACGGATGTGCAGTGGGAAGGGTGTGCAGTGGGAACTGATGTGCAGTGGGAATGGATGTGTAGAGGGAAGGGTGTGCAGTGGGAACTGATGTGCAGTGGGAAGGGTGTGCAGTGGGAACGGATGTGCAGTGGAATGGGATGTGCAGTGGGAATGGATGTGCAGTGGGAATGGATGTGCAGTGGAATGGGATGTGCAGTGGGAACGGATGTGCAGTGGGAATGGATGTGTAGAGGGAAGGGTGTACAGTGGGAACGGATGTGCAGTGGGAAGGGTGTGCAGTGGGAACGGATGTGCAGTGGGAATGGATGTGTAGAGGGAAGGGTGTATAGTGGGAATGGATGTGCAGTGGGAAGGGTGTGCAGTGGGAACGGATGTACAGTGGGAACAGATGTGAAGTGAGATGGGATGTGCAGCGGGAAAGGATTGCAGTGGGAAGGGATTGCAGTGGGAAAGGATGTGCAGTGAAATGGGATGTGCAGTGGGAACGGATGTGCAGTGGGAAGGATGTACAGTGGGAAGGATGTACAGTGGGAACGGATGTGTAGTGGGAATGGATGTGAAGTGAGATGGGATGTGCAGTGGGAAGGATGTGCAGCGGGAAGGGATTGCAGTGGGAACGGATGTGAAGTGAGATGGGATGTGCAGTGGGATGGGATGTGCAGTGGGAAGGATGTGCAGTGGGATGGGATGTGCAGTGGGAACGGATGTGCAGTGGGAAGGATGTACAGTGGGAACGGATGTGTAGTGGGAATGGATGTGAAGTGAGATGGGATGTGCAGTGGGAAGGATGTGCAGCGGGAAGGGATTGCAGTGGGAACGGATGTGAAGTGAGATGGGATGTGCAGTGGGATGGGATGTGCAGTGGGAAGGATGTGAAGTGAGATGGGATGTGCAGTGGGATGGGATGTGCAGTGGGAAGGATGTGCAGTGGGAAGGGATGTGCAGTGGGAAGGGTGTGCAGTGGGAACTGATGTGCAGTGGGAATGGATGTGTAGAGGGAAGGGTGTGCAGTGGGAACGGATGTGCAGTGGGAAGGGTGTGCAGTGGGAACGGATGTGCAGTGGAATGGGATGTGCAGTGGGAATGGATGTGCAGTGGGAATGGATGTGCAGTGGAATGGGATGTGCAGTGGGAAGGGATTGCAGTGGGAAGGGATGTGCAGTGGGAAGGGATTGCAGCAGGAAGGGATTGCAGTGGGAACGGATGTGCAGCGGGAAGGGATTGCAGCGGGAACGGATGTGCAGCGGGAAGGGATTGCAGCAGGAAGGGATTGCAGTGGGAACGGATGTGCAGCGGGAAGGGATTGCAGTGGGAACGGATTGCAGCAGGAAGGGATTGCAGCAGGAAGGGATTGCAGCGAGAACGGATGTGCAGTGGGGATGGATGTGCAGTGGGCATGGATGTGCAGTGGGATGGGATTGCAGTGGGAAGGGATTGCAGTGGGAACGGATGTGCAGTGGGATGGGATGTGCAGCAGGAAGGGATTGCAGTGGGAAGGATTGCAGTGGGAAGGGATGTGCAGTGGGATGGGATGTGCAGTGGGATGGGATGTGCAGTGAGAAGGGATTGCAGTGGGAAGGGATTGCAGTGGGAAGGATTGCAGTGGGAAGGATGTGCAGTGAGATGGGATGTGCAGCAGGAAGGAATTGCAGTGGGAAGGATTGCAGTGGGATGGGATGTGCTGTGAAATATGATGTGCAGTGGGAAGAGATGTGTAGAGGGAAAGGGAGTGATTGGCAGCCTGCTGGCCTCCAGCGTGGTCTCTCCCATTGTGGATAGAGGCTCTGAGGCTCAGAAGTATTGCTCTCTTCTCATTTGAGGAAGGGAAGGCACCAACCCACAGGGCTGTAGGAGTCAAGCAGGAGGTTATCTAGTGGGGGGGCCTGGATTCAGATCTCCAGCAAAAGCCTTGAGGAAGGTTACCAGCTCCTCTGTGTCTTCAACTGAAGAGTTATTCTCATTGTCCTGGGACACCATGTCTAGGGCCACCAGTCTGGCTGACTCCATTCGTGTCTTTCAGAGCCCAGCAAGGTTAGGGCACAGAGGCCAGAGCTGCAGCAACTGGAAGAGTCAGACACCAAGGTAGGTCCTCAACCATTCATTCAAAGTTACCCTGGCAGCAGGCAGGAGAGGGGTTGTTCCTTGCCCTGAGTGTGTTTCCTTCTGCCCAGATGGGACTGACCTCTGAGGCAAGCACAGAGTCAAGCATGCCAGGAGAGAGACAGGCTGAAGGCCATCAACAGGGTCCACAGCAGAAGAGGAAGCGGACCTCAGATCTTCAGGACAAAGGTACCTGCCTCCTGGAAGGGCAAATAGAGCAACATATATGGTAGGTGCCTCTCCTAGACCCCTGGAGAATGGCATCTGGGGACCAGCGAGAGCCTGACGGAACCCCTGAACCTCCCCAGTAGAGACCTCTGTGAATCCCGACCACATGGCCTCCTGGCAGTACTCCTGGGCCTTAGCTTCCTTCCCTCAAGAGCACCAACACCAGCGCTCTATAAAACTTCAGTGGGAGAAGAGCAGAGCTGAAAGGGGCTGGGGGTGCATCTCAGCTGGTAGAAGGCTTTCCTGGCATGCATGAGGCCCTGGATTCTAACCCCAACACTGAAAAAAAAAATTGACATCTTCCACAGGGAACAATATTTTGGGTTTTTTGTTTTGAGACAGGCTCTCATTATGTAGCCCTGACTGGTCTGGAACTTCCTCTGCAGACCAGAGAGACCTCACACTCACAGAGACTGTCCTGCCTCTGTCTCCTGAGTGCTAGGATTAAAAGTATGCACCGCTAAACCCAACCACAGGAAACAACGTAAATCATGTTGTCCTCTTCAGCTGCAGTAAGATCAAGGCCAGCCTATGCTATTATGAGTGAGCCCCTGTCTCAAAAAGTGGGGCGGGGGGAAGAGTGGAACCGAAGACATTGATTACTGTCCCCCTGGAAGCAGCTCCTTGGGACTGGCATCCTTGGACCCTCTTGTACACCTTTGGGCAGCCACATCCTCTGTCCCTGTGTTCCTTGGGGGTTAGGGTTGCTCATGTGTTTGCTCAGGGCGGTGCCTTTGAGTTCAGCTCTGCCCGATAAGATAGCAGGAATCTCAGACTGGTCCCGGGTATGAGAATCATGACACTTCCTGCTCCAATGCACAATGGTGAGTCTTTGAACACCTAAGCTAATATGCATGTGGCCTATGTTTGCCCAGGCTACAGCTCAGCAGGCTGGGCTGGGGCCACAATAAGCCATTGTTGCTGGAAAGGGACTGACCGCAGCCTGTGTTTGCTCCGAGTGGAGGCCAGGGTGCCTGTGTCATTTCCAAGCACTTCCTGCTGTGTGCGACATGGAGTGGGTGTGGCTCACCTGGGTTCCCAGTGTGTGCTTGCACCTTTCACACTCGCAAGCCAGCCCCCCTCCCCTGTCCTCCCAGGTAGAATTGGGCCAGGGACAGCTAGCTCCAGGCACCCTGTGGGTAGCACTCCTCCATTCCCGGACACTGCCTGGTAGTCAATGGGAACAAGCTCATTGTAAGGATCCTGCTTTACCTAGCAGGGTGACACACATCCCAGCATTACCCTGAGCCATGCAGAGTGGGAGGGGTATGTAGTTGTCTCTACTTTAGGCCTACAAATTCACCCAGCGGGTAGAATTGGCACTATATGACAGATGGGGAAACTGAGGCTTGGTATGTGAATTGGTCCAAAGCCACAGGTCTGCTTTGTAGACCTACCATCTCAGTAGGTCCTGGGTGTGACCTGCCCAGAGCCAGATGCCCCTCCCTTGTAGTCACAGTCCAGCCACCCTGTGGCAGTGAGGGAGACTTTGGGGCTGGGCTCTGTGAGAACCATACTCTTGTGACTCTCCTCCCATGCTCCAGCCACTCAACACCTTGTTAGGAACAAGAGTGGCCAGCTGGCTTCATGGAGTTTAGCTTTCCTAAGCCTAGATAGAAGCTAAAAGCCAGAGAAACATCTAGGGAGGAGAAACAAGACCACAGGGCCATTTTCATGCCTCTTCTAACTTCATATTTCCCACAGCCCCGAAGAAGCCATCTCAAGGGAGAAGGAAGCCAAAGGAATCTTCGACGCTAACAGACAGCCCCGGGAGCCCAAGGGACATGGAGGACTTCAGCCTTTCCCCTATTGACAGCTGTCAGGAGTCCTAACCCACCACAGCTGGGAACAGTCAGTACACGGAGGCTCTTCCTGACATCCAGACGGTCTGTGAGGCACATCTCCCTCCCAGGTCTCTGGGCGGCTTCTCCCCCTCTCAACCGTGTTCCGGGTGCAATCAGAGGTTCCAGAGCCTGCAGAAATCTCCAGGCCAGGAAGAAGCGGTCTCAGGCGCCCCCTTGTGGAGCATGAGCAAATGCAGCCAGCAAAGAGGAAAAGGGGAAGGCATTGTGACCTCGGGAGAGCGCAAAGAATATGAACAGTAATATACACAGCTGGCAGGGCTGAGGTCAGGGGCACTGGCCCATTTAGGCAGGCGACCCAGGATTAACTGAATTCAAGTGCAGGAAGACAAAGCAAAAGTAGCCCGTCTGTTCTGTAGAGGCCCTGCACACTGACAACCTGGTGCTGTCTCTGAGCCTAAGAATCAGTCCTGAACCACTGGATCACGGGGGTATTGAAGACACTCGGGGACCTGGGCGGATGAAGCTTAGGAACTGCCACTTTCAGAACAAAGACAGGCACTGTGGGCAAAGGGTTTCCGAGTCAGGGTCCAGTGTGAGGAGAGAAGGAAGAGAGAAGGTGTCTTGGGGAGGTCAAGGAAGTGGCATCTAAAACTCAAATTTGGATTTGGGGGGATGAATAGGAGGGTACCAAGTAGGCAAAGTTCCTGGCATGCTTTTATAAGTATCTCGACTCCTGCTAAGAGGTCAGGGTGAAGGCCAAACAGAACTCACTTGACCATGACTGAGGAAGGCCCGAGCTGACCAAGCCAGGTAGAAGGGACCACGGCATAAAAGGGTGCTGCGGAGTAAGAGTTTCAGTCGTAAGAGTCTGAAATTTCTGGAACTGGAGACGTTGTCACTAGGGCTAAGTGAGGCCCAGGCTTAATGAGAGGTACCATTCTCCACTGGGCAGACAGTGGCCTCTCTGCCTGCCACCTGACAGAAGGACCGAATTCCAGGGATATCCAGGGGTGCATGTGCACATGCATGTGTGCATGCATGTGTTGTTGTTGTTGTTGTCTTTTGCAGGTTCCTTGAGTTTTTTTTTTTCAAAATTAAATAAAACACAAGCTGTATGCTCTATCTACTCTAACTTCCTGGTCTGTGAGGGAACACACCACAACACCACACCCAGGAAGAAGCCTAAATGTCCCTCAGGCACCTCGAGGATACCACAGTGCCTGCCTGCATTGGGGGCCAGCTCTAGGGCCAGCTCCACGTGGCACCCTGCTGAGAAGCACACCTCCTTGCCATCCCCACTTGACAGTAGCTTCTGTTGGCCACAAGCTGGTTGTCCTCTCCCACTTCAGGACTGCACATTAGCAACAAGGACCTGGGGCCACCATACCACAGGCCCAACACTCATCTATCCCAAAGCTGCTTAGGCATACAGCTAGTACATCATCGCTACCGGGAACCAAAACTCAGAAAGGTGAGTCACCCCCAAGGCCACTTGCAGACAGTGGGGGTTAACAGCAGCCTGAGCTTCGAGGGCACCACACCCAGGTCAGCAACATCATGACCCCTTCAGGGTTTAGTGTTTGCTCTGACAGAAATGATCCTCTCTGGGAGTTGCCCACAACACGCTTGTGACCAAGCCCTACATTCTACTAGAAAGGAGAACTGCCCACCTTACCACTAGCTCCTGGCAGAGGCCAGCGTGGAAAAGGCAGGGGAGAAGAGGAGAGGGCAGGGTAAGGGTAAGCCTGCTTGTGCAGGGATGAAAGAGTCTGCCAAGGGGAAAAGGGGGTGGGTGTCTGGCAGGATCAGCCTGCCTAAGCCTTGAAAGAAAGGAGGGACAGGCAGTGAGGACCACTGACAGATTCTCCTGGTAGCTAAGAAGCCACTTCCTAGGGTTCCCTATCCCTCAACCAATTCACCTCAGCATCCGCTGCAGTAGCCACAGGACCCGACCAGGCAGTGAGCACAGAGCGGAACATAAGGGGGAATTTTCCTTTTGTGCTCCCTCAATGGTCCACCAAACACCAAGGTCCGACCTTAAAGATAAGTCCACATAGGCTGGTCGCGTGGAAGAGCTTATGGTGGCAGCAAGAAGGAGGGCTTCAAAGCCTCCGAGGACAGACACACACACAGTACACAGCCAAAGAGGTCTGTATAATCAAGCCCTGGACTACAGGGGAAACCGCAGACTGAGCACCATGCGACTCAGGATCACATCCATGCCGATACTTAGGCAACCCAGGACGGTGCCAGCTGTCCTCAAACCATAGATGGGTCTCTTCCGCCGGGAGAGCAGGTGGGTCCTCTGGCACAGTCCGGAAACTGTGGTTCCGGGGTGGCTCCAAGGGTGGATGCCCAACTCAGAGGAAAAAACAGTCTGGAGGGCAAGTGACCAGGCCTGGCCCACACCCCGAGTCCGTGGCCCATAATGAGCATTCTCTGCTGGATCACACACACATACACACACACACACACACTGCGTCCTGGACAAGAAAACAGGACAATGGCGCCGCCGTGCAGCCACCGACCTTGCTGTGTTTAGAGCCCGGTGGCCAAGCCAAACCTACAACCGATAGACGGGCCCACCTCTAGGACCCAGGGGAGCGCCGGGGCACGGTCCACCTCGCTAGCCAATGGAAGGGCTCAGGGGAGCCTCATTTGCATGTAGGTGCGCTGCGGCCAATGAACGGGGACAGCGGGACCGTATTTGCAAGCGGCCGCGCCTGGGCCAATGGGCGGGAGTGACGGAGTGACATTTGCATGCAGGCGCGCCGCGGCCAATGGGCAGCAGCGCGGCGGCGCGGCGCGGCGGCGCACTCGAGCATGGCCGCGGCCGCGGCGGGAGGAGCCCCGGGTCCGGCCCCCGGCTCCGCCAGGCCCGCGCCGGCCGCCCGGAACCCGCCGTCCGTGCCGCGGAGACGCGGGGACTCCCGGCGCCGCCAGGCTGCTCTCTTCTTCCTCAACAACATCTCCCTGGACGGACGGCCCCCGAGCCTGGGTCCCGGCGGGGAGAAGCCCCTGCCGCCGCCACCCCTGCCCACCGAGGCCCGCGAGCTGCCCGCGCCTCCGCCCGCTCCACCCGGAGGCCTCCCGGGGCTGCCAGCCAGGCCCGCGCCCCAGGGCCTACTCAGCCCCACGACGGCGCCCGCCGGCCTCAGCCTGGACGGGCAGCGCCAGAGGTGAGCGGGCTGGGCGGGTCGGGGTGGCCTAGAGGCCTAGGCAGCGCGCCCGGTGTGTGACCTGTGGGTTTGGCAGCCCACTGGGCACAGGTGGTGGTAGCTGAATCCTTCCCCACAGCTCACAGGGTGGTTGACCTCTGGGCCCGGCGGACCTGGACATGGTTGGGGTAAAGTGGATCCATTCACCCAGCACACAGGTGTCACCTGGGATCCATCAGCTAGCACTTAGAGGTCTAGTCAGCCCAGGACATAAGGGTCAGGATGACCTGAGCCCACCAGCCCAGGAGTGGCCCCAGGCTCCGTCATTCCTGTACTTAAAGGGCTCATCACCCCAACCTGCAAGAGTCAGAGCGCCTTGTCGTCCCGTCTGCCCTTGACTTGATTGCTATGATCTGGCAGCATCAGTCCAGAATACAGGCGACAAAATTGGGGTTAACTGAAGCTTGTCAGACTAGTTCCATTAAAGCTGTCCTCTCCCTATGGGGTCAGTTCTTCACCTTGAGAGTCCCCTGTAGGTGGATTTCGGAGTCCCCTTAGCCTCACTCACTTTAGACACATCCATTCTGTCTGTTCTGTCAGTGCCCAAAGCACTGTGACTCACAGACACTTCTTACGTGCCGTGTGTTCGCCTCAGCTTGTGAACAAGAGTCTTCCCCACACTTTCTCAACTGTGCTCAGCCTTGTACACCTGCCCAGACTCTCCTCCTTGCCATTGCACACCTGCTGGATACAGGACCTGTCCGTCACACTGCACCCTGTACTTCCCCTGTCTGCATCATTTCTAGGGGCCCCTCAGTCTAACTAACCCAAGGCAGCTCTTATTCCTAACCACCGCCCCTCCCCACGATCGTGCCCACTTCCCAGTGTCCACAGCCACCAGCTACCATGTGGGTCCCAGCCTCCTCCTCAGCCCCCTCTTACATCTTCAGTCTTAGTAACAATAGGAGCCGATTCTGGCCATTATGGTCCCTTCCTGGTTGGTAGGCCCCTCTACAATAGGGCAGGACTCCTGCCAGGTAGTTCTCAGCACTGGGAAGCCCTGGGCAGGTCTAGCCTGGGTAAGCTGCAGGCTCACAGTGATGAGGTGCCTCCCAGGTCTGTGAGGGGGAAAGTTCTCTGACGTCTGACCATGTATCACATGTGTGTCCAGAAGGGCCTGAACTCTCTGTGGTCACCACCTTAGCCTGCTTTCCACAGGACCTGGAAGGATCCACTGGGGACAAGGGATAACTGAAGAGCAGGCTGGAGTTTGTGTGAGTGAGGCACCCTGTGCTAGGTCCTCCAGTGAGCTATCTCCTGCCTTCAAGTTCTGCTTTCCAGTTCATTCTGATAACCTGTGGCAGGCATCTTTTCTTGGGTTCTGCTTCCAAGTTCATGGCTAGAGTTGTTACCCTTCCTCTCACAGGCCCAGGCTCTTAGGGAGAAGACTGTCTACCCTCTCTCAGCTCCCACCCTGTGTCTAGGAGAGCAGTAGTAACTGGCTCCCAGGTTTCCCTGATCTATTGGAATGTTTTGTTTTATGTGCATTGCTGTTCTGCGAGCATGTACGTCTGTGTGAGCGTGTCAGATCCTCTGCAGACGAAGTTACAGGCAGTTGTGAGCTGCCGTGTGGGTGCTGGGAACTGAATCTGGACTCTTGGGGAGAACAGCCAGTGCTCCTAACCACTGAGCCATCTCTCCCCCTGATCTGTTTATCTGGAGTTCCTGAAGGCTGTGTCAGAAGTGCAGACCAGCTTTCCTCCACCCAACAGCTCTGTGACCTTGAGCACTTAAGGGATTTCTTAGAACCTCAGTCCCCCCTCCCACCCCCGTAATAGGCTGCCCTGAAGCTCTTGCTCCTTGAGGTCCTGTGATCCTAAGGACTCAGTAAAGTGACAACCTGTTACAACTTGGGGCTCCCAACAATGTTTCTAGCTAGTGACAGAATCGCCCCTGGTTTTCTGTCCGGGGCTCTTGGCACTGTTGATGGTCTCCTTTCACTGTGTGCCTGGGAGTAGAGTCATCTCTAGAATCTGTGGTCAGGTTTGAAGCATGCATTCCAGCTCCCTCACCACTGCTGCCTTCTGCCTAGAAAGCCTATGTATGCACCTTCAGAGCCATGGTGACAAAGGACACAAATCCGGTAGCTCTCCACAGCAGCACTTTCTTCCCTTCTCCAGGCCCTGAGCTCATGCTATGTTGTTCTGTCTCTTGTCTCCCTGTGTGTCCTCACAGACTTTTCCTTATCCTCCTTTTGGTTCCTTCCTAGACTGTCTCTAGCTGAGGCCCCTGACAAGGGCTAAGCCTTTGAAGGATCTTTTTGAGGAACCACTTCAACTCACAACAGCCCTGCATAGTATCTGCTGCAGGAATGAGGGGGAAGGGAAAGTCCCACACACAAATGACTTTGCAAATTGCAACCTAGTGCACCCACCATCAGAGAGCTGGGCATAGCCTAGAGGCGGGAGGCTGTGCTCTGCTTTTTTCTGGAAGAGGGGCCTAGGCCAGCCCTAACCAGCCCCTGAGTCCCTTAGCACCACACTTATTCTGTGCCCAGCATCTGCTCACTGGGGAGCAGACGAACCCTGGAGTGGAGTTCTCTAGGACAGGTGCCTGCCCCACCCTGAGGCCCTGCTTTCTCTGTGTAGCTACTAGACTACAGGCCCTACATGGAGTCCTGGAACCAGGCACCTCATCAGGAGACCATGGGGTTTGTTTTGTTGATTTTTTTTTTTTTTTTTGTGGGCAGAGGCTGCTCATTCATTTCCAGCCACCTAGACTTGAAATAATCACACAGAAACTATATCATTTAAAACACAGTTTGGCCTATTAGCTTAGACTTCTTATTAACTAACATTTTTAATTAACCCATTTCTGTTAATCTGCTTATCATCACAAGGCTGTGGCTTACCAGGTAAAGTTCCGGCATCTGCCTCCTTCAGCAGCTACCTAGCATCTCTTTGACCCTGAGTACTTTCTCTCTCTGTTCAGATTTCCCACCTGGCTTTATTCTGCCCTGCTATAGGCCCAAAGCAGATTCTTTATTAACCAGTGGTAATAAAACATATTCACAGCATACAGAGGGGAATCCCACATCACCTCCCCGTTTCTGTCTAAATGAAAAGGAAGGTTTTAACTTCAACATAGTAAAATATATGTAACAAAAAGGTATCAAACAAGAATTATAGATATAATATTTAGTCTATTTACATTTGACAAATTAAGGAAAATACCCTATTACCTATCCTATCTTTATAAGTCTAAAATTTTATATCTAATTTATCCTTTATCATAACTAAGGAAAACTATCTTTCTTCAGCTCTTCAAAGACCCCAGAAGGATATAATATTACCTCAGTTAACAGGAAGTACATTGTAAGCAACTTCCAAAATTCTAGAGTTACAGAGACATCTTGCTGCCTGGCCAGTCACCCAAAGTTCTTCTGTAATGTTGGGGCATCCATCTTCAGCCTACAGGCCCATAATATTCAGCAGACTTTTCCATGAAGCAGGAAATTTCAAAAACAGGTCCACCAATATTGGCAGTTTGTCAGTCAGTTTCTTCTGTGTTCTGCAGAATGTCTGGCAGACTCTTTCATGAAGCAGGAACTGTGAAGGACTGTCTCCTCACCTTTAGTCAAATTCAGCAGTCATTTTTCTGTGAGTCCTGCCTGTCCAGTTTATGCAGCATAATATCCAGCAGTCCAGGCAAGAACAGCCCAAATGACTAACAAATTCCATGAGGAGCCTCTTCAATGCCCATCTTCTTCTTGAAGTAAGATGTGTTTCATTGTCATGAAAAGTACTAAGTTCTTAAAGCATTTTGAATGGCATATTCTATTAGTCTTTGAAAGGTTTGAAGAATACCTATCCATCTGAAATATATCTCTGAACATCTAGAAAACCTAACTAACATGACTCCAAGTTTGACTATTGTAGATGTCTGTCTATTAACCTATATTTCTTAATTATACATTATATTTTTAAATGAGCTGCACAAACACCTTAATCATGATCAGAAATATGCATATAACAAAATTGACTTTAAATACGTATCAATAAACAAAGCCCATACCAATGCAAAATATTCATCTCTATAGCATGTCCCCCTTTAAATGTAAACAAACATTTATAAACAATTTTTAGGGAATTTGGGCATTGTTCTCTATAGACTACTTCCTGCTCATTTGGGGCACTGTTAATCAGTTTGTCATGGGGTGTCCTGTGTGGCAGGTCCATCTCAGCCAGCAGTCCTGAAGCTGTCATGGATGTTGGACTATCTGGCTATTGCTTCAGTCTTGTTGATCAAACCATATTAGCTGGTAAGGAATCCATAGCTTTTTATCCTCTGTGGAAACAAAAGCAGAACTTCTTTTCCAAAGCAACATATCCTTAGTCCCAATTTTTAAAGTCAAGATACCTTTAAAATATATATATTGGTTTAGCTTAGCGGCCCATATAATGAAATGCCCCTCTGCACTTAGCTCATTCACAGTCAAAAAATTTAAAGAAAACACAATAAAATACATAATCCAGACTCTCTGTGTATGTTCCATCTTTATGTGGCTTATTTTTCTTTACTCCTTTAATATATGACTGTCTGTACTCTATCTCTTTAAAGACTTTGTTTTATTTTTTAAAACTATTACTTTTTATAACTATCTATACTTTTATTCTTCTCTCTCTCAAGCCTACATACATTTTTTAAACATACTGTGATCCATTCAGAGGTTTATTTCTATCTGAATCTATCTTTATTGCATATCTGAAATCATTTTCTAACCAGGAGCATTTTTTTTTAAATGCTAAGCAGGCATAGCTAGGACCAGTACTGCCACCCTGCCTGTTGGCTCCATCCAGTCCAACATGACAGAGGCATGCTCACTGCTTCTGAGAGCCATGCATACAGCCTCAACTCCAGGGACACAGCGGGTCTATATCACTGTTAAGCAATTTGTAACACCTGCTCCCAGACCCCATTTAAGTGCTCAGCCTCCTGAAAGAGCCAGAGCTGTTCCTGCAACTAACACAAGCTAGGAACCCTTCTGAAAAAAATACAGCTACAAGAAGTTGTGTCTAGAATGTCTTCCAAGCTCTCTCAGGTTTTATGTGGCTGTAGTTGCCCCACCTTGGGTGCCATTTTGTAAGTGGGGACTGCTCATTCATTTCCCGACTGCCCAGACCCAAAATAATCACATAGAAATTATATTAATTAGAACATTGCTTGGCCTCTTAGCTTGGGCTTCTTATTAGCTAACTCTTAAATTAACCCATTTCTACTAATCTGTGTATTACCACAAGGCCATGGCTTACTGAGTAAAGTTCCAGCATCTGTCTCCTTCAGCAGCTACATGGTGTCTCTTTGACTCCTCCTACTTTCTCTCTATATCTCTGTTCTGATTTCCCACCTGGCTTTATTCTGCCCTGCCATAGTCCCAAGGCAGATTCTTTATTAACCAATGATAATAAAACATATTCACAGCATACAGAAGGGAATCCCACATCAGTTTTTTTGGGTTGGGGGGGGCTGGTTTTGTTCTGTTTTTTGTTTTGGTTTTGCTTTTGCTTTTTAGCAGATATGGGTCTGCAATGAGCCAAAATGATGCTCAGGCAGGGGGAACAGAGCCCTGAACACCTGATGAGACTGCTGTCACCTGTGCTTCCTTAGTAGGGGAGGCTCTTGGGACCTGAGCATGCTACTGTGATGGTGAAGTGCTGCCTGGGGTCCTCACGGGCTCCTCTGTAGCCTGTCTGGCAGGTGGCGCCTGCCCCAAGCTGCATAGACCGTAATTCACTCTCCTCGGATCCCAATGGGGACAGAATCTCAGCCACAGGGAGTAGCTCTGCCTCGGCCTCTCCCCATCTCCCACGTCACCAAGTAAGGAAGCCTGTCTCCTACCAGAAGTCGGGTTCCAGGTACTGACCGGAGAGCAGTGGTAGACTCCCTTGACAGCACGGATGCTAAGGGTAGTTCTGAGCTGAGTTAGGTCAGCAGAACTGATAGATGGGTAGGTAAGCTCTCTCAGCAACCTGTCTCTCACTCCTGACCCCTCGCCTCTTCTTCCCAGGTCTCATGGAAAGGGCTCAGACTCTTGCCATGCCACTGTGGACATGGAGCTAGGGTAGACACTGTCCTGTATAAATAGGCAACATGAGGCACCGAGCTTGGGTCTGCCACAACTTGGACTTAATCAGTTGTCTGGGGAGTGTCGGCTGAGGCAACAGAGACTCCAGGTTCTTCAGGGTTTTTGTTTGTCTGCTTTTAGCTGTTTTCAAGTTGAGGTGCCAGGTGTATGTGAACAGTACGTGGAAACTGCGTGTGCAACTCCCTGTGTGTGTTTGTGGACATATGCCATACATGGCCACCATTTTCTCCACAGAACAGCCCCTAGGTTTCCTTACACCCTCCACGGCCATCTTCTGACCAAGACACCTTTTGTTACATAGAGAGTCGTGTCTGAGCGTTGTACACACAGACATCCCACAGTGCCCTTCTGTTGACCAGCACAACTGTTACTCCCAGTGGGGTCAGTTCAGGGCACACTGTGGGGTGTTTATTGAGCACAGGCTCCACCCTAGGAGAAGCTGGCCCACTGCAGAGTAGCTGAGCTGTGGACGTGGGCCTCTACTCCGCTCCTGCCAGCTGTTTATTGCAGATAAGTTAAATGGCTGTACCTCAGTTTCCCTACCTGAAACTGAGTAAACGTAGTGCCTCCCTGGTCCAGGTCATAGGATAGGGTTTACAATAACATTCTTATGAGGGAGGAGAAAGTCACAGGAAGCAAGATGCTGGACCAACTGGGAACATTTCACAAGCTCCTGAGGGAGCATGCCATTCCTAGAGAGAACGGAAAGTGTCAAGAAGAGCAAGCTAGGCAGCTGAGGACAGATCTGCGCAGTCTCCCTCACCTGCCTCTGCAGACTTGCAAATGAGATCCCAGGGCCACCATCAGCCAGCTGGCCCTGCCTGGATAATTACCTCAGGGAACGCCACACCTGACAGGTGTCCCTAAGGGCCTCAGAGCACAGACTGCTCCACCTCAGGCTAGCTACTTCTCTCTGCTCTGGACCTGTGTATCCAGCCCTTGGCTAGTCCTCTCTCGGCAGATTCTGTCCCCCAAACATGTGGCACACTGTCAGCGCTCATATGGCACCTTCCTAGCCAGTAATGTTGTCTGAGCCTGGCATTCTGGCCAGGCCTAACCCCTCCTGTTGTAGGCCCCTCGCCTTTCCCTCTGACGGGTACACTCACCTGCTCACCTGCCTCCAGCGTTAATCCCAGTAGCCACACTAGATCCCATAGAAACTGGGCGGTGCATGCCTTTGATCCCAGCCTTAGAGAGAATTAATAAAACAGGAGGAGACAGCCCTCACTCTCAGTCTGAGATCCCAGGAGGCAGGATTGCCATTTCAGACTGAGGCCGAGGTAAGAGCCAGTGACTGGCTGCCTTACTCTTCGGGTCTTAAGGTTGAACCCCAGTTTCTCTCTCTGAGTTTTTATTAGTCATGCTACATGCCACATCTCATATAAACCAGCTGTCCTGCTAGAAGGGAACCTCAGTTAATAATGCTGCAGTATGGGCCTAGGGTTCACCAGATACAGCTCTCCACCATTCGTGCTTAGTAAATGGCTGCTGCCAGAATGTCTGGCATGATCAAGGACCTGTGTGCAGTTAGCACACGGCTCCCGGGTGCAGTAAGCGCATGGCTCCTGGGTGCAGCTTCCTCCACAGGTGACATCCAGAGCCCTTCTAGGCTGATAAAGTGTGTGCGCTTGTCCCCACAGAGGTCAGAACAGAGTGTTGTTAGACTGGAGTCACAGGTACTGAATCTGGGTCCTCTGGGAGAGCATCCGGGGTTCTCAACCACTAGGCCATCTCTTCAGCCCCAAACAAGACTTTGTTTTTGTTTTTCAAGACAGGGTTTCTTTCAAGCAACAAACTTTTATTTCTCACATTCTGAAAGCCAGGAGCCCAAGAAGGTGTAGCCGGCTCCCTCTGGGGCCTCGCCTTTGGCCTCACAGACTTTGTTCTCCCTTGTCACCACATGGTCCTCCCTCTGTGTGTGTGTGCCCTAATCTTAGGGATACCAGTCACACGGTTAGAGGGGACTTAATTCCCCCAGCATCCTAGGATAAAGGGCCTGTTGTGGGGTGTGCTCAGATCTGCAGGTGCCTAGGAGCACTTACTCTAAAAGTTTCTGGTAACAAGCTGAAGCTCAGCCTATGTGGTAGCAGCAGCTTCCCCGTATGACCCTTCTTTTCCACATCCCCATGCCTAATGAGCAGGTTTTGTTGTCTTTACAGACAGGCGTTTTTGAGCTGCAAGTGCCTTGGACCATTTGACTGATCAGGGTACATCAGGTGCTCGTGACTGGATTTTCAAATCCAGTAGCGGACTCACTGACCAGGGAACTTGGGCATAATTGCATCACACACACTCACAAGTCAGAGAAACCTCCGGTGTTGTAAAAGAGCCCCCACCCGTAGCCCTGGAAGGACGGACAAGCAGCCTTACAGCCACAGCCCTGAAGGAAACTGTAGACAGGTTCTGGTCTTGAGTCACTTGTTGGCATTCCTGCCCGGGACCTCTGGCTCAATACCAGCATGGGCTTTCCTCTCCAGGTTCCTAGATGGCCTTGGATGTCAGGCTCACCTCTTCTCTGTGTTTTTGGTATGCCTTTGTCTGTTGGCCTCCAACACCACTGGAAGCTTCTCAACTCTGAAGTAGTCACTTTGTGCCCATCAGGTGAGGGGAATTTGGAGCAAAGTGAAGTACAAGGACACCAGACATGGTGTGTGCATAGCAGCAGTTAGTACAAGGACACCAGGCATGGTGTGTGCATAGCAGCAGTTAGTACAAGGACACCAGACATGGTGTGTGCATAGCAGCAGTTAGTACAGAACACCAGACATGGTGTGTGCATAGCAGCAGTTAGTACAAGGACACCAGACATGGTGTGCATAGCAGCAGTTAGTACAAGGACACCAGACATGGTGTGTGCATAGCAGCAGTTAGTACAGAACACCAGACATGGTGTGTGCATAGCAGCAGTTAGTACAAGGACACCAGACATGGTGTGTGCATAGCAGCAGTTAGTACAAGGACACCAGACATGGTGTGTGCATAGCAGCAGTTAGTACAAGGACACCAGACATCGTGTGCATAGCAGCAGTTAGTACAAGGACACCAGACATGGTGTGTGCATAGCAGCAGTTAGTACAGAACACCAGACATGGTGTGTGCATAGCAGCAGTTAGTACAAGGACACCAGACATGGTGTGCATAGCAGCAGTTAGTACAGAACACCAGGCATGGTGTGTGCATAGCAGCACTTAGTACAGGACACCAGACATGGTGTGTGCATAGCAGCAGTTAGTACAGAACACCAGACATGGTGTGTGCATAGCAGCAGTTAGTACAAGGACACCAGACATGGTGTGCATAGCAGCAGTTAGTACAGAACACCAGACATGGTGTGTGCATAGCAGCAGTTAGTACAGAACACCAGACATGGTGTGCATAGCAGCAGTTAGTACAAGGACACCAGACATGGTGTGCAGAGCAGCAGTTAGTACAGAACACCAGACATGGTGTGTGCAGAGCAGCAGTTAGTACAGGACACCAGACATGGTGTGTGCATAGCAGCAGTTAGTACAAGGACACCAGACATGGTGTGTGCATAGCAGCAGTTAGTACAGAACACCAGACATGGTGTGTGCATAGCAGCAGTTAGTACAGAACACCAGACATGGTGTGTGCATAGCAGCAGTTAGTACAAGGACACCAGACATGGTGTGTGCATAGCAGCAGTTAGTACAAGGACACCAGACATGGTGTGTGCATAGCAGCAGTTAGTACAAGGACACCAGACATGGTGTGTGCATAGCAGCAGTTAGTACAAGGACACCAGACATGGTGTGTGCATAGCAGCAGTTAGTACAGGACACCAGACATGGTGTGTGCATAGCAGCAGTTAGTACAAGGACACCAGACATGGTGTGTGCATAGCAGCAGTTAGTACAAGGACACCAGACATGGTGTGTGCATAGCAGCAGTTAGTACAAGGACACCAGACATGGTGTGCAGAGCAGCAGTTAGTACAGAACACCAGACATGGTGTGTGCATAGCAGCAGTTAGTATAGAACACCAGACATGGTGTGCATAGCAGCAGTTAGTACAAGGACACCAGACATGGTGTGCAGAGCAGCAGTTAGTACAGAACACCAGACATGGTGTGTGCATAGCAGCAGTTAGTACAAGGACACCAGACATGGTGTGTGCATAGCAGCAGTTAGTACAGAACACCAGACATGGTGTGTGCATAGCAGCAGTTAGTACAAGGACACCAGACATGGTGTGTGCATAGCAGCAGTTAGTACAAGGACACCAGACATGGTGTGTGCATAGCAGCAGTTAGTACAAGGACACCAGACATATTTCTACATTCAAGACTCTGTTAGTGCATTTGACACATACCGCTAATCCTTAATGACCCGGGCGTCCTGCACCACGGTGAGATGGGTGATGTCAGGGACTGGAGTCAGCTCAGTGGGAGAGCAACTTGCCTACCATGCATCAGACTCAAGATCTTCCATGCCACATGCAGTGTGCATACACACACATGCATGGACTTGCCCATAGATGCTATGGCAAGAAGTGATCGAATCATAACGTCTTTGTGACCCTGGGTCACAATGATTCATGCCCAGACAATAATCCTAGTGTCTGAAAGAGGTTATGTTGTTTAGGTGAATGGCTTTTGAAGGAGTTGCTTTTCTCTGTAATCCCAACAGGCAGCAGTGGAGGCAGGGGGATTAGGAGTTCAAGGTCATTACTAGCTACCTATTGAGTTTGTAGCCAGTCTAGGCCACATGAAACCTTGTCTTTATATGGGGGTTTTGTTTTTGGTTTTTTTGAGACAGGGTTTCTCTGTGTACTGGCTGTTCTGGAACTAGCTCTTGTAGACTAGGCTCGCCTCGAACTCGCAGAGATCCACCATCTGCCTCTGCCTCCCAAATGCTGGGGTTAAAGACGTGTGCCGCCACTACCTGGCAGAACCAGAATCTTTAAAATTAAACAGATAGCTGGGCGGTGGTGGTGCACGCCTTTAATCCCAGCATGCCTGAGGCAGAGGCAGGCAGATCTCTGTGAGTTCAAGGCCAGCCTGGTCTACAAGAGCTAGTTCCAGAACAGGCCCCAAAAGCTACAGAGAAACTCTGTCCCAAAGAAAAAAAAATTAAACAGATAATAACAAAACAAAGAGAAAAGGTTTCATAAGACCAGGTTGGCCTCAAACTTGTCATCCTCCATACTACCACGCCAATTATTCCTTACTGTTTTCTTCATGAACACGTACCACTTGTCTGATAATAGGAGAATAAAAATGGAAACACAGCCCCCTTGGGTCTGGATACAAATCTCTCATCTCCAAAGGCTGTGGCAGGGAGCCATGGTGTTTGGCCCAGCCCCCGCCTCAGCTTGAGGTTCCTTAAGTCTCTGTCCTCTTGGGGTCCTGGCACAGACTTCCCAATGGCAGAGGCCTCAGAGCAGGCGTCATCTCAGAACCAAGGACCATAGCTTCCCTTCCTACGCTGTGACCTTGGCCTCTAGAAGCCTATCCTTGTAGCTTTGCTGTGACTTTAACTGACTGTGTCCTATGATGTGGGATTCCCCTCTCTATGCTGTGAATGCTATTGGTTAATAAAGAAACTATCTTGAGCCTATAGCAGAGCAGGGCAGAATTTAGGCAACTAAACTGAATGCTGGGAGAAGGAAGGGCAGAGTCAGAGAAGCCATGGTGCTGCCACTGAAGACAGACGTGCTGAAACTGTGCTGGTAGGCCACAGCCTCGTGGTGATGCATGAGATTAATAGAGATGGGTTAAATTAGGATGTAAGAGTTAGCCAATAAGAAGCTAGAGCTAATGGGCCAAGCAGTGATTTAATTTATACAGTTTCTGTGTGATTATTTCGGGTCTAAGCTAACTGGGTGGCCAGGAACCAACAAGCAGAATTTCCTCCAACAGTCCTATAAGACCATAGTCATTAGACCCTGGGACTAAGTACCTGACTCACGTGGTCTTGGCATAAGGGTGTGAGTCTGTGGGGCCTCTTTCCTCAGCCTGAGGAAGCCCTGTTCTGGCATACAGTGCTGGAAAACTGCCTCAGCTGGGGGGACCACAGGAGCCAGCCTGTCCTGTAGGGATCAGTGTTCCCAGGGCAGTGGTATCACCTTCCACCAGTGACCATTACCAACCGGCTTTCCTGAGGGGCAACATGAAGCTAGAACCCAAAGTCCAGGAGGAAATTCTTAGTTGCAGATTTGGACAAGGTTGTTCTAGACCCCAGAGCAGCTACTTGGAGGGAAGGGTATGTGTCTCTGTGTGTGTGTCTGACTTGAATAGCACCACCAGCCTAAATAGAGGTTTACACTGTGCTCCTGGCATGGGAACAACCCCAAAGAGTTCACTCTTCTGTGCCCTCTGAGAGACGGAGCCTGTTGAACTACCTTGCACCAGATGCTTCCTCATAGGGGAGGTTGCAACCTTGTGGCAGGGACAGGACTCCCCCCCACCCCACCCCCGCTCCTCCCCGTACTGCAGTCTTGGTTCACAGGTTCTCAAAACCTGCTAGTTTCACCACAGCCCTGCCCTGTGTACTCCACTGTTCAGTCGTTCAGTGACTTCCTGGAGTGTGGCCCTGGCCCTTCTAAGGTCATGGAGTCTGTGGCCCTGGCCCTTCTGAGGTCATGGAGTCTGTGGCCCTGGCCCTTCTGAGGTCCTGGTGTCTTCCCTACAGGAGGCGAGTCACGTCTCAGCGCTGCTCCCTCGAGTTTCTGGAAGATGCAGTGGGATGTGCCTCGGTTCAGAGGTATACCCCCACCTGCCCCTACTTCAAGGCCCAGAGTTGCGACTGCCTCTGACCCCTGAGGCCACAAGGAGGGCAAGAACGACCTGCTTTTTACCTTACAGAACCAAGCATGCATCTGGGTCACCAAGACACAAAGGCCTGAAGAAAACACACTTCATCAAGAACATGAGACAGTATGACACGAAGAACAGCAGGTAAGAGCTTGCAGGCCTGGCCGGGACCGCACGGTGCTCCTACCCTGCAGGTCCATGGCCAGTCTCCTGACCCTTTAGAATTGGGCACTAACGTTCCTCTGTGTTAGCTGAACACTGGCTAGCATGGCCAGGCTAGCAAGCCACCCCTCTGCAATCCCATGGGAGAGCCTCCAGCTGAGCTTGAGTCTTTGGGAAAAGAGAACTAGGAAGGCAAAAGTGGGTCCCACCCCAGATGTGCCCAGGATAAAAGGTGTGGTCATATTGGGGGGAGGGGACATACACAGGATAGGCATGGTTGTACTCGGGAGCACATAGGAAGCAGTCACACTGAGGACACACACAAGAGATACAGTATATTGGGGGACATGTGGGAACTCCCCAGAACAGTGCTAGGCTGGGCCCTGGGCAGCTGCATCTCTCTGCAGTGGGGCAGGGGCAGCGCTTTGGGTCTGTCCCTTGGCACTGCACTGCCTTTCACGCTGAGCTGCTCTGGGAACCCCCTTCCCTCTGTAGGTTACCCTGGTGAGGCTGTCCAGGGAATGTTGCTGCAGGGCCTAGCCAGGGTGGCTCCCTGCAGATCCTGAGCACCCAGGGCCTTGGGTCCTGAGCCCCTGGACGGCTGGGCTCTGTATTAGGTCTGGGTGATCTCTGGTGGCATCAGGCTTTGCCTTGTCTGGACCACTGAGGCTAATGCTGATGAACTTGGGCCTCACCTTCCTGTGCCCTATCTTTGTGCAAATGAGGCCTGCCCTTTCATGGAGGACCTGTGCTCCCAGGAAACATGAAGTCTGTGGCCCTGTGGTTACAGGGTCAGGGGAGATCTACCCAGCAGCACTGTGCCCGGGAACAGGAAGTTGCTTACTTACTAAGCAACTCTAGAGGATCAGGCCCAAGTGCTAAGATGCCAGGCTTGGCTTCCTGAATCCCAGTACCCTCAGTGGCTCTGGCAGTTTCCCGTCACCCAAATGTAGGCAGGACAGAAGTGCTGACCCGCTCTGACCTGCGCCTCCCACAGGATTGTGCTCATCTGTGCCAAGCGGTCCCTGTGTGCAGCCTTTTCAGTCCTGCCCTATGGAGAGGGCCTGCGGATCAGGTAAGAGCCACGCTGTGTACACTGGTGAGCCCTGGTCCTGCTGAGTCCTTAAGACTCATGGGGCGCCAGACGATGGTGGCGCACGCCTTTAATCCCAGCACTCGAGAGGCAGAGGCAGGCGGATCTCTGTGAGTTCGAGACCAGCCTGGTCTACAGAGCAAGTTCCAGGACAGGCTCCAAAGCTACAGAGAAACCCTGTCTCGAAAAACCAAAAAAAAAAAAAAAAAAAAAAAAGACTCATGGGGCATCAGCGCACCATCTTCTACCACAGCCCAGGAACTTGCAGTTCAGGTTCTTATCCCCAGGAGCCATAGGTTCTGGTGAAACTTTATGTAGGTTGGCTGAGATGTTCCTGTCCCTCCCTCAGATATGCTCCTAAAACCTTGTATCCAGCCTAGGCAGTTGTGTCCTGAGTGTAATTCAGGAAAGAGGTAACAGGTGCTGGGGCGGGGCAGTGTGTGTGTGTGTGTGTGTGTGTGTGTGTGTGTGTGTGTGTGTGTGTGCGTGTGCGTGCGACCCCACAGAACAGCAGTAGGCGGGCAGGGCAGTGTGTGTGTGTGTGTGTGTGTGTGTGTGTGTGTGTGTGTGTGTGTGTGTGTGTGTGCATGTGACCCCACAGAACAGCAGTAGGTGCACAGAGCGGTGTGTGTGTGTGTGTGTGTGTGACCCCCACAGAACAGCAATAGGCGGGCAGGGCGGTGTATGTGTCCACAGAACAGCAGTAGGCACAGAGAAGCCTCCTGTCCAGAGTGGGAGGTAGCCAGTTCTCAGGATTCCAGGCTGGCTACTGGACTGTGTGGCTGCAGATAAAGGGTTAGACGTACCCAGGGAAGCAGACCTGAGCCTAAGTACAGGTGAGTGCTCAGGGATGTTCCAGAGTCGGGGATCCTTAGACCTCCGCCTGGGGCACCTCCGAGGTCCGGCCCATCTACTTGTGCTCCTGTGCGGGTGGATGAGCAGATGAGGCTGCCACATGGACCCCTCTCCTAATCATTACAGTGACCTGAGGGTGGACAGCCAGAAGCAGAGGCACCCATCCGGCGGCGTTTCTGTTTCTTCTGAGATGGTCTTTGAGTTGGAAGGCGTTGAACTGGGAGCGGATGGAAAGGCAAGAGCCCTGTGGCCAGCCAGTGGCCAGCAGAATTAGGCAGACAGGTGCCTCACACACTAATCTAAGACACGGTATTGGGAACAAGCCACGCATCCTGTTATACCTATCACTAGCTGGCCCATGCCACCCCAAGAAAGGGCCTAAGTGTTCACCATATATGACCAGTGCCAGCTGTAGGTGACCCAACTGTCTCCCCCTGCGCTCTCCACACCTAGCCCTGCTTCTTGACCAGTAGGCCAAGGCCAAGAGTCTTCCAAAATGGGGAGACTTGCACAGCTGCAGACTCTAGATGAGGGATGGAAGCTGGTGTTCAGAGCAGTGGGTAGCGGGATAGCCCCAGGCTCCTTGCTGGTGGAGGGAAGCAGAGCTTGGTTGCATGTTCTGGCCTGAGAAACAGGACTGAACTCCAGTGTGATTACTTTTCCAGGTCGTGTCTTATGCAAAGTTCCTGTACCCTACTAATGCCCTGGTTACACACAAGAATGACAGCCATGGCTTGCTGCCCCAACCTCGGCCCAGCATCCCCCGGGCTCCACCAGGTTCAAGACACAAGCCTGTCCCTACCAAGTCAACACCAGCTGGCACAGAACTAGGTAGTCTAGGTGTCTTCACCATGGCACAGGGAGGCAGCCACACTGGCTGGGCTAGGTTTGGTAATGGGGCAGACAACGACATAAGCCACACCCGCACTGAGGCTTCTCGGAGGAAGAGGACTCCACAAAGTGTGGCCCTGGCTCTGCCAAGGAATGCATCGGTGTGGGAGGGGCGCTGTCCAGATGTCGCTTCTTGTGCCCAAGCCCTGACCCTTGACCCAAACGTGACACCTCTTCCTTAGGTGTGGGGGGAGAGGGGGAGCATGGGTTCTAATCAGGATGCTGAGGTCAACAGCTGCCTCTGCTTACAGGAAACGATGGTGGAGATGCGGTGGAATACAACCCCAACCTCCTGGATGACCCTCAGTGGCCGTGTGGGAAGCACAAGCGGGTACTTATCTTTGCTTCATACATGGTGAGTTCCACAGCCCTAGCATTGTTTACAGTTCAGAGAATAAACTGTTGAGTGGGCACCCCTCCACACCCAGAACAGCCATTACAGGGTACCTTGTCCCCATCCAGCACCAGCAGGTAGGGGGACAGGGCCATAGACAGGGACAGTGTGCCAAAGCAGACATGTTGGACAGTCTTCTGGGGTCAATTCTGGATGCCTGGGCCTGTACCTGCAGAGGACAAACTGAGCCATTTTATCCTCAGAAATGCAGGTGCCTCCTGAAGTCCCACATACTCATGTCTATGCCGCAAGGCTCCACCTGCCTCTACCTCTGTTACAGACCACAGTTATAGAGTATGTGAAGCCTGCAGACCTCAAAAAGGACATGAATGAGACCTTCAGGGAGAAGTTCCCTCATATCAAACTGACATTGAGCAAAATTAGGAGGTAAGGAGGAGCCAGGCAGATGCCCCTACCCAGCCACATAACCTGGCCCTGGGCTTTCTCCTTGGAGAACATAGTGTCTTTCCTGACAGCCCACAACACGTGGTGTAGCCTTGGATGGGTGGCTGCTGCTTCGTCCTAGCCTCATGACCATAGATTTGCCCCAGGGACATGGCTCCCATCCCACCCACAGTTTAAAACGGGAGATGCGGAACCTGTCCGAAGAGTGCAGCTTGGAGCCCGTGACCGTGTCCATGGCCTACGTGTACTTTGAGAAGCTTGTACTGCAGGGAAAGCTCAACAAACAGAACCGCAAACTGTGTGCTGGCGCCTGTGTTCTGCTGGCTGCCAAGATCAGCAGTGACCTCCGCAAGAGCGAAGTGAAGCAGCTTATTGACGTGAGTGGGAGGTGTGCACGCAGCACGAGCACCCAGGTGCCAGGCACTGACCATAGGCAGGGACCACAGATGGGGCTAACCCACTGACCCTCTGCTTCCTTCACTACAGAAGCTGGAAGAAAGATTCCGGTTCAACAGGAGAGATCTCATTGGATTTGAGTTCACGGTGCTCGTAGCTCTGGAACTGGCCCTGTACCTCCCTGAGAACCAAGTGTTACCTCACTATAGACGCCTCACCCAGCAGTTCTAGCCCAGAACAGTGTCCTGCCCTCCTCCACTGCTGCACCTGCCCCTCAGCCCAAGGTGACAGCTTTCACTCCTAAGTGCACACCTCAAGGCACTTCGGAGAATTTTCCTGGACAAATGCGTGGAGCTTAGCTTGCTTGTCATGTCCCGGAGACCAGCCAGTGTGGTGAATGCTGAGCTCCAGCCTTTGTTTTGCCTAGTCTCTGCATCCCTTCACAGCTGAGGCCATTCCTGTGGCGACTTAGGTGTTCAGAGCTGAACATGCTGGGGTTGCCAGCCAGGCTTACCTGGAAATGGCTCTGCTGACTGACGCTGACTCCGGGTACCCTGCCTCCATCTAAACAGAGCTCTCTTGCTGTCAAGGTAGAGGGGAGGGCAGATACCTTGACCCATTCTGTTCTGCTTACTCTTTGGACCTTGCCAAAGCTCTGTCACTGTGAAACCCTGTGCCATCACACATGTAGCAGGGCTTGCCTGAAACCACCCACACCTTCTGCCAGAAACTTCCCTGCAGCATTGGACCTTTTAAGACAACTGCAAACTTGAGGCTCTTGACTTTCCTAAGCAATACTGTGATTGACAAAAGGTATAATAGTTTGGAATTTGATCTCCAAGGGAAAAGAAGCTGGTCTTGTAAAGTCTGCTGCATAACTCTGAAACCATACATGACCCTCAGGCAGGAAGGCACTGACCCGGCCAACTTGCCTGTGTATCCACTGTCCCTCTGCTTTCCAGACTATTGGTTTCCACAGCCCCATTCCCCCCAGCAATGCCATGCCTCAGGCCTGACACCGTCTAACCACCCAGGACCAAGAATAGCTCGAGCATGAGAGAGCATTGCAGCATTAATTAAGCAAACCCATACCCCTATAGAGCATCTTGGACACAAGATAATAGCCCTACAAAAAAATGTCATCTTCAAGGTAGTCCCATCATTTTGTTTAAAATGAACTTCCTAGACACTGCTCCAACTTACAGGCTACCCTTGGAGGACGTACCCAGGCAGCTTCCTCTAGATGTATAGTTTAATGTATTAAAGCTGGTAAACAGCATAACTTAACCTTGTATATTTATGTAGTAAGGTTTATTATTTACCAAGCGGGTCTGCTGGAGCCCTGACCTTCCAGTAATGCTAAGAGCTGCTGCAACAAAACCAATCCTTGAACCAAATGGCAGGCCAAATCCAGAACCCTGAGCTGTATCCAAGGTGTCCAGCTGGACTGCGACCCAATGCCACAGACCTGGTGCTGCACCCTTAGCACCCAACAGCAGGCACAAATGTTTGAGAGCATCTGACCTCAGAATGTCGTGTATGTCGGGTAGGTTTTGATTGAGTGGTGTTTAAATGTTTTTGTTAAATTAAAACTTGGTTTTGCAACAAACTCCTTAGTTTGTCTCCTTTCAGATGTGTGCTGCCCCTCTTCAGGTCATGATAAAAACACCAGCCCTACCCACATGTTAAAAGCAGTAACTCAACTGGCAACGGTACTTTTTCTCACTTTTATTTATGACAGATTTCCCCCGATCTCTTCTGGTCAAAAATTCCTAACAAAGCAAGGGAAAAAAAAAATCACATTAAAAGCCTAGCTCTTGGGAAATCCCAGCTCGCTCAACCTCAATATATCATCCCCACTTACTTGGAGACAATTCCATCAGCTTTAGCCAATCGGAGAATAGAATCATCTGACTCGCCCTAAAAAATTAAAATTAAAAACCTGGGTACCCCCACAGGCCTCCCAGCTTGGCAGGACAGAGCATGCATACACTATCGGACCCAAACCTGTACCCACGCCCAGGGGACAGAGAATGAGACACCTAAATCTTCCCAGAGCAGACCCTCCATGATCCGAGAGGCCTAAAAGAACAAGCCTGTCCCGCCAAGCGTTTCTTTCAAAGGGATACCACCATCACAGCCCAACGTCCACGTGGTCAAACAAACTCACCATCCTGCGAATGGCGCCGCAGATAGCATAGGTTTTAAACTGGCCATTAAACCGACCTGTGACCCTGTCAACCTGTGTAGAGTCAGAGTGGTTAGGAGATTTGACCCCACCCCAAAGCAAGCACCCAGGCACTGGGAGGCCTAGCTGCCTCCTTCCTTCCTTTCCCGGGCTCCCAGCTCACCTCGGCCACGTTCATCTGGATGGACGCGTGGTCCTTGGCACCAATGATGCGGTTGCTCGCGGAGCTGATGGGAGAAAACAGGGCGCGTGGTGGGCCGCGGAGAGGAAACGGGATTAAAAGGAGTTGAGGAACGTGGGCGTAGTGGGGCCGCGCAAACAGATGGAAGAGCAAGGCCCGTGGGTACTCACCATTTCCGCGGCACGTACAGGTCCACGAACTCGCCGGCGTCGTTCTGCATGTCGATGTCCTGCCTGCAGAGTCACCGCGCGAGCCATGAGGTCGGCCGGGCCCGCACCCGAGACTGCGGCCCCAGGCAGACCCGCGCCTGAGCGCCCCGCCCGCGACCTCCCCAGCCCGGCCCGCCCGCAGCCGCTCGGGCCCACAGCTCGCGCCCACAGCCCGCCGCGCCATCTACCTGCTCGCTAGGCCGCGGGAGCGCAGAAAGGAAGTGGCTCGTCCCCGGGCAGCACTATTGGGCGTGAGGGGCGTGGCATTGGCGAATGCTTCCGGGTCACGCCGCTTGCTCGCTTTTTCTTCCACTTCCGGTACAAGGAAGCCCCGGCTCTTCCTGGGGTCCGGCTCCACCCAAGCCAAGGCGAGCGCCTCCCCTTCGGCCCCGCCCCTCCTGCTGCACCCGCCTTCGGCCCCGCCCCTCCTGCTGCACCCGCCTTCGGCCCCGCCCCTCCTGCTCCTCCCGCCGGCTTCCCCGCCCCGCCCCGGCCGGGAGGAGTACTGCGGGACGCTGGCTCGTGCGCGCCGGCTGCCCGCGAGGGTAGGAGTGGCGTCGGAGGAACGCCCCCGGGAAGCCGCCACCAGAGTCGCGGAGGGGAACAGGCGAGTCGGGTGTCCGCAGTGCTGGGAGCGCAGCTGCAGCGCCTCAGTCGGGACGGGAAATCCAGCCCTGAGGTCGGGTCAGATGTTCGTTCTCTTCAAGGATCCCTTCCCCAGCGCGAACTGTAAGTGCGTGCTCCGGTGCGGCTTCTCTACCTGGACTCCGGCCCTGTCCCCAGGCCCTGCCCCACTCCTGCTCCGGCCGCCACAGGATCATGAGTCTGGCCAGAGAGTGCCTTTTAATAGCAATACACGGTATACATAATAAATAAATAAGTCTTTAAAAAAAATTAAAAGAGGGCTGGAGAGATGGCTCAGAGGTTAAGAGCATTGACTGCGCTTCCGGAGATCCTGAGTTCAATTCCCAACACCCACATGATGGCTCACACCCATCTGTAGTGAGATCTGGTGCCCTCTTCTGGCAGGCAGACATACGTGCAAAACTATATACATAGTAAATAAATCTTTTTTAAAAAGAAAGAAAATTCCCGGGCTTTGCCACGTTCCCGTAATTCGCAGTCAGCCCCCAAACCAGCCTGGACAGAAGACTAAGTCTGCACGGTTGACGACTTTCCTTGGACTCCATTTCTTCACACGGGGATCCACTGTCTCACACCTGTAGAACTGTGCTCTTAACACGTCTTCAGGGACTGGAACCTCGGGTGTACAAACCCAGTTTGATGACCTTGGGGAGACCCCTCCTTCCCAGGATGTCAAGGGGTCTGGTGAAACCCAAGCTGCACTTTATCCTCCGCACTCCGCAGATCGTCACGTGGGCATTGTGTCTGCGGTTTCTACCAAAGCCCTGCCTCGGAGGCCACGAGGCGTGTGTACAAGGGTGGTTTGTTTATGTTTCAGCTTTGAGATCTACAACTGATCTGGCTGCATCTGTGTGTGTTGACTTGAACCCTCAAGGCCTCCTTAGTGGCGTGACGTGAAGCAGCCAGAGTACCGGAGAGTGTGGTGTGGCCAAGGGGCAACTGCAGAAATCTGCAGTAGCAGTCCTGAAAAGGGCTTAGTGCACATAGCACTGGGCAGTGTTCAGAAAGGTCTAGCCAGGCCGGGCGGTGGTGGCGCACGCCTTTAATCCCAGCACTTGGGAGGCAGAGGCAGGCGGATCTCTGTGAGTTCGAGACCAGCCTGGTCTACAAGAGCTAGTTCCAGGACAGGCTCCAAAACCACAGAGAAACCCTGTCTCGAAAAACCAAAAAAAAAAAAAAAAAAAAAAAAAAAAGGTCTAGCCTCCGGTAACAGCCCTAAACAATACCTAGGGCCACCTAACATCATAAAAACAGGACCTGCCGTGGGTGGTAGTGGCGCACACCTTTAATCCCAGCACTCGGGAGGCAGAGGCAGGCAGATCTCTGGGTTCAAGGCCACCCTGGTCTACAGGAGGTAGTTCCAGGACAGGTCCCAAGGCTACAGAGAAAACCTGTCTCGAAAATAAATAAATAAATATATAAAAAGGACCTGCAAGTATCAAAGTATTACCAAGTAACCCCACTAAACCCCCCAAAATGGAACACGAAGGCTGCATGAAGCCCACAACAAAGGAAAAATTCACATTTTCTGGTATCCACTCAAGACTGCCAGGTTCAACAGCTAGGGAATATGGCCACTAGTGAGAGAGCAGCCCATGGACTGGAAACTGATCCAGACCTGACTTAGGTTTTAAAATGAGCAGACAAGGTTGTGATAGGGGTTTTCACAGAAGGTATTCCATCTGCTCAAACCTTTGGAGGAAGTTTGACTATACATGCCTGCATCAGCACCCAGAGGGTGCTGGACAAGAGTGTCAAGAGTTTGATCTGAAAGTAAGACCCTATCTCAAACATCTAAAATAAAAATTAGTAGAAAAGGTGCCGGAGAGATGGCTCCCCTTCCAGAGGTCCTGAGTTCAATTCCCAGCAACCACATGGTGGCTCACAACCATCTATAATGAGATCTGGTGCCCTCTTCTGGCCTGCAGCGGTACATGCAGGCAGAACACTACATTATAAATAAATCTTTTTTAAAAATTAGTAGAAAAGCTCAAACTTTTTTTATTTATTTTTTATTCAAAATTTCTGCCTCCTCCCTGCCTCCCTTTTCCCTCCCCCTCCCCCCACTCCCCACTAAAAGCTCAAACTTTTAATGGGAAAGAAAAGACTAATTAATAAGCTTCCTCAGCTAATTTCGGGGCGCTTTTCTTCCTGAGGCAGCCTAGGCCACATTTGGGCTACAGCATCCACCCATACTGGGCTCTATCTGTGGCTCTCAGCACCTACCGGGTCCTCATCCACGGTGTCAGTGAGGTGGCTTAGGACCAGCACTCTCACTTAAGCAACCAGTGTAAACGCTGATCCGTTCTAGCCCGGCTGTTTTGTTTCCTGGTGTTGGACCCTAGTGTCCAGTCACCGAGGAGGAGGAGGAGACCATCTCTCATATCACAGCTGATGTAAAAGCATGAGGATTTTATTAATTCTGTCATGACAGGGTCTTCCAGCAGTCGGGAGGCTAGAAGACCCTGAATGTCTGGTACAGGCTATTTTTAAAGGAAAAAACCACAGAAGAAAGGGGTGTGTGGGGGTTGCTCTTTAACTATTATGATTAGCTTATTCAAAAAGGCTATTACCAATAATTGGCTGGAGAGTGGTTGCCAGATCAGATGAGGTAAAAACTTCTGAGGGTCACTTTGCCCCTTCCCAGGGACTAAGTCAAAACATCAGTAACTGAGTCAACACCTAAGGGTTATCTTGCCCCTATTCAGGGAGATGGAAAGTTCCCAACATCTCAGTACGCACGCACAGCTGTTATGTCCTTGGTTCCCAGGGGAGGAGGGGAAGTACTGAGAGTTGTCAGAAATTACTTCAGAATTAACTTAAAGTTCTACACTGGTTATGTGATGTAAGGACCAGTAAACTTGGTTATGTGATGTAACTTAACTTAAGTCAACTTGCCCCAGCCTGGCCGAGAAAAGAGTCAAACAGCAGCGTCCTGTGAGGACAAGGGCCCTGATATCAGAAGGCTGGGCATGGTGGTGCATGCCTTTAGCCCCAGCACTTGGGAGGCAGAGGCGGGTGGATCTCTGAGTTCAAGACCAGCCAGCTCTACATAGGTCTACATGGTGAGTCCCAGCAGGCCAAACAGGCCTACATCGTGAAACTCTGTCTCAGATAAATAAGTTCACAGGGTAGGAGGTAGTGCTGGGACGGACGAAGAGGCTCAATCAGCAAAGTGCTGTCTGCACAAGCCTGAGACCTGAGTTCCCCTAGAATCTGGGTGTGGCAGCACACACCTGTAATCCAGGGCTAAGGAAGCAAGGCAAAGGCAGGAAAATCCCTGGGGCTTGCGGATCAGCTACTCCAGTGAATCAGCAAATTCCAGACTCAGCGCGAGACCCTGTCTCAAAGAGTGGTTGGAATGTGACTGAGGCAGCCGCCAACATCAACCTCTGGCCCACTCCTGCACGCGTGCACACACACACGGGCACCAGGGGTCAGCTCCAGGTGTTGGACCTTGGGTGCGATCCACCTTGTATTTGGTTAGTCTGGATTCAGCCAGTGAGCCCCAGGGATCCGTCTCCACCTCCCTTCGCGCCCCAGCCCTGGAATTGCAATCCCATCTTCAGGGCCCAGGAGATCTGGATGACCTTCCTATAAGATAATTTGCTGCATGAAATTCAAGACCCCCAAAATAAAGGGGCTAGAACCTCCCCTGAAGGAGGACAAACTCTTGTCAAAACTGAGTTTCTCTATCCTCAAGCCTCCAGGGATCTGCAGAGAAGCTGAGACTGCTCAGAGCAATCGTCATCCTGAAAGGTCACCTCACATCCCCCTGTACTGCCCCTAGTCGCCACTGGGGGGCAGCCAAGACCCACTCTGGAACGGGGGTCAAACCAACACAGTCTTGCCCCTAGCCGCTTCCAAGCGGGCTGGGCCACTTCACCCTGGCAGAACCTCTTGGAACATCTCTAGGGTGGGAAAGGTCAGAGACCAAGTGAGAAAGAGCAGGAGGACCCTCGACTCGAAACACTATTAGATCAATGCCTTCCTGCAGACTCTTAGGCCTCAGAGTCGAAGCTGCTTCTGCAAGGCAATCGAGTCAGGGTCCCTGAATGGCCCTAAGTCTGTCCCCTCAAGACCTTGACTGCTAAAACCACGTAGGGATTGTGGGCTGGCCATGTTTTGCTGTCATGGTTTATTTATTTGTTTGTTTGTTTGTAAGGAGAATGCTGTTTTCTTTTTGTTTTGTTTGTTTTTCTTTTTTTCTTTTTTTTTTTTTTTGGATTTTCGAGACAGGGTTTCTCCGTAGCTTTTGGTTCCTGTCCTGGAACTAGCTCTTGTAGACCAGGCTGGCCTCGAACTCACAGAGATCCACCTGTCTCTGCCTCCCGAGTGCTGGGATTAAAGGCGTGCGCCACCACCGCCCGGCTGTTTTTGTTTTTCGACACACAGGGTTTCTCTGTGTAGACCTGGCTGTCCTAGAACTTGCTCTGTAGACCTCACAGAGATCTGCCTGCCTCTGCCTCCCTAGTGCTGGGATTAAAGGCGTGTGCCACCATGCCTGGCACATTTAAATTCTTTATGTAGTTCCTTCAGTGAAACCCAGCTCATGCCCAATCACAGCACCAGCTCCAAGGCTTCCACCCCAGGTTTATGTCCCAGACACTTAGAAGGGCTGATCTACTGCAGCTGCCTCCATGCTGCCTGATCTACTGCAGGGATTGGTCTGAGTCTGGGTGAGCCCCATCCTGCTTCCCAAAGGACCCCATAAAAGGCTACAAGTCAATAGAACGAAGGAACTGCATCCCGCAACCCAGTCTGGCCTAGGCTGTCTGGACAGGTCTCACCACAGTGTGGTTGATCCAAAAGACAGACTGTGAAGTCAGAATCCCCTCTCCCCAAATATCCCGTCTTGCCTCTACCGGCTCCATGGGGCTGGATACCCAGTTCTGGGTCACGGGAAGAGAGCTTTGTGTCCCAGCGGTCCCACTAGCACTCTGACACCAAGATGCCCCGTCAGGCTCAAGGAGAGAAACCAGTGAGGGCCGAGTCTTGCCCAGCAACAAGCTGAGCTGACCTCTGACCTAGGCACAGATGGCCCTGACACGAGGTCTCTGCATTGCAATGAATGTAAAGACCCTGCTAGCTTGTTCTGGACTCTGACTGCACCCCAGCGTTCCCTTAGAGACACGTGCGGCACGTGGGAGCCCGCCAGCAGATCTCCACACTGGGAAAAGCTGGGGCCTGCCCACATAGGGCTGGCTCCTCAAGAGCAGAGCCGCGCCCGGTGGTGTCAGCGACTTTTAATCTTTTCTATCAAGTTCAGTGGCTGTCGCCTGTTTCCTCATGCCCTCCCTTTGACTCTCGTGTCAAGGACTGTGTGTGTTTGTTCGCGCAGATACAATCTACTTCTGCAATGTCTGACACCCTGACTCACTGACATGGTTTCTTGGAATGGTTAACTTAAAACACACCCCTTCTCCTTCTCCCCTTGCCACGTCCTTTATTGCCATGTTTCAAACTAGCCAACCGGTGTAGATTGTGAGGCTGAACCTCAGCCAGTGACAGAAAACCAAACAAAGCACCCTTGCATTGGGGTGTGAGGTGAGAGATCGGGGTGTGGGGTGGAAGCCAGGTTAGAGCAGGTGAGCTGGCTCCCCGGCTTTTGTGCAGAAGCCAAGTTTTCCTTGCTGTGACCTTGAGTGGTAATTTCTTGATTTGTGACCCCATTCTTGTCTGTAACAACGTGGAGAGCTTGCCCAGGATTCTAGCTCTCCAGAGGAGGTTCACAGCTCCTCTCCCAAAGGAAATGCATCCTAGGCCTGTTAGCAGCGCTCCCTGGGCCCTAAGTCCACAGTGCTTCCTGGGCTAATGAAGAAACAAACCCTGGACTGGAATCTGAAAAGACGGCCCGGGTTTAGTTTCCAGCAAGTGCATGGAGGCTCACAACCACCCAGAACTCCAGCTCCAGGGAATCCAGCACCTTCTTCTGACCTCTCCAGACACATACACACTGCACACACACACACACACACACACACACACACACACACATATATAAACTTGCTTTTTTATTTTATAATTTTTTTTCTTGAGACAGGGTTGCTCGTCACAGCCCTGGAATTTGCTGGAACTCATTCTGTAGACCATACTGGCCTGGGACTCACAGAGATCCACCCACCTTTGCTTCCCAAGTGCTCTGGCTGAAGGTATGAGCCTAGCCATAGCTTTCTTTCTGTCTGTCTATCTGTCTGTCTGTCTTTCTCTTTTGTTCTTTTGTTTTTTGAGACAGGGATTCTCTGTGTATCCACTCTGGCTGACTGAGCTGGAACTCACTCTGTAGACCAAGCTGGTCTTGAACTCACAGAGATCTGCCTGTCTGTGCCTCCCTACAACTGGGATTAAAGGCGTGTGCCACCACTGCCTGGCCCCTGAGAGACTCTTAAAAGGTCAGCATGGAAATGAAGTAAAAAGAGACCTAAGGAAAACAAAATAAAGAGTTCAGTTTTCCCACACAGCCCTGAGGGGCTCATGCTTGAATAGTGGGCAGAAAACACCTGCAGTAAAGGCAGGGAGACACAGTAAATGTCCAAAGTTCTGTTACTTTACCTGGACCCAAGAGCCAGTCCTCTGACTCGGAATTTTGACCCCAGTTCAGTTCAGATGAGGGCGGGATCTGTCAGCCTTTCATTGAGTAAGAAAATTTAAAATGTCCTGTTTCAAACTGAGCAGTGGTGGCGAACACCTTTAATCCCAGTACTCGGGAGGCAGAGGCAGGTGGATCTCTGTGAGTTCAAGGTTAGCCTGGTCTGCAAAGTGAGTTCAAAGACAGCTAGGACTGTTAACACAGAGAAACCCTGTCTTGAAGAAAACTAAAGGAAAGAAGGAAGGAAGGCAGGCAGGCAGGCAGGCAAATACAACAGAAAAAAGGTCCTGTTTCCCAAGAGGGAATTCAGTATGTTCACTGCTGGAGGGAAGGGAAGTTTTACAACTCTGCTCCCCCTAAAAACAGATCAGGACAGCCACAAAGATGGACGAAGGCATACGTGAGACTCCCCCCTTGCTTGCTTTTCTCCCGCCCTCCAATCCAAACCAGATTCTTGACCCCTTAGATCCCCTTGATGCAGCCCAGACACTTCCCGTCCCCCATCAGCTCTACCTCAATTATCTGGAGCCACTTCCTGTCCCTCTATCCGCTCTTCCTCAGTTATCTGGAGCCCTTCAACTTAGACAGACTCTGTGTTAGACTCGGCAAACACTGGTCTCAGGTGAACAATATGAGAAGAAATTGAGAATCTTCCATTCTGGGTCACCAAAGAAACATGACCCCAACAACCTGAGACCCTTCTCCAGCTGATGTGCCCATTAGAAAAGCTCCCTAGGAAGAGCAGGGACTGGGTTTGTGAGTGTGGTGCTCATTTGATGAAGTCAGAGACAACAGGAGCAGAGCCAGATCCCTCGTCATGGACGCCAGGAGAAACTAAGTCAATAGAGGACATTGGAGAAGCCCCACTAAAGCCTGGTGTTGTGCACACACACTTTTAATCTCATTTAATCTCAGCACTCGGGAGATCTCTGTTTGAGGCCAGTCTGTTCTGGTCTACAGAGTAAGTTCTAGGATAGCCAGGGCTACACAAAGAAACCCTGTCTTAAAAAAAAAAGAGGGAGAAGGAGAAAGATATCCTGTTACCTATTACTGCCTTGTAATTAGCCCTACTTAGAAAAGCCAGCTATACTCAGAAAGGCCATTTTATTTATATTTGTCAGTATCACTAGAAGGACAGCATTTGGTGCCCTGACTCAATAACAAGGGAGCTGGGGAGCTGACAACCTGTGGCATACTAAAAACCAATCAAACCATTACTCTGGCCTGTGTGAGAGTCAAAGTTACGTTTTAAGTTTTACTTACTACTCCTTAAAGATCCATGAAACAAAGACATCTCAGATCTTGGGATCTGTAAGCCCCTTCCCCAAGGATAAATAGTTCCTGAAAGGCTGGAGGCTGTTGTGTTGGTAGATAAGAAGCCACTTGTTTCCACTGCCTAAACAAGTTTGACTCAGCTGGTGTGCTTGAGCACAGGTGTGTGGGAGGTGTGTGGGCAGGAAATACACCAGGATGTCAGGATGTATGTTTGCCCCTGATTGGACCTGATGGGAAATACAGTGAATTATGGGTTTTCCTTCTTACACCACTGCGAACCTGGGTATGGACCTGGCCAGAGTGCGTCCGCCAGGCCAGTATTTAATTAAAGTTTGCTTCAAATTTGGCTTTAAACTGTGGCTGTGGTCTTAGTCTCAGTTGGCGGGATTAACAACTGGCCAAATGTGTCCAGTGGGCGACAGACATTATTATTCTTTTAACAGAAGAAGGTAAGAAACTAATCTTTGAGGGAAGATTAGTACTCAAAATATGGGCTACCTCATACCAAAGGATGGTGAGATGTCTCATAGACTCTCAGATCTTCAAGTATGGAGCCATCCTACTAGAGAGAGATGACTTGACTCTGAGGGGTCCTTGGATGCAGCCCACTTTTCTGTTGGCTGTCATAAGACTATAAAGGAAATTGATCACCATTGTTTGGACAACATAGAATACCAAGATGAGGTCCTATTTGACCTAAGAGAAATTCCTTTTAATACTGAATGTGAAGGGCAGGCTGGAGAGATGGTTCAGCAGTTAGGAGTACTGATTGCTCTTTCAGAGGACCCAGGTTCAATTCCCAGCACCCCACAATGACCCACCACTACCTGTAACTCCTGTTCTATAGGATCTGATGCCTTCTTCTGACCTCCACAGGGTCCAAGCCCACACGTGGTGAACAAACATCCATGCAAGGCAAAACATTCATACAATAGAAGTACATATATATATATATATATATATATATATATATATATATATATATATATATATACACATACATACATACCTGGACTTAGATTCTTCATAGATGGCCCTCCAGAATGATTGGGATAGGTAAGCACTTTGTCCCTTCAGAGCTCAGGACACCAAAAGGTTCCTAATGACTGCAGTGACATTTTGGTGGGACACTCAGTACTAGGGACAGACTTACAACCCACCCTCCACACCACAGAGGCTGTGACAGCCCTGAAGGAAAGGCTACAGGTGATAAACAAGTCTAGTCCTCTAAACTGCCAGCGTCAACATTGTCACCCATCATGCATAACAACAGTAAGTCCCACACCAAGAATCCTCAATACTCAGACCCTAGGGACTAGGGACAGATGTCAAGGGGAGAGGCCCGTGCCCCAGATCACTTCTCTCAAGTCTTTAAGTCGTGTCCTTACTACCCCCTTGCTCAAGTCCAAACCTGTCCCCAGTTTTCCATTACTTACACCCAAAAATTCTCCTAAGGACCAATATCCCAAGCTAACCATAGTGGAAGCCAAAGACCTCAGACAGACCTGTAGCACCAAGAGGAGGCAGAAACACAAATGCCTGATTAGAGTGGATAAAATATTCAGGCCATCCGCTTGATAAGAGTGTTTGTTGGGGCTGGAGAGATGGCTCAGAGGTTAAGAGCACTGGCTGCTCTTCCAGAGGTCCTGAGTTCAATTCCCAGCAACCACATGGTGGCTCACAACCATCTGTAATGATATCTGGTGCCCAATTTGGCCTGCAGAGATACATGTTGACAGAGCACTGCATACATAATAAATAAATAAATAAATATTAAAAAAAAGAGTGTTTGTTATGTGCATGTGGCTGGATGACCACACACTCCTGTTGGGTGGTCCTTCAATCCTAATGGCATGCATTGTATGATGTTCCTCTTCCAAGACTGAGGGTCCTGAAGCAATGTGCCCTGCCTCATCTGTCCCTGCTGCTTCCCCCATCAAAGACACGGAGCCCTGGCCACCGTGGAGCCCCCACCCCCAGGGGTAATTGCATCTCGTGCCTTTCGAGGTGGGAAGAGCAATTGACTCCAGCGGGCCATGTAACGGAGCACAGTGAAGGCTGGTCTTTCGAAGAGATGACCAGACAGCTCAGGTAGTCACACGGTCGGATATCTGGTGACATTATGGAGGACCCTTATTTGATGTCCTACCAGTGGCTCAGAGTCCAACTGGCCACCTCTTTCAGTATGGCATTTAGATGTTCCCACTTGCCTTAAGGCCTCTCCTGCAAGAAGAGGGAGCTGTTAACTCTGGGAGACTCATTTGACCCCCATATTTACATAGATAGTGTAGAAGTGTCTTAGGGAGCCCCATTAATTTGTTTCTTTCCTTTTTTTTTAAAGATTTTATTTATTTATTATGTATATAATATTCTGCCTCCATGTATGCCCACATGTCAGAAGAGGGCACCAGATCTCATTACAGATGGTTGTGAGCCACCATGTGGTTGCTGGGAATTGAACTCAGGACCTCTGGAAGAGCAGCCAGTGCTCTTAACCACTGAGCCATCTCTCCAGCCCCCATTAATTTGTTTCTTGAGATAGGGTTTTTCTGCGTAGCTTTGGAGCCTGTCCTGAAACTCACTCTGTAGACCAGGATGGCCTCAAACTCACAGAGATCTACCTGCCCCTACCTCCTGAGTGCTGGGATTGAAGGCATGTGCCACTACCACCCAGCCAAATTAATTATTTTAATTAAAATAATTAATTAACCTTGAAATCAAATAACAGCCAGTTTCTAGTCAGCCTTGTTCTGGTGGCCAAAAGTTAAAAATATACGTAGATTGTAGCATTCATTTCAGCACATATACTAAAATTGGAATGATATAGAGAAGATTAGTATCCCCTGAAGGATGCCATGCAATTTCTGAAGAGTTCCATATTTTTTCCTCCAAGGTCTCTGCTTCAGTTCCTGCCTTGAGTTCCTGCCTTGGTTTCTCTGATGATGGACTATAACCTGTAAGCCAAATAAACCCTTTCCTCCCCACACCTCCTGCAACATAAACTGTAGCAACTAGCCTACTACAACCAAAAAAAAAAAAGATTGCTGAGCTATGCTGGAGATGCTGTCAAGGGCATAGCTGAACTGCTGAGCCCTAACAACATGGATTGGGAAAATAGATTGGCAATTAGCACAATTTTAGCTGGAAAAGGTGGAGTCTGTGTACATGGGGAGGACAGTGTCGTGTGTTTATTCCAAACAGTATTGCTCCACATGGGACTGTTATCATGATGGTTCTCACTAATGAAGGAGTCAAAAATGTAGGAATAGATGATCGTTTTGCCAACTTAGTAGAACAGTGGTTTGGAAAATGGAATAGTGACATCAGCTTTAGCATCCATAATTATAATAGTTGGAGTTGTGATTCCAGTGTTCGAGGTCTAGTCCCAAGGGTTATAGGGACAGCTAGTGCCAAACGGTACCCACACAGCCCTTTCCATCATCAGATGCCCGGGGAAGAGAGGTCTGGTGCCTCTTAACAGAATCTGAAGAAGCGAATATATAACAAAACAGGCGGGGGTTCACGGAAGATTTCACCTTTTTTATCAAACAAGTTGAGTGGTCAAAGGCCTCTGTCCTTCCAGATCTTCTGTTAAGGACGGCATGTTTGTTTAGCCAGATATAATCTGCCTCTTGGAATGTCCATATGTCTGACACCCTGACTCATTGCCACAACTTCCTGGGATAGTTATCTGTTAAAATTTACCCCTTCAGGCTGGAGGGATGTCTCAGCAGTTAAAAGCACAGGCTGCTCTTCCAGAGGACCTGAGTTTGGTTCTTAGCACCCACATGGTGGCCACAACAGTCTTTAACTCCAGTTCCACTGACCTCTTCTGGCCTGCATGGACACCACACATGCATATGGCTTGCAGACATACATACAGGCAAAACATGTATACACATAAAACAATAGTTTCAAAAACATTTAAAAACACCCATCCCTTATCTCTGTATCTTTTCTATTTTCTTTGTTGCTAGTTTTCCAACTGACCAATCAGGTGTAAACTGTGAGGTTGATTCAGCCAATGAGGAAGAGCCAAGTCCCCCTTGAGTTAGGGATAAAGGCTGACACCGTTGGGGCTGGTTATGCTTAGTTTCCGGCTTTGACAGCTACACACCCTTCTGTGAAAAAGCAAAGTTCTGCTTTGTCAAACTTTCATTGATTGATTGAATTTTGGTTTTTCTTGTTTTTTGTTGTTGTTGTTTTTGCTTTTTAGAGACAGGGTTTCACCTGTGTAATAGTCCTAGCTGTCCTGGAACTAGCTCTTGTAGACCAGGCTGCCCTTGAACTCACAAAGATTCTCCTCCCTCTGCCTCCGGAGTGCTGGGATTAAAGGTGTGTGCCACCACTGCTCAGCTTTTTTTCTTTCTTTTCTTTTTTTGATTTTTGGTTTTTCATAACAGTGTTTCTCTGCGTAGCCCTAGCTGTCCTGGAACTCACTTTGTAGACCAGATTGGCCTTGAATTCACAGAGATCCTCCAACCTCTGCCTCCTGAGTTCTGGGATTAAGGGCATGCGCCACCACACCTGGCTTTTATTTTGGTTTTTGAGACAGGCTTTCTCTGTGTAACAGTCCTGGCTACCCAGGAACTTGGTCTTCACCTGACACTGCCTTGGACTCAGAAATCTGCTTTCTTTTGCTTCCCAAGTCCTGGGATTAAAGGTGTACACCAACATGCCAGGTTTTAAAGCATGTTAATTTGAGTGGCAGTTTCTCGGTTTGTCCTGTCTCTAACAGCAGTATTCTGGGTGTGTAGGCCCATGTGGCATCTTGACCCCCGCCTGACAGTGGGGAGAATTCCTGTGAAGATTACAAGAGAAACATTTGTGTTGTGATATTTACGGTTTAGGTTTTTTCTGCTATTTTTTTCTTTTTTTAACCTTTATTTTTATGTGTTTTGTGTTCTGTGTTTACGTGTTTTGTCTGTGTGTATGCACAGGTGCATGTAGTGCCTGCAGAGACCAGGAGAAGGCACCAGATCCCCTGAAAACAGGTACTGACAGTTGTGAGCCATCATGTGGGTGCTGGAACTTGAACCTGGGTTCTCTGGAAGAGCAACCAGTGCTCTTAACTGCTGGGTCATTTCTCCGGTGCCCTGTTTTTGTCTTGTTTTGTTTCTGTGAGAGGTGGCTAGACATCCAAGGGCCAATATTCCATAAACACTCCCAATCTGTGAAACTTTTCTGTACACACCTGTTTGCTCAACCCTGAACATCTCTGAGACTCCACCCTTCCCGTGTGCTCACCGTGAATTAACCAGCTGAGGTAGATTGTGAGGTCAAGCGCCTACCAATGAAATGAGGCAGTCACCACCTGCCTCAGCATTAAAACTAAGTGAGCTCTCTGCCCCAGCGTGGTTGTCAGCGAAGTTCAGCTTGTGTTTCACCCTTACTGCAAAAAGCGCCTCACTTTCTCTGTGTGTCATTGCGCCTCCCGGAGAACAGTCTTTTCTAACAGTCCTGAGAAAATAGACAGATCCCATTTTACAAACGCGGAAAACAAAGCTGAGTGGGAGGAAGTCAGTCTTTTATAGAGTCAGAATCCAGGAGCCTATGGCTCAGGCATGCACTGCTCAGCCTGGAGCAGTGTTAACAGGGGATTCAGAATTTGGGGACCTCTTGAGATGCACAGCTGGGAGCCTGGGTGTACCGCAGAGGAAGCGCCCGCTCCCCCAGGGCCCATTCCATCAAAGAGTAACTGTCATCTGGGTGTGGTGGAGGCTGCCAAGACAAACCTGAGGCCAAGGTTTGCAGTGGAAAGAGAGAGAAATCCAAATTCCTGCCCAGGCAAGTTGCTGGGCTTGACTCCCTCAGCCTGGCTCCGTAGCTCCTGGAGGCTCTACCCCACCAGCTTTACAGTCTCTCTGGAATGTTCTTAGAACCCAAGGAAAAACTGCAGGAGAGTCAAGGCCCTGTGGGAAGGTTCAGAACTCTCCTCTTCTGTGCCCTCCTGCAGCAGGAAAGGAAGGCAGCTCAGCAGGGTTGAAGTCTATCCTGAGCTCCTGGCGACAGTGGGCTGAGCTTTCCAGCTAGCCTTCTGAGTGTGTAGGAAGGCAGGGACCCTGGATGCACTCTATTCTGGCTAGCCACTGAAGTCTGAGCTGGCTGTGCCGCTGAAGCCAAAGCTGTGCACTGCAGGGGCCATCATTCAGGTCCATGAAGGCATCCATCTGAGAAACCCCCTTGCTCCGCTCCCAGCGTCTCCACTGCCTTATGTTCCTCCTTGGCCTGCTGTTTCCTGTGAGCACTTTGCCTACTCCCTTTGTGGAAACCTCATGGCCACAAAACCAATGGGCAGTGTTCTTCACTGTATAATAAAGCCTGGACACTCCCTGCCTTGTCCGGCCCTGTCCTGCCCCAGGCCCAGCCACGAAGAGCCTCCGGGCCCACTCCTACTTCCCCATCTGCCTGGCCTGGGCTCTGTGCAGCCCCTGCTGTCTGGCCAGCGTCCCTAGTTCCAATTCCAGGGTACCGGAACCGTAGTTCCCATCACTCTGGGTATTTGTTCAGTTCAAGTATAGACAAGTACCTGTTTGTCCCAGCCTGAGAGGGGCAGGGCAGGGCAGGTGGCGGTTCAAGAGAGTTCCAGAGGTTTCCCACAGGACAGTGACAATATGGGAGACATTTGTGTTTCTCAACACTAGGGACAAGGACAAGGGCTCTTTGGTAGAGGCCATGGTGGCTGCTCATAACCACATGGGTACAGGCCACTCCCTATGGCCTGTGACAATCTAAACAGTCAGCAGTGCCTACAGGACAGGTTTTGTTTTCATTTGGGGGCGCTGGGGATGGGACTTGGGGGCACTCTGCATTCTGGGTCAACACTTACCATGGAGTTAAAACCATAGCCCAGTAGTGGGTTGTTGGGGGGTTTAAAGAGCTATGGTCCCAAAAAGGAGCTACATGGCTGGTATGGTGAGGGAGGCCTCTTAGAGGAGTGGACTCAGTTTCCAAGTGAGCAGACCTGAGCTGGTCTTGTCCCTCCCACCATAAAGACAGGCGGAGAATGCTGGTGCCACTGTGTACAGAGACAGGTTCCCAGTGGTGCCAGGCCTAGGGGAATTCCAGAAAGAGGCCCACTGCATTCCTCTACCTGGGTGGGCAGGGGCGGGGACTCTGCGCATTCCTGGTAGAGAGAGGGGCCCACAACCTGCGCCAGCATCAGCAGGGACCCAGATAACCTCTACCCAGGCTCAGCTCGGTGGACTTGGGCTGGGCCTGACTGAGGACAGCAGGGGTCCTGCCAAACCTAGAGGACTAGAAAGAGGTCAGTCTGTTAGGTCGGGGCTTTTCCAGCCTGGTGGGCAGGGTGGAGCAGAAGCATGCAGGTTGGGGAGGAACACAGTGTCACTGGTATCTGGGGTCAAATGTCCACCAGCATCAGTCACAGGTGGCCTCTGCTACAGTCTGTCCTGGGAACCGGTTTCTAGAGGTGTTGTGATTCCAGGTGACAGTGTCCCATCGGACCATACACAGGCCTGCTGAGGCCAGGAAGTGGCCCCTGGCTCCATGCACAGAGGTGTCTCCGGGACTGGGTCAGAGGGCCCAAGGCAGATGATGACCAAGGTGGGAACACACAATTCACACTGTGTCCAGTGGTTCCAGGGGTCACGTCTCGCCTGACAGCATAGCAAGGCTGGGGAGAGCTGGGATCCAAGCATCACCAGCCGCTAGGAGTCTGGGTCCTCCTGTCAGGAGATGGCACAGCGGCTCTCCCTCCCACCCTTAGCAGGACTGTTGCTGGGGTCCCAAGAGAAAGCCCAGAGAGGACAGGCACAGCCCCTCAGCTCCCTACGGAGAACACTACTTACAGCACCACCTCCTCCCACACACGCGTCCTCAGCAAGCAGGAGCCTGCGAGTCTTCGCGTGTTTACATTCCCTGGAAATGTATCTCCACTCAAGAGTCATAGGACAAATATTTTGCTAATGTTGAAACTTGGGGCAAACAGAGACCTGGAGCAGAGCCTCCATCTTAGTTCCCCCCCTTTCACATAGGTAGGAGCATAGCTACTTTCCAGGTGTGACCTTCATGTTCCCGGATAGCCTGGCCTGAACTGAAGGCTGCCCAGCCTGGCCAGGAGCGGCCTGCAGGCCTTACAGGATCTCGCTGTGGTAACACCTCCCACATCAAGGAACTTGAGCTGGGCACCACAAGTTCCTTCTGAACTTTCTGCCCACATGGGACTTTCCTAGCCGTCTGCTATCTATCAGTCTGGGGTGACGGCCAATGTTAGGATAGTAGCTGGGTATCTATCACTTCGTAATTTGAAGCGCTGTAGACCCCAAGAAGACATGCACCAGGTCTCCTGTATATGGGACGGGATGGAGCTTTTCCAGCCAGACTCCAGACTCCACAGGACCCTGGGCTGGTGGTTCTACTTAAGACAGGACAGGAGGGCCCATAGCTCTTACTTCCTGGGTTCCCATGGTATCTCTCTCCAGTATGCGAGCTGGGCATCCTGGGTTCACTGCAAACCTAAACATGGGTACAGGCCTTGAGGCCTTCTAGTGCAGGTGACGGCCCAGCTGCTGCCAGAAGTCTGTGTGGCCACGGTTGCCAGGACGTAGCCCTGCCTCCACTGACTGACAGCCTGATCAGCCCCAGGCACCTGCCTTGCCCTCAGGGTCCCCCATCGGCTCCAAGACCAGATTCAGTCACTGATCTTGCACAATGGAGCCTCCCTTTGAGACCCAGGAGGGCTAAGGCCGCAGCATGTTCTGAGCTGTCCACATCCAGCCTTGGACAGCCTCTTGAAAGAGTTGGCCCTCCAGGTCTGTGGAAGAACAAGTCTTTCTCTCATCCTACAGGAACCTCCTTCCGGTGCTAGTCATGGCTGGCAGTCACTGGGCCACCTCCACCTCTCAGCTGTAGGGCCTGTAGACTTGGATACACAACACCCTGTGGCTGGCTCCATGAGTCAAGGGTCTGTACTTACTTCTAGAGTTGCCACCAGCCTGCCAACATGGCTGCACCTCGGCTGTGTGTGCAGTCAATCCCCTCACACTATTTAATCACTCGTGGCTCTGCTCAGGGGCCACAGAGCAAAGACCACTCCTGTAGGCCTCAGGTGGCAAAGATGATGTCTGAGCACCGAGTCCTTAGCCCGCTTGGCCTGTCTCTCTGCTCAGCCTCCAGCACGTGGCACAGGAAGGGGCTGGCCTCCGGCTCAGTGTGAGAGCCATGGTGGACTGGACCTTGGGTCACGTGGCTACTTGGATCCAGCAGTGACTCAGCACTGGGCTTAAGTGTGCAGAACCATCCCACCTCACGGGCTCTTGTGTGAGGAGCTGAGTGACTCAGAGTCATTAATTCTTTGCTGATACTGTTTTGATTTTTTTGGGTGGGGGTGGGGGGGTGGGGGGGTGGGGTAGGATCGAGACAGGGTTTCTCTGTGTAGCCTTGACTGTCCTGGAACTTACTCTGTAGACCAGGCTGGCCTCCAACTCAGAGATGCGCATGTATCTGTCTTCATGGTACTGGGATTAAAAGCCTGTACCTCCACAGTCTGGCTACTGTTTTGATTTTTAATGGAGACATATAAAGTGTTTATTATCAAGAAAAGCCTCCACATTCTTCTTGGATATACCCATGACTCAGTCACTGTGACCAGTGGTCTCGGTGTGCTAACCTTACGCAAAAGGTCTCCCAAAGTGTTCCTCGGTCATCCCATATCTTCATGGAGCCATGACTCAGTCCCTGTGACCAGTGGTCTCGGCATGCTAGCCTTGCGCAAAAGGTCTCCCAGAGTGTTCCTCGGTCAGGCGGTGGTCAGAGTTTGGCTGTGTTTATTAGCCTCCATGTCACTTCTAACGGCAGTCACAGACTGTTAGCTGCTGCCCGTTGATGCTGGTGTTAGTTCTCACAAACCGTGCTGCAGTTTCCTGGGGGAGGGGGGCTTCGGTGAAAGGACAGCAGCAGCCGCCCAGGGACAGCACACTCCTCCCCGAGCTGGGGCAGTGCAGCACTTCCGTGGTGGAGGAGGAAGGATGGGAAGCTACCTTGCTGTGTAAGGATACCATGTCCCATGATCCTCATGAATGAGAACCAGGCCCAGCGCCACCTGGCAGTGTGAGGCAGGATCTTGGTGCCCTGGAGTGACTAGTCCCTAAAGTAGCCTCAAGCCACTGCAATATCACAAATAAGATGTTGAGTAAGGGAGCATGGGGGGGTGCTCTGGGTGCCTTGGGGTGGGCTCGGGGGGAGGGAGTAATGTCAGGGCACAGCTTCTGAGGACAGTGAGGAGGGGTTCCTAGGAGGCAGGTGGAAGAGACTTGGGGGCAAGATAGGGGCACTTGCAGGTCTGAGAAGCTTCTGGAAACTCAGCCCTATGGCAGCTGCAGAACTGGGGCCTTTCAGCTTGGGGGTCCAGGGTATGGTCCACTGTCCAGCCCAGTCCTGTCAGGACCATTCCAGACCTTGCTGCTGAGTTTGGAAGGTCTGGGATGGCACTGACCAGAGGGTGAGAGAGAGAAACAGATAAAGATAGAAACACAGAGGCAAAAACAGAGAGACAGAAGCTGTAATAAAAAGACACAGAGAGAAGCAGAAATAAAGATGGAGGTAGAGACAGAGAGGCAGAAAGCAGCCTGAGAGGAATGAGGAGGGTTAGGAGAGATGAGGGTGGGCAGAGGGGCTGCTCAGTGAAGAGTGGGGCTGCTGGGCCCAGGCGAAGGAGAACTGTCTGGTGGGTATGTGTGGGGTAAGCAGACCTCTAGTTCTGTTTCTGCCAGTGCGGAAAACCTGGCCCAGTTTGAGTTTAAGGACCCCACACGTCCATACTCCCGAAGCTCCTCTGCTGGGCTGTGGCCAGAAGGCCCGTGGGAAGCAGCCCGACCATCCAGAAAGCCTTTCCCTGCAGCATGCAGGCTCTGCCCCAGGGCCTTCCCTCAGGAGAACATTCCTTCTGAGCTGAAGGCCTCCTGGCCATATAAGGCTGCCTGTGGGCACCTCTCACAGGCCCTCACTGCCCCCCCTCCACCTGACCCATGGGAGCCAGTTTGACCAGCCAGGGTAGGGAGGGGCCTCTTGGAGCACTGGGCAGCCTTGGGGCAGAGCACAGCATCTCTGAAGTGCCAGTCTCCCACTGTTCCCAGAGTTCCTCTTGCTCTCTCTCTAGAGGCTTGCCCTCTCAGGGTACTATCTAGGAGGTGATGGGGATGGAGTAGAGAAGGCAAGATGGATCCCAAACGCTGTATCTCTCAGCAGCAAGGTGCCTGGAGGTACGCAGATGCTTTCTCTCCCACATAGTTCCTAGGAGCTGATTCACCGTAGAAGGACCGTTCTTTTTATTTGTTGGCACCTGGGGTCCCCAGGCCTATCCCTTTCAGGAAGCTGGTGGGCCTAGAATGACCTGACATTTGTCTCCTAGGCGAACGGCTGGTCCCCTTGTGAGCTGTCAGGTAGAGGAGATGTCTGGCCTGGATGCAGTGTGTCTCACCTGTAGTACGCTCCAGCAGGGAGGCTTCTGGGGAGGTCCATCCTTCCGGTTCCTGACCCCGCCCCCCAGTCATGGAAGTGGACGGATCAACAAGAAAATAATTGGGGTGTAGTGACGAGGGGTCTCCCTGGGAACATAGATCTTCCTTCAAACTTCTACAGTTTTCTTTGAAAACAATCTGGGCTCAGGGCAGGGGAACCCAGAAGTTGGACTATTACTTATTGGGATCTAGGCACCTCATCCTGTCCACTAGTGATCTAAATCCAACCCTTAGATAAACTCACTAAGGCTGGGGGAGCATCCAAGTTGGACCCTGAATTCTTGAGCATCACATTGACCTCTGCATGGAAGCCTCCCTAGGTTGTATACCTGTTATAAGTGTTCCTCTCTCTTCAGGACATCCAGCTAAAGTTACGTCTTCATCTGACCTGTGGAGAAGAGAAGCTGGGTAGGGAGAGGAACCTTGAGGAGCCCTGTGTAGTGCTTGGGGCCTGAGCCACCATTATACTCTCTCCTGACACACCCCACCTAGCAGGCCCCCACCCTTGGGTCAGTGCCTGCGGAGGTAATGGGCTGCTTGGACCTTAGGTTCTTCTGTGGAAACAAGACAGTATACTATGTGCAGGTATACATATATTTTCATGGAACCATGGCTTGAAGGTTCTAAAGAACAATGAGGGGAGACATCCCTGCCTGAAGAACAGTCAGGAACTGTCTCCAGGTCCTGTCTCAGACCAGAGATGTCTAGTAGCCCTCAGACCCCCCTTATGGGTGCAGGAGCCAGGAGTCTTTTGGGAGGTAGACCAGGTAGTTGCCCTTGGGACAGGGTTCTCCGAACTTGGGGGAGGAGTCTCTGAGGCTACCACGACTGCCCACCCCCAGATCACCAAGCTCCCCAGCTCTAGGCTGGGTTCACAGTGCACAGTGCTGATGGAGGGACACCATGTGCTACTCTGCCAAGCAGTGGTCAACAGAGGCCAGATGCTGTCCTTTGGGTTTACGACATCCTGATGTCAGCTTCTCAGGGCTGTGATTCTTTTTGGCATCTGCCCAACCTGAATCTTTGGAGGACAGAGCTGGATCTTGCTGACAGCAGCTGTCAGAGTCAGCCCTGCTGCTGGCTCCTGGCTGCCCGCCATGGGCAGGGATAGAGGTTCCCCCACTGGCTCCCTGAAAGGGCCTCAGAGCAGCCCTGAGAAAGGGAATGTGGCTTCCATACTGGTTTTTCTCCAAAGCCTGTCCCTGTGGAGGCACAGAACTGGACCCTCTTTTAAGCTGTGAGGTGGTGAGAGTCAACTCTCTGGGAAGGTATGACAGCCAGCCTAAGATGGACCCTAGTGACATGCTTGAGTGTAAACAAGGGGCACCCTCTTGTCCTCTGGGTGATTCCCCAGGGGCTCCCATGGTGGGCGTCTGGAGCTGAGGCAGATGACTCACTGTCTGGCTGTTTCCAACAGCTGTCCCCAGGTTGGGTGGCTCAGGGGCTGATGTGTACCCCTAGGGTGTCATTGGAATAGGACAAATATACCAGACTTCTTCCTCCACAAGCTGCAGCTGACCCCTCTGCTTCCCCCTGAGCCCGGGCCTCTCAAGGCCAGCTTCCTTCAGGCCAGACAGGCACCTTCTTCTGTAGGTGCTCGGCAGAACCCTCTGGTGATGTCTGGGCTGACAGAAGAAAGGAGTCAGCCCTGGGGACTGGTGCCCAAAAGATCCCAAAAGGCACGCCTGAGAACAGAAGTAACTGATTTAATTCTTTCTCTCTTTAAAAGTTCAAACTATTGACTGCCTCCATCCATGAGGAAGAAAATTGACTGGGTTGCTTATGATTTAGAGGAAATTGAAGATCCTGGCCCACTGTAGCGAAGACTGGGATCCGGTCAGGAGGGAATGGGGGTAGGCGTGAGTACAGAGGGGAGTGGGCCGAGGAAACCACCTCGTGGGATATCTCCTCCTGCTCCGTTCCCCAGCTCCAGCTGCTCCCTCCTGGCGCAGGCACACCAGCTGCTACAGGGTAGGGGTAGAGTGTGGATACCTTGCCAGTCCTGTACCACAATGCCCTGTGCCCACATCACCCGCCCCGCTCTACCGGCCACCAGTTGCTCTCGGGGCAGCTGTCTGCTGGGAAGTAGCTAGCTTGGGGTTAACCCTCTGGTTGCTGGCTGCTGGGCTGAGTCAGCACATTCTCAGGCATCTGCCCCTCTCTTCCACTGGTCAGTCTTCTGGGACCAATCCCAAGTACATCTGGCCTGGCCACTAGGGGGCTCAGAGGAGTCTTGGCACAACCTTTGCCCTTTAGCTCCTCTAGAAATCCACATGAAGTCAGCAGGCTATCAAGCCCGGCGGGCAGACACTTTAATACTTTATCTTTCAGCCTCAGGCTTTTTGGACCCCCAGTTGTCAAAGGGAATAGGGGTTGGAACAGCTTCCTGATGAGCATGGTGGGGCCTCCAGGCAGTAGGAGGGTGGGGCCAGCCCTCTGGGAACCTGCTACTGACCCAGCTGTGCCTCACACGGGGCCATAAATCTGCTCCTGAGCCTACTCTACCGAATTCCGGATTCCTCCCGGTCTCCCGCCCTCCCTGGACCAGCCCCTCCCCCACACCAAGCCTTTACAGCAAAGGGAAGCCGCTGCCTAGCCCTCCCCAAGGTGGGAAACTGAGAGGGAGGTTGTAGAAGAATTCCGGGGAAGAAAAGGTAGAAGGATCCAGGGAGGCCAGCTTGTCTCAGTCGAATTGACCTGTTTTCAACGGAGGCAGGGAGCCACCCAGCCCCTTGGGGTTTAAGATTTGTAGGAGGCTGGGGACAGCCAGGAAGACGCGAGGGTGGCGCAACCTTTCCTAACAACTACGGGGCAGGACCCGGCCAGGACACTACACCAGGAACCCACTCGGACCCTTGGGACATTATCCAGAATCCCAGGAAGATGGGAGCCCTACCCGCAAAGTGGCCTGGCGAGGAGACTAGGGGGAGCTGCTAGCCCTGCTGCTGTATCCCACTCCTACCCGCTTGGGACTTTCCTGGAGATGCGTTTGGCCCTAGGATCCAAGGGGAGAAGACCCAGAGGCTGTGGCTGAAGTGAGGTCCACAATTATCTAAGCTCAGCCTCTAGGGCCCTTGATTCTTGCAGCATGGACTCAGCCTGGCAGATCAAATGGAGCCCACTGTACCCCCCAAACACAGGAGCTAGAGGCACAGCTTGCTTAAAAGATGGATAACCAAAGTCTTAGACTGGCACCTACAGGGCAATGAGCGTCCCTGGAAATGCCCTATGGGCGGGCACCTGTGTCATTCATTTGCTCCTGTCCCGATCGATTCCTTATTGCAGAGGATTTTTAGCCAATACGGGTAGACGGGGCTAAATCTGCCCCGACAATGGAGGAAGCTGGGGGTCCCCTCCTGTCTAGTCTTTTCCCGACCATTTGCAGATCATATCCCCTCTGGGCCCCCACCCACGGCCACACACAGTTTATACAAACACCAACAGAGAAGGAAGAAACAGGATAGGGCAACGGGGAGGCGCCAGGTGGCTGAGACCTGTTTGAAGTTAGGGAAACAAAAAGGGAGCCTCTGGGCGGGTAGAGGCAGGCCCGTATTGCTGGGGTTCCGAGCATCCAGGTTAAAGGCAAGTTGGGGGGTCTTCCTAAGGATCGAAGCCTCGACCTGGGAGAGAGGAAAGGCTCAGTAGCTTCAAGTTCCCACGGTCTGGCCGGGGGCCAGCAGGTGCCCCTTCCGGGACGCTGGTCTGGCCGGGGTCCGAAGGGTTAAGGTCCCCAGGCCGCCCCCTCCCTCGTGCCCTTCCCCAACCCCCTCCTCGGGGCACAGGACTCGGGCGCCAGGGCGGGCCGAGGCGGGGCCTGACGTCCTCGGACAGGCGGAGTCAGCCGAGCCGGCCGCTCCAAACTAGACTCGCTAGGCTCCTGCGGCGCGCGCTGTCCCTAGAGCCGCTGTCCCCAGCAGGAAGATGGCGAAGCGCGGAGGGCGGCTGTGCGCGGGGTGCGCACCGCGCGCCTGTGGCCCCCGGAGCCCCTCGCTGCCTCCGCCGCCGCTCCTCCTGCTGCTGCTGGCTGGGCTGGCGCTGCGGGGCGAGGCGCGGACTCCCGGGGGCGATGGCTTCAGCCTGCACCCGCCCTACTTCAACCTGGCGGAGGGCGCCCGCATCACCGCGTCCGCGACCTGCGGCGAGGAGGCCGCGGCGCGCAGTGCCTCACGCCCCACCGAGGACCTCTACTGCAAGTTGGTTGGGGGTCCGGTGGCCGGCGGGGATCCCAACCAGACCATCCAGGTGAGCACGGGGCGGAGGAGCTGGTTACACCATCCTGCGGTTCCTACTCCAAATCCTGAACCCAGCCGACTCCTAGGGCTCCCCGAGCCGGGTGGGTGTGTGCGGGGGGGAGTCTAAGTACAGACTCTCCCATCAGGACCCCCGGTCCCACGTTTTCATGGATCAAGAAGGACGCCTAACGCAGCCACCGAAACTCGTGCAGAAACTGCACGTGCCTCTGGAAGAGCCAATGAAGTGTCCGGGTCGCGGACCAGGGGCCCCAGAGGCCGGTGAAGCTCGGGTGGGGGGGTTGACCTAGGCAGGAGGGGACCGGTGAGCAGTCCCTGGCGGCCCTGAGTCCCGGATCCCTGAGTGGGCGGGACTTGGCCAGGGTGCCCGCTGACTGTGAGGAGGGGGCGGGAGCTCCTTCTTCTCCCGGGACAGGCTGGAACCTGTTGGTCGCCCGGATGGGGACGACGGAATGAGCGCGGAAGCCGCGCCGGCGCTCTTTCTTCGGGTGTTGGGTCTCACTGTTCCAGCCAAGAGTTGAAGCTTCTCTGCTTGAGATCTGGGAACTCCGGAGGGAGGTGGGAGAGCGCAGGCAGGCAAAGCTTTAACTGAGCGGGAACACCTGTGGGCCATCAGGGGCAGCCCCCTGCCCGGCAGGTGCTAGTCGTTGGGCTTCAGTCTCCCAGGAGATAGGATTCTGTGCCTAGAGACTCCCCGGAGGCCCGGCGTTCATGCTGAACTTGCTGGTGGGCTAAGTAGTCCCTTTGCAGGACCCCTGCCTCACTTTAGGATGTTAGGAGAGTTCGGAGCCCTAAGGGCCTAGTAAGTTTAGCTGCCTGCCCTCTAGGGACCTACTTCCACCTTCCTGGATGGAGGCTGAGGAGGCGGAAAGTAGATGGAAATAAGATCGTCGGGGTGGAGAAAGGGGAGGAATGAAGGAGCTTACTTCTGTTGACTGCTTACCTGACCACCACCCTCTGTGCTGCCCACTTAGCCCACCCTTGAGCCTCCAAGGTGTGGGGGGGAGCTGAGAAGGGCCAGGCTCCCCCATGCTCTGGCTTCTAAGTCTGAGAATAAGAACGTGTTTGGGCCATTAGAGGCAGGGAAACTGAGGCCTGGAAAAGTACAAGCACCTGTGTTTTGAAACAGGAGCTATCTGAGGTGAACAGTTGGAAGTGGGGGTGCCTCTTGGCCTGTGTGGTCCCCTGGGTATAGTGTCTGGGAGCTGGCTTTCAAGAGGGGGCCCAGTCAGGACCTTCAGACCTGACCCAGAGGGACTAACAGGGCTCCCTGGAATGAGAACTGAAGTCCATGTCTACACCCCACACAGCGGTTCCTGGCTCTACCTGTGCACAGGGCCTTCTCAAAGGGCTCCTGGCTTGGATGGAGGTGATTACCTCCGCATAGTGGTAAAGGCCCAGCCAGGTGGTTAGGGGTTGAGCCCCTCTCTGCCGCACCTCCTTGGTGAGAAAGTAAAAGTAACCGCTGCTTTGCCAAGGGCCCACTATCTAAGGGGTTAACCTGAACACCCAACCTCACAGTATGGCCCCAGGGAGTCAGGGACTCTTTATGACAAGAAGGGACTGGGCATCCCAGGTAGGAGCCTGAGTGACTCCCACAGGGCCTCTGGGCAAGGTGGGGTGTGGGTTGGCATTCCTACCCTTCTAGGGTTAGGTGGGCATCAGAAGAACTCGGCTGGCCTCCACTCAGGGCAATTGGTGACTCACTGGAAGGGAAATTCCTAATCAGCCCCTATGCTTCCTAGTTCTGTTCCTGGCAGGACCCTCTGCAGCAGAGGGGTGAAGGAAGCCTGGTTTCCCAGCCCTGTCTGCTCTCAGCCAGAGGTCAGCGGGGGAAGTCCAGCTACCAAGGGTGCTTGTGGCTTGCTGCTCAGTAAATAGCTGGTTGGGAACTCTCAGTGCGACTTCCTGACTCTCAAGACCCTCTCTACTGCCTAAACTTCTGGGAAACTGGAGACCCACCTGCATCCTTGAGCCTGGGCCTGTCTTCTGGAGTCCATGTGGTCTGGACGAGAGGAAGCCTCTCTATGAGGCCTGCCCACCCCATCCTGCTTGGTACCCACGGGGGCAGGGTCCTATCAGTGAATGCCTTGGTCCCCTGTTCCATCCCGTGGCTCTGAGAGCAGTTAGGGGATCATTGGTGAGGTTGACAGGCAGGCTCACCATAGTCCTGGCCCCTCTATGAGGCAACTGTGGGTGGCGGAGTACAAAGGTGTGTCCAACACCAAAGAGCTCTCGGCCCCAGTGGGACCATCCAGATAGTTGGTGTGGGGGGATAAATACAGTAGGCAGTGTCTGGCAGGGGGCAGGCCATCTTCTTGGGTGGTCCAGAACAATGCCTTGAGGTTGACATCTAAACCAAGATCAGAACAGCAAGTGCCAACGCCCCTACAGGCTGCCAGGCAGGAGCTCCCCAGAGGTCAACACCTGGGGTTCTGGGAACCACACACAACCTTAGGAATGGGCAGACAAGGTGGAAGTCCAGAGCTATCTGGACTTGGGTGGGGGCTGGAGGCTCTGTTGCCACTGAGGCCTCCGAATTGGGGCAGGCTTCTTCGGAAAGAAGTCCTGTACCCCATGCTCAGTCTGGGAGGAGTGGGGTCACTTTCTGGGCCACCGTCAGTGTCAAGTCTCCAGGGCTGCCTTTGTGTAGGACAGGTCTGGTTTCCTTGTGGAGTTGGGGAGTAAAGGGGGTTCTCCTGGCCTGGAGCCATAGCACCTCCCCTCACCTACCAGGACAGCAGGCTAGGACTTTGCTGGGACTTCCTAGCAGGTGGCTGGGCTGTGACTGAAGCAGCTGCCAGGCCCTGTATGTGATCTGCTCATGGCAGTGGCAACATTATCCCTACCCTGCAGATGGGAACACTGAGGCTCCCAGGGCATCTTGACTTGGCTTTGTCCCAGACCTCAGATGCAGCAGTTGGGATCCCCAGGTCTCTCCTGCCACTGCCCACATCTTTGCATTCTGCCAGAGCCCCCCACAAGGTGGATGCAGACAGCTTAACTCCTGACTGGAGATCCAACCTAGAAGTACTGGACATGCTGGGGTGGGGCCTTCAGGCACAGGTGGGGGGGGGCATCTGACTCCCCCATGAACCCTCTTCCCCAGATGATTCCTCTTCCTAATAGCTCTTTCTTTATTACTCTTACACACACGCATGTGCACACACACAGACTCACACAGACACATACACGAACACACACACACACGGACCGCATACACATGTGCACACACACAGACACACACACACATGTGCACACACAGATGCACAAGGCACACACATACAGATACATACAGACATATACCACAGACACACACACTATCCCTTTGTGGGATTCCTTGCAGGAAGAGTGGTAGTGTGGTTGTCGGTGGGGGTGAAGGGTGTCTCACCTGCTCTCATCTCTCTTGCTCTTTGGCTGAGTCAATCCCCCAGAGCCTTTCCCTTAGCCAGCCCTCGGCCAGAGCATACTCCTTTTACCTAGAATGCCTCTGACGCTGCCTTCCCATGGAGGCTTGCCTTGATTTTCCTCACCTAAAGCAGGTGTCTCCTCACACTCTGGTTTTCGGGCTGGAGAGATGGCTCAGTGGTTAAGAGCACTGATTGCTCTTCCAGAGGACCTGGGTTCAATTCCCAGCACCCACATGGCAGTTCACAACTGTCTGTGTCTCCAGTTCCAAGGGACCTGACACCCTAACACCAATGCACATAAAAATAAAATTAAATAAATTTGGGGGGAGAGGAAGCTGGTTTTCCTGTAATGTGAGCCATACCTCCTGAACCGATTTAGTAACTGAAAGTTGAGGATGGGAAGGTTGAGGACTGAGACCAGTTTGGGGGACCCAGGGTTCCTATGGCAGGATGGTGGGTCTAGAGGAGAGAAGGGTGCTTAACCCTTCTTGGTCACCTGGCCATCTTCTCCCTGCAGGGCCAGTACTGTGACATCTGTACAGCTGCCAACAGCAACAAGGCACACCCTGTGAGCAACGCGATCGATGGCACCGAGCGCTGGTGGCAGAGCCCACCCCTGTCCCGTGGCCTGGAATACAATGAGGTCAACGTCACGCTGGACCTGGGCCAGGTAGGGTTCATTTTTGTCTGTGCCTCTCCAGCCACCAAGCTCGCCTTGGGCACAAGACAATGGGATTGGTGAGGTCATCATCCGGGGAGGCAGAGCCTGGAACAGGGCTGCTGGTAGCAGGGCCAGCACAGGCAGAGGGGACTGAAAGGGGCACCGGCAAAGGGCACGCCAGAGTTGGTGCTGGCGGGGCACAGGAAGGCCTGGCAGCCCTGCCTTAGGGCCCCTCGTGCCCTCTGCATCGCCTTGGTGTTTACTCTAAGGAATTCCTGATGGAGATGGGAGGGGCGCAGGAATGTGGAGGGAGCCTGGTAGAAGTGGACATTCCTGAGATACCTGTGTGGTGGTGACCACCTTTAGGTCAGAGGGTCAGTGACTGAACCCAGCCTGGCCACTCTGAACCCTCATAGGCCTCCAGGCTCCTGTGCGGGCAGGAGGGTAGATCAGGCTGTTTCTCAGCGATGAGCAAGCTACCCCAAGGTGAACAGGACCTGGGGACTCTGGTGTCACTCCAGGACTGGCTCACACTCACAAAACTCTATTCTGGAATCCTGGCTTATGGGAGTACTGGCCATATTGAGGCTCCCTGGGACCTAGGTAAGGGTATGTAGATGAACTAGGCTTGGTGGGCCTGGGGCCGGGCCTGCTATGGGTTTCATCCTACAGACTTGCCATCCTTCCAGTCCAACGCAGCTGGCCTCTGCTTCTTCCTGGGTCCCTGTGCCTGCCACAGCCTGAGGTGTGGGCAGAGTAAGGTGTTATCACAGACGGGCTGAGGGACAGGCCTGGACACAAGTCCCTGCTTCCCCATTTGGTATCCCATGACAGGCACCTGGAGAGCAGACCGGCTCTCAGCGAGTAGTCTAGAACCTCACAGAACCCGGATTCTCAAATCGTGTTCCGGCAGCCAGTGTGGAGAAGGAGGGAAAGGAGGAGGCGGCCACCCCACCCAGGGCTGTCTGGTTTGGTCTTGACCTGGTCTATTTATTTCCCTTATCTCCCAGCTTTTCCACCATCTGAATCCCTGTACCTTGGAGCCTCGAGGTGTCAGAAGCTCTTTGAACCCAAAGCCATCTCTTTGGCACAGCAGTGGGGCACCCATGAGAGGGCGTGTATGTGGATTATCACTTGCTAGGGGCAACAAGGGGTGCTCAGGTTCTTTTCTTCCTCCCAGCCCTGCCTGGCTGGGTCTAAGGAGGCAGGGGTGAGGTAGTGCTGGGGACAGGGGCCCTATCTCCATGGCAACCCAGAGCAGGTGGGCACTATGCCCAAGTGCAGTGTGGGAGTGAAGGAGGGCAGTGGACTCGGCTACCTCCAGGGCCCAGAGCCACCTCTAGCCTCGTTCTCACCTCTGTCCATTGGGCTTTGGGTTGTTCCCAAGCTGGGAGAGAGCTTCAGGCGTGGTGGCATCTTATCTCTCTCTGCCTCAGTTTTACCAGGAAAGGAAACCCAGTCCAGCTATGTTTGAGAAGAGGCCACTATCAGCCTTCCCTGTCTGCTTTCTTTGTCCTCTCCAGCTCTTGTCACTGCTGGCCCAGTGACTGCCAGCCATGGTAGGGGCAGGAAGCTCTGGGATTGGGGCAGGCAGACCGACTCCAGCCCTTCGTGGGGGAGTTCTTCCTGGGTCTGTGCTGCAGGTCTGGGAGGTCCTTCAAGGCGCTAGCCCTGGGCTGGGGCTCCTTCAGGAAGCATTAGGAAGTGCCTGGCTAGCGGCCTTTGTTCTGGTGAAAGCGGATGCCCTGGGAAGAGGTGGGGGTGGCTGGCAGGGAGCCTTACAGGCCTAGGGAGGGCGGCCTGGGCTGCTAGGCTGCCCTGGATCTTATGTCCAAGGCTGGCACTGGGTTTGGAAGGCTGGTCCCTATGACACCTGTCTGGCAGCAGCCAGGGCACTTGGACTGGACACCTAGGAGAGACTGGGCTTTTATTGGAGGCGAGAAAGAGGATGTTTTCTGCTGGGGAGGGTTGGGAAGAGGTTCCAGTTTCTTGAGTCCTAGCCTGACTTCCAAGGGTTGAAGGGAGCTCTTATATCTCCTTGTATCCTCTGAAGATTTCTGGGGCCCAGTATTCAGGTTGCTGTACCCATCTTCCTCTTTCCAGAGTCAGACCTGGTGCCAGCGAACCGGACTGAGGCCTCATGGCAGCACCTCAGCAGGCAGGGATGAGTAGGCTGGCCCAGGCCTGTGTCCTCTTTCCCTATCCCCAGTCTGCAAACCTGGCGTCTCGGCAGTAGCCCCTCCCTACCTGTGTTGTCAGCTCGAAGGAAGAGGTGAGGAGTGTCAGTCCTCCTGATGGACGGGGGCTTTGTCCTCTCTTGGTAGTGTGGGAACTACTCAGGTGCCAGCCCCAAAGGCCTCAGCTTCAGGACTCTCTGGAGGTACCAGGCTCAGGGCAAAAGAGTATGCAAGGACATTGAGGCCACTTAGGATGAGGACCAAGCTGGTTGGACCTAAGGCTAAAATGTTGGTTAAAGTCAAATTAGGCCAGAGAGAGGGGCCTGCGCCCCAGGGATGGCTGTGTTACTGGATCTTGCCCCCGCCCCAGGTTTTCTTCTCTGACTGGAAGAACAAGAACGCCAGCCCCAGGTGTGGTGGCTCAGTGACTCCTAGACATACCGCAGCCCTGTGCTGAATTGCTTGCCTCAAGCTGTCTGGGTTGAGGGCTCTGTGGACAGGCTTGCTAGTCTCTGGCTGCTAGCGGTCATGAGGCCGAAGCTTCTGGCATGGCTCCCTGGGCCTGGCTGGGCGCACAGCCATGTGGCCAATGTCCTGAGACCAGTTGGGTTGCCCAGGGAAGTGGCAGGAAGTATAGCTGTGGCCAGGCTTAAGTTACAGAGTCCAGGGGCCAGGGCAGGTGCAAGGGCTGTGCCTACCTGACCCCTTTAGCTGAACTCCTGGGGTAGGAGATAGGGGTCCTGCAGGCATGTTCTCAAGTCCTGATTTGGGGCCCCCTTCTTTCCTCTCTGGAAGTTGCTTCATACTCACCCTGTATACCTCTCCCCACCTACCCCTCCCCTCCCTCTAATCCCTCTCTCTCCCTCTGTCTTCTCTTTCCACCTCCTTCTTCCACCTCTCCCCTCTCCTTCTTTCTTCTCTGCTACCTCCCCCTCCGTTACTTCCCTCCCCCTCCTCTACCTCCCTCCTCTTCCCCTCTCTTTCCTTTTCTCACTCCCCTAGCTCAGGAGAGGTCTCGGCCCCAGGGACCGCGGGTACCCTGCTTGTCCCTTTGATGCCACCCTGGCTCTGTGTCCACATACCACTGTCCCTCACCCACATCATCCCTTGCTCACTCTGTGTGAAGTGATGTGCACCTCCCACGCCACTCTCTCTGACTGTCCCCGTGCCTTGGCGGCCCCCAAAGGTTTCCTGTTTTCTGTGTTTTTAAACAAACTCCGCTGCCCTAGCCTCTCGTTGTCGCTGCACCTCTCAGAGGAGACTAAACTGTTTGGGTTTCAGCTGTGGGGGGTCCTCTTGGGATCAACTACACCCTCTGCCCCTCTAGGTGACCTTCTGGCCTGACCTGGCTGGGTGGCGGGGAGGAGGGGCTGGGAGCTTGGGCCAGATGGGGTGTTCAGGGTCCAGGAGCCCAGCCCAGCCCCCTGCTGCTATTCAGGATCTTGGCGTCTGCTTAGCGGGGACCCCCTAGTTGACAGCCTCCTGTCCCCTGCAGGGCCGCTCAGCCCTGCTGGTTCCTTTACAGTTTTCCTGCTGTGCTTAGGACGTCCCTGTGGATTGGGCAGATCATTCTGTTCTGGGTGTATAGCGTGGTTTTCGTTCTTGTAAATTTTATGAAACTGTTGTCATGTAGTCCAGGCTGGTCTTGAACTTGCTACATTACTGAGGATGACCTTGAATGCCTTGTCTGGACCTCCCAAGTGCTAAAATTACAGGCGTGTGCCATACCATACCTTAGACTTCTATCCCACGCTTTCGTGAATTATGTGGCTCCTTTGCCGTCTGTCCAGGTCCTCCTGCGGTTTGTCTTTATTTTTGTTTTTGAGTGGTGGGCTTGCCTGGTTGGCTCCCTGGGCTTTACTGTCCCCTATCTCTTGGGGTGGAGTCCACACATGGCCTGTTTTTGACTCCCATGTCTGTTGAAGTAACAGCTCTGGCTGTTTACCCAGCTGCTAGCCTGAGCAGACCCTATCACAGCCCCATCACAGCCCTTTCTGTGGTGGCAACATACCTCTACGTGAGGTGGGAAGGACAGAGAGACTGTGGGCTGGACCTATCACCCAAGGTCTTTAGGACTCAGAAGGTCCAGGTGCCCTGGAGCATGATCTGAAGGGAGCGGTCAGGGCATTAGCCGGACGCCTGGGGCTAGGAAGGGCTTCCTGCCTCCACCCACCACCGCCTGGGACCCTGGCCTGTCCCCGGGAATTGGCAACTGGCCTTCTTCCTGCAGGGCGCAGGCTGAGTCACAGGACGCCCGCTGAGTCACTCCTCTAGAAAGGTGGGTTGGTCCCCTCAGCCCCAGAACACGTGCCACAGCCACCGGCCTAGGTCTCCCTAGATCCCAGAGGGCCAGGGCAGAGCACTGACCCTTCCTGGAGGTGCCAGTTGTGGCCCATCTCTTGGTGAGGTGTTATCTGAGTCTAGGAGGCTGCGAGACAGGAGGCTTAACCTTCTGCATACCCACATGCCAGGGCCTGGAAGACCCCACCAGCTCCTCCTCATCCTCATGTGTGATGTCCAGACCTGCTTGGCCTTCCTTAGAACTGCTGTGCCAGATGGTTCCAGGGCTGGCTACCTTGGCATCACCTCCACCCATGCAGGAGACAGGTGCTGTCTTCCAGTTGGGGCTGTAGAACATCCATATCATCAGGGAATTGTCTTATTTGGCCCTTCTCTGTGTACCTCTTCCCACTGCCCTGTCTCTAGGGTGGAGAAGCGGCTTCATAGGACCACATGGTCACCTTGAACCTAGAGCCTTCCCTAAACTCCCACCCTGCATGCCCAGCTTGGTTCACGGGACTGTTGCCAGCATTGTCAGGCAGGGTTATGGGGGCATAACCTCTCTTTTAGAGTCTTGGCCCTCTGAGGTCTGGCTGGGCAGGGGGTAAGAGGGGTATGGTGGCCAAGAGCTTGGCCCCGGCTGCTGCCCTGGAGACGTGCCTACCCCAAAATAGCAAGAATTTTAAAAATAACCAGCGGCTTTTGTTTGCCTTTTGCTTTAAAAGACATTTTTTTCCTTCTGCAAAGAGCTGAGCAGCAGCAGCAAAAAGGTCAGGCTGCCTGGGCAGCTGAGCGGAGCAGGCGTGGCGGGGGGAAGGGCCGAAGCCAGGGGTCCGTGCCCTTCCCGGGTCATACCACGGGCACCGCTGCAGTCCTGGGAGCAAAGACCAGGTTGGAGACGTCTGGGAGGTGCTAGGCACAGCCTTCCGGCTCTCCAGTGTCTGCAGCCAGGAAGCCCTTGAGGATAGCTGCCCAGGGCTGCCGTGGGACCGGCTTAGCTATACAGGGAGAAAGAAGGTGGGATGCGTAAGCACATCCCAGCACAGGGGTAGAAGTTTTCATGCCTTGTTACTCTGCTCATCAGCGGCTTGGAATCAGTATTTGTAAGAGTGCTCTCAGCTGGGAAAAATGCAGGGCCAGCTGACTGGGGAAGGCCAGAGTCTCCAGCAAGGGTGCAGCCTGGGTTTCGGGCCCAGGGAAAGGCGGGGGTGGGCCCCAGGGACTCGTGAGGGCCAGGCTGCCAGCTCCCAGGAGCAGCCAGTGTCCATGTCTGTTATGCCTAAGTTTCCCTCCTGCCTCTTGCTGTCGCTGGCCTGTCTTCTTCATGAGTGTCCTTCTGTCATTACATACTGTTCCGGACCTGCTGGACCTCTATTTTGGGGCCACAGGGCACAAGAGGCTGAGGCGTGAGGTGGAGTGTAAGGTTGACCCTGAAGTGGCTAGGATACCCCCTGGGTGGGGTATCTCCCTGCCCTCACCCACATAGTGAAGTGGACAATGACCTCAGTCCTGGCAGCCCATGAATAGGCCTGTGCCTGGGAGAGGTTGTACTGGCCCCACCCTTTATCCCAGTAAGGACAGCACTCAGATTGTGTCTGGGGGTCCTGGAGTCCGGAAGGAATGCTTGGGGTCTGGGTAGCTTGGATTTCCCCAGGGTTAGAGCCCCAAAGGTTTGTGGTACTGCCTGAAGTACTAGGTGACTTCAGAATGACTCAGACTGTGCGCCGTTCAGTTTTGTCAACTTGACATGAATGTATACATTCCTAGGACATTCTCTCTCTCTCTCTCTCTCTCTCTCTCTCTCTCTCTCTCTCTCTCTCTCTCTCTCTCTCTCTCTCTCTCTTTCTCTCTGCCTCTCTCTCTCTCTGCTGGGTTTCTCTGAGTGGTCCTGATTGTCTTGGAACTATCTTTGTAGACCACACTGGCCTTGAACTCAGATCCACCTGCCTCTGCCTCCCTAGTGCTGGGATTAAAGGTGTGTGCCACCACAGCCCAGCTATGGGAAGGATTTTTTCACTTACCTCAGATTGGCCTGTGGGGCATTTTCTTGATTAATGACTGATGTGGAAGGGCCCAGCCCGCTGCGGGTGGTGCTGTCCCTGGGCAGGTTATTTAAGAAAGGTAGCTGGGGGCCTGGAGAGATGGCTCGGAGGTTAAGAGCACTGCTGGCTGCTCTTCCAGAGGACCTGAGTTCAATTCCCAGCATCCACATGGCAGCTCACAACTGTGTCTAACTCCCTTTCCAGGGCATCCAGCACAGACATATGTCCAAGCAGAACACCAATGCACATAAAATTAAAAAGAAAGAAAGGCAGACCCAGGAAGCAAGCCTCCGGGAATTCCTCCACGGTCTCTGCTTCAGCTTCTGACTTAGCTCCCTGCAGTGTAAGATGAGAAAGAAATCCTTTCCTCCCTGAGTTGCTTTCGGTTAGTTTTTATCACAGCAACAGGAAGCAAACAGAAGTTGCTGCTGGAGTGGGCACTGCTGTGGACCTGACCATGTGTGGGAGGAAGTTGGAGAAGTTAGGAGTTCTGAGCTCTTCCGCGCACACAGTGGAGGTCTGACCTGTGAAGCTTCAGAGGGGAGTTTGATTTGAGAGCCCTTTAAACTGTTGGAGTCATTTGTATGATATTTTAAATTAAGAATCTGTGGTTCTGCCAGGTGGTGGTGGCACTTGCACTTGGGAGGCAGAAGTAGGTGGGTCTCTGAGTTCAAGGCCAGCCTGGTCTACAGAGTGAGTTCCAGCACAGCCAGGACTATACAGAGAAACCCTGTCTCTGGCTGGGGGAGGGAGGGGAAGACTCTGCGGTTCTGGTCACCTGGGACTAAAGAATCAGCTGTGATTAACCAGAAACCAGCCCCGCTGATATGAAATTCTTTGCTTTCCTGGAACAATTGATGCTCATTGGCTGGAGCTGCAAAATCAGCCATGATTTGTTAAAAAGAGAGCGTAACTGAGGTGAGATCTTCTGGGAAGTATTCCCTCAGGGTCAGCACACAGCAGCTGTGGTCCACGAGCTCAAGGCTTTTTCTTAAGGCAAACTTGATAACGCGTAAGAGTCCCCACGTGGTTTTGGGTGGCCTGAAAGCTGCGGCATTGGAGGGGTCACGGAGAGAAGCTGTGATGCTTTGTAGTCACTGTGAGACGCCTGGAGAGGCCGTTGGTGAAGGTGAAGCTTCAGTTGCAGGGGGGCTAGGATTGAAGGGGTCATGGAGAAAGGCTGGGAAGGAAAGGTTCAGTTTAACAGTAATGTTTTTGTGCCTCAAGTTGACAAGGGGTCAATCATGCTGTTGTTGTCAAGTTGAAGAGGGACTCTCCGTCAGATTGGTCTGTGTGACATTTTCTTGATGAATGATTAATGGGCAGAGCGGCTGGTGCCGCTTGTAGGCAGGTGAGCCTGGGTTTTTTTGTTTTTGCTTTTTCCAAACAGGGTTTCTCTGTGGCTTTGGAGCCTGTTCTGGAACTAGCTCTGTAGACCAGGTTGGTCTCAAACTCACAGAGATCCACCTGCCTCTGCCTCCCGAGTGCTGGCATTAAAGGCGTGCGCCACCATCGCCTGGCTTGGGCCTGGGTTATTTAAGAACAGTAACAGAGCAAGCCAGGAGGGAAGCGAGCCATTACGCAGCATCCCTCCATGAGCTCTGCTTCAGGTCCTGCTTGGAGTCATTGTTATCACAAAGACAGACAGCAAAAGGATACAGCCTGGAATAAGGGATCCCCTTCAGCCCCTTTCCCGTGGGTCCTATAGACTTGGTGACAGACTTCAGCCTGATGACATCCACCTGCTATTGGTGAGAAAAACCGGAGCAGCAGATAGCAGGAGGGATCTCTCCCTGAGCTGGTCAGGTCTAGCCTGCCCACACCATTGGCCTCCTTAGCTCTAGCTCTTGGAGCAGACCCTAGCTTGGACACTTGGCTTCTCCCCTTTGTTGTTCATCTTGCTCCAGGGTCCGGGGCTTGTGGGGGGCATTCGTCTCAGCTCTCAGACTCGTGGACAGACTGAAAACCATTCTCCCCTTCCTCAGCATCGGAGAGGCCACACCTGGAATGGGTGCTGATGGGCTGCCCCAGAAGCGTCTAGGGAGAGGGTGTGTGGGGTAGCTTGCCAGCCAGCACTGTGGGCTAAACTAGGGCACGGTAAGTGAGATCGAACTTGGAGGTGCTGCCCAAGAGTGAATGAGGAATGGTCGGGTATGTTTTTCTTGGGATGGATCCAAGGCTCCATGTATTCTTTTTGGTTTTTCAAGACTGGGTTTCTCTGTGTTCCCCTGGCTGTCCTGGAACTTGTTCTATAGACCAGGCTGGCCTCGATCTCGCAGAGATTCACCTGTGTCTGCCTCCGCCTCCAAAGTACTGGGATTCATGGCATGTGCCACCACTGCCCATCCAAGGCAGACTCTTAATGTCTGTAAGATCGAGAAGTTAATTCCAATGTAAAATGACATTACCATTCCTCTTTTAAATTTATTTATTTTAGGTTTTTTTGAGACACGCTCTCACTATATGGGCCCTGGCTGTCCTTTAACTCACTCTGTAGACCAAGCTGGTCTCAAACTCACAGAGATCCACCTGCCTCTGCCTCCTGAGTGCTGGGATTAAAGGGGTGTATCACTGTGTCCTGCGACATTCGTGTTCTGAAAGGAAGGAATGGTTCCAAAGCAGAAGGACAAACATGAAGTCCTGTAGCTATATGCTCAACATTAAAGGCATCTGGTGGCATCATCCGAGCTCCGCCAGGCAGTTAGCGCCATCCAAAGGGCTTGCTGTGCACAGACCACAAAGCCTCTCTGGGTCAACAACACTTGGTGCCCATAGCTTTTCTTTGCAGATCTTCCAAGTTTCCGGCATCACCAGTTTTTCTTCTTTGCTGTAGCTTCAGCTTCATTTGGATCCTGACTCTTACACGTCGTGTGTCCTGATGGACTTTTCTTGGAAATCTTGATAGGCGCCTCCATGACCCCGTAACTCTTGTATTCTGCGCCCCAGCAAATCTAGATGATTTGCCAAGTTCTGTCAGCCTGAGCAATAGATGGGCCCCTTGTGCTGTGGCTCCACTGGCCTAAATCTGTGAGGCTGTGTCCCTAGTTAGTCTTCTGCTGGTCGGCATGCTGTTTCATGCCATGGAGCCTGGTGGAGTCAGGGACCTTTCTTACCTTCCAACTGCTAACTATGTAACTAGTTAAAGTTACCGATCTCCTTAACGTATTTAAACAAGCTGCCATTCTAGTGAACTGTATGCTTTTCACCTCTTTGTTTCATTTTCCCTTCCTGATTCTGATTGTAAATTTGGTTAAGAGAAACCAGCGATAACCACGGCACAGACTGCTATGCTGTCTTGAAATTTACTCCGTAAAATAATTACTCCATTACTTTTGAATTTAGCGTCAGTCATATTCTCGGGGCACAGGCAAAGTATAGACAGAATTCCTTGCCAGAATGTAACACAGTGACCCCAGTCTGGTTTCCTACAGGATAAATTTTCTAATCTGAAACCTCATGAACCTAGCCTTCATTGTCTGCAGTTTTTGTTTGTGTTTTTGAGACAGAGTTTCTCTGTGTAACAACTCTGGCTATCCTGAACTCACTTTGTAGACCAGGCTGGCCTCAGACTTAGAGATCCACCTGCCTCTGCCTCCCAAGTGCTGGGATTGAAGATGTGCACCACCACTGCCTAACTGCACATATGTGTATTGGTGTTTTGTCTGCGTGCTTGTCTGTGTACCACATACATGCCTGGTGTCTATGGAGGCCAGAAGAGGGCATTGAATCTCCTGGAACTAGAGCTACAGGCGTGTGAGTTTCCGTGTGTACATTGGGAATCACAGCTGGGTCCTCTGGAAGAGCGGCTAATGCTCTTAACTGCTGAGCCATCTCTCCAGCCCCCGTCCACATGTCTTTATTATGCTGCTGCTGTTGTTGTGTGTATTTATGTGCATGTGTTTGTGCAGGCATGCATGCCACGGTATACACATATGTTGTTGGTGTTGTGTGTATATATGTGCGTGTATTGTGTAGGCATGCATGCCACGGTATACACATGTTGTTGGTGTTGTGTGTTGTTGTGTGTATATATGTGCGTGTGTTGTGTAGGCATGCATGCCATGATATACACAGAGTGGAGTCGGTCTTCTTCCATCTGTTGGGTTCTGGGGATAAAACTCAGGTTTTCAGGTTGTTGGGTGGGAAGTGCTTTATCCAGGGAGCCCACTCCTTAGGGCCTCATTGTCCGTGCATCTGCGGGGGTTCTGATCTTTCATTCTTAATCAGCATGGCGCAGGAAGCTCCCCTTCCAGCTTCTGGACTGTTCTAATTGATGTTTCCTACCTCATCCACATTCCTCCTTCTAATCAGTTCCCGAGGCCTGAGAGCCACGTGGTGAGGTTTAGTGACAGCAGTGACCCAACTGCTTTGGTATCGCGTTCTCTTAAGTGACTTTTCCTTTGCTGTGCTCATGTACGTAATTGAAACAAAGAGGAGGAGGTTTATTTTCTCCCATGGTTTCAACCTGCCCTGGCAGGGAAGTTGTGGAGAAGGCATTTCGCCTTCAGACCTGAGGGGTTCCTCAGACGTGTGGCCTCTTCATCACCTGCGGTCCCTCGCACCTGACAGGGTGGGCAGGTACCCAGAGGGGCCCAGTGCCTAACGTCACACCCATTGTCCCCTGCAGGTGTTCCACGTGGCCTATGTACTCATCAAGTTCGCCAACTCCCCTCGGCCCGACCTCTGGGTGCTGGAGCGGTCCACAGACTTCGGCCACACCTACCAGCCGTGGCAGTTCTTTGCCTGTGAGTGCCCTGAGCTCCGAGGCTGGAGAGTCTCTGCACGGGGGCAACGGTTGCCTCAAGGCCTCTGATGCCACACCCTGCCCCTGTGACGGTGCCACCTTGGTGTAGACGGGAGCTTATTTATTGACTTCCTTCTTGGCACTGGACATAGCTGGTGTCACACTGGTGGTACCAGGAATCGTCGGGCCGTGTTTTTGCCCCTCTAGATCGACTTCAGCTCGGGCAGCTCCCATGGTAACAAACAGCCCTGGCAGCTGTGGGCCTAGTTCCTGCCAGCTTTACGGCCTGAGGCAGGAAAGAGCTGGAGTCACTGACTGGCCTGGCCACTTGCCACCCTGACCAGTCATGTTGGCAGGGTGGGGATGCTCTGATGAGGGCCTGCTTGATGGCACGTTCCCCCAAAACTCCCTGGCTGAGAGTGGGAGAGAGGTAGTCGAAGACAGCCTGGGAAGAGGTTAAGGAGTGTTCTCTGGCGTGACCCAGGGAGAGGCCTGGGCAGTGGGGTATGGAAGGCTCTGCCACCCAGCCTGGCCTGGCTGCCTGGGGCAAGGACTCTCTTCAGTAACCCCTGCTGGTCAGTAAAACACAGGACAGTAGACATGTTTCAGAGAATGCGGGGAGCCAGCGGGTGCTAGGTTGGGACCCAGGGTGGGTGTATTTCTGGTGGCCTCACCTTCTCATCCGTTTCCTGTAGCCTCCAAGAGGGATTGTTTGGAGCGATTCGGACCTCGGACCCTAGAGCGCATCACGCGGGATGACGACGTTATCTGTACCACAGAGTACTCGCGAATAGTGCCTCTGGAGAATGGCGAGGTGAGGGTGCCCAGCCATGCCTGTCTGGGCGTGGTGGGTCCCCAGACCACGCTTGACCTCACCTGCCGTGCCCTCTGCAGATTGTAGTGTCCTTGGTGAACGGGCGCCCCGGGGCCATGAACTTCTCTTATTCACCTCTACTTCGAGACTTCACCAAGGCCACCAACATCCGCCTGCGGTTTCTGCGAACCAATACACTCCTGGGTCACCTTATGGGCAAGGCGCTGCGGGACCCCACCGTCACCCGCAGGGTGAGCCTGGGGGTGTGGTTGAGCGCTGAAGGAAGGATGGTAGAGCTGGTTTCTCGTGGAGGCTCTGGGGAGGGGGTTGGTGGGGGCGGCATGCCCGTGGCAAGGCCCTGTCAGGGTGACGTCTGACGCTCATGGCCTCCGCTGCAGTACTATTACAGCATCAAAGACATCAGCATCGGCGGCCGCTGTGTCTGTCACGGCCACGCGGATGTCTGTGACGCTAAGGACCCCTCGGATCCTTTCAGGTGAGACCTTTGGTTCTCTGTCTAAACTCATCTGCCTCCCTGCCTGTCACAGCTCTGGCTTCCCAATGGCACCTGCGCTGGCTGCTACCCTGGGTCTCCATTTTTCCATCGGAAGAGGCAGTACTGTATAACCCTCTCAGGGTGTCCTGGTCTTGGGTGGCTATTTGCCCTGAATTCCACAGAGGTGTGGGGTTCTAGACCCAGGGCCTTTGGGATGGGCATGATCCCTCGCCGTGCACTTCTGCCCCTAGATGGATGTGTACCGTTTGTCTAGGCAGCCCAAACCAGACCCCCAGTGCACAAAGACTCACCCTGACCTTTACCGGTTTGCCTGGCTCAGTCAAATCCAGCTGTAGAGAAATACCCCCTGTCATTCCCACTGGGGACGTTCATTCTCTCTCTAGTGTCTGGGTCACCCTCTCGTTCCCAGATCCTTGCTCTCATGACCTCTTGCTTCCCCAGAACTCTGTTTCTTTTTTTCTGGAGCACACGTCTCAGCCACTTAGTGGATGGCGGTCAGTCATCTTTAGAAGATGTTTGCTTAGCTGGGCCTTTAATCCCGGAACTTGGGAGGCAGAGGTAGACGGAGCCCTGAGTTCAAGGCCAGCCTGGTCTACAGAGCGAGTTCTAGCACAGCCAGGGTTACACAGAGGAACCCTACTCGAAACTCCCCACCCCTAGAGAGAAGATGGCTGCTTAACCAGTGTATAGCTAACTTTGCTTCTTGTATGATAACCGCCTTCCGACCTGTGGGTGAGTTCTTTACCTGGGACAGCACTAGGTTCTCTAGGTTCTCGGGTCCCTTGGGCTGTTACTGTTGGAGCTGTTACCCTCTCTCATGACCCCTGTGCCTAGATGCGCTGTGGGTCCAGCTGGAAGTGTGAAGGGTGGGGGTGGGGGCTGTTTCTTGGACTTCTGCTCTCTGGTTCTGAGATCTAAGAATGCATGTATTTTTGCTGATTGGTTGGTCATGGCCCTCCTGGCTCTTGTCTATGCTCCCACCAGATGAGTATGGAAGAAACATACTGCTCCTGCCTGAGAAGAGTTCTCACTCCCCACTGTTCTTCTCAGCAGCTTCCCCTGTTCCTCCTTGCTCTCGGAGTCTCCCGTTGGCTGTATCTGTTTGTTGTTTACCTAGTCCATTGAGAACCTTTATTTTCTCTTTTAAAACATTTTCTATGTGTGAATGTTTTGCCCACATGTATGTACACACGCACTACATGTGTGCCTTATATTTAAGGAAGCCAGAAACAGGTGTCAGACCCCTGGAACTGGAGTTACAGGTGGTTGTGAGCCATAGTGTGGATACTAGGAATCAAACCCCGGCCTTGGAAGAGCAGCCAGTGCTCTCTCTTAACCACAGAGCTATCTCTCCAGCCCCGGTCTTGGCTCTTGGCTTGGGTTTTTTAAATTTCATATTTGCATTTTTTCAATTCTGGAAGTTCTAACTAGTCATTTTTCACATCTGCCTATTTTTAGACTCCTTTGTTTGTAGTTGTCTGAAGCAGTCTTTTTGCAGCATTTACCGGATTGTCTCACTGAGTGGAGTCTCAGGCCCAAATCTGCCGTGCCTTGTCCCTTTGTCAGGCTTCCTCAGGGCCTCTGTGGCTATGGAGGAACCCCCAGGGTGGCCAGTCTTACTCCATGTAATACCTACTTCCCTTACTAGCCCAGGGGTGCCTCGAGCACAGATCTCAGAAGTGAGACACCCGCTGTGGGTTTCCCTGTGCTGGGTGAGGTTCGGTAGTTGCTGATTATCTGTACTGACAGGTAGTTCATTCCTCCCCTCTCCACTGGAGCTGAGGCTTTTCCAGAAGCCTTTGGGATGGGAAGGGGCAGCAGGGTTGACTCCCAAGGCCACGGGCCCCCTGTTGGGTATCAATGGGAGTAGATCTTGGAGGATGGGGCACACAGAGGCTTCTGGGTTTTGCTCAGGAAGTGTACACGCTGCCCCTTTGAGTGGGCTGGCTGTGACCCTGCCACACGCTGGTAGAATACACGGAGGTGTTGGTTTATACAGAACATATGCTCCAGGCTTGTCTTCATCCCCAACCAGCTGTTCCCCTGCCCACTGGGACAGCAGGCAGGCCTCCAGCCTTTGGAGAGAGGAAGCAGTTCTTGGCCACTTGCCCCTGGGGAAATGCCCTAGATATATGGGGGTGTCTGGCCGACACGATTTCACAGGCTGAGTTGAGATCCAGGTCTCAGTGGTGAACCAATGTGTCCCTCCCTTAGAACTGGATCAGAGTTTTGGGGGCCAGGCAGGGTTGGTAGGGCCAGGGTTCCACCTTGCTGAGCTCGTAGGCCCTGCCCACCATCAACACACACCCTTCTCTTCAGCCTTCCACTTAAGACGCCTCCTTCCACTTAAGACGCCTCAGAGATCCCTTCTCCTCTCTGCTGCCCTCCCTTCCCCCCCATCTCTTTCCCTTTCTTGTTCCCATTCTCTGAGGCTCAGGCCATGTGCACAGCCGCTGGGGTAAGAGTAGGGTGTCTGGACCAGCACTTTCTGCATGACAGCTGGGGACTGAGGGAAGCGAGCCCTGTGCCCACACAGCAGGCCAGCAACGCCCAAGCACGTACCACCCACCTCGTCTCCAGCCCTCTGTCTCTCGGGTGGGTGTGTCCTAACTCCTCCACGTCCCTTCGCAGGCTGCAGTGTGCCTGCCAACACAATACATGTGGAGGCTCTTGTGACCGATGCTGTCCAGGCTTCAACCAGCAGCCGTGGAAGCCTGCTACCATCGATAGCGCCAATGAGTGCCAGTGTGAGTATACCGTACGCGTGTGCACTGCCACACCCAGGGGTCCCAGGGACACGGAGGGCATGCTAACCACTGGCCCCGACCCTACAGCCTGCAACTGCCACGGCCATGCCCACGACTGTTACTACGACCCTGAGGTGGACCGGCGTAATGCCAGCCAGAACCAGGACAATGTGTACCAAGGTGGGGGCGTCTGCCTCGATTGCCAGGTAGGCTAGGCAGGGGCTGGCCGGGTGTAGGTGGGCCTGTGTGATGGGAACATGTGGGGACTTAGCAAGCTCTGTATCCCCAGCACCACACCACGGGCATCAACTGTGAGCGCTGCTTGCCCGGCTTCTACCGTGCCCCTGACCAGCCGCTGGACTCACCCCATGTCTGTCGCCGTGAGTAGAGCTGTGTTCCTGGGCCATGGAGGCTGGAGTTTTATGGTCTGGCTGGGAGAGGAGGTTGGGAAGTCCCAGCGTCCTAGCTGCTGTATCTCCCAGACCTCCCCGCCCCAGGAGGTGAGGTTAACTCCCCATCGTTTCCAGGACTTTATCTCTGACTGTTTCTCAGGCTGTGACTGTGAGTCGGACTTCACCGATGGGACATGTGAAGATTTAACAGGCCGCTGTTACTGCAGACCCAACTTCACGGGAGAACACTGTGCCGCCTGTGCTGAGGGCTACACTGATTTTCCACGCTGCTACCGTGAGGACCAGCTGGGAGCTCGGGTGGGGGTTAACGGGAAGGCCCAGGGCTGAGGCTGAGGAAGGGTGGAGCCCTGGGCTGGTCTGCGGTCCAGAGAGCTTGCCCAGCAGACCTAGTTGACGTGTGTGCAATGTTTGCTCCTCAGCTGTGTCCTCGTTCCCCAACAATGACACCAGAGAACAAGTATCGCCTGCTGGACAGATAGTGAGTAAGTACGCTGAGGTCACCATGACCTACATACCCTGACAGTCACCAGAGCCTACGCACCCTGAGGTCACCACGACCTACAGGAAGAAGTGTATACAAAGGGCTGGTTTTAATCTTCGTCATTTAGTCTATTCAATTTTAAAATTAATTTTTACTTCCTGTGTATGTGTGTTTTATGTGAGTGTCTATGCATTGTGTGCGTGTCTGGTGCCCATGGAGGCAGGAAGGAAGGTGTTGGACTTCCTGATCCTAAGTTATAGCTCTGAGCCACCATGTGGATGCTGGGACCTGAATTCCAGTCCTCTGCAAGAGCAGCCAGTGCTTCTAACTGCTGAACCATCTCTTCAGCCCCAAATTTTTATTTATTTATTTATTTTAAATAATGCACAGTCTCCTTGGAAACCCTTGTAGAAGCTTGGGAACAGCCCTCTTGGGGATACAGCGATAGTGCTCACCTGGCTTTCACACAGCCCTGGGTTCCATCGTCGGCACCTCAGCAAACACGAAAGGCAAATAACCGTCTCCGTGCACCCTGAACTCTGTGTCTGTGTGCACTCTTTCTTATAAACACTGTAGTAAACCATGCACACTGTTTAGGGATTGTGTCTTCTCCCACAAGCATCCCGTAAACATGTCCCTTCACAGCCCGTTATATGGACAGATGGAGCATTGAATTAACCAGCTGCCCTGCCCTCCTTCCAAAAAGATGCTACGACAGACATCCAGACAGCAGTGACTTCTCATGGTCTTGTCTCCACAGGGTGCCTTCCTAGAAGTCAGCAGGCTCTCTCTGGCTTACCAAACTTCCATAATTTGTGGCCTTTTGCCCAGGTGCCAAGTCGGTTTCCTAACACATGGCAGCATACTGGTGCGCTGGCTGTGTGCACAGCCGCTGGCTGGACCATTGCCGACCTGCACAGTTGTAGCCTCGGCCTCTCTCGTAGTGCAGAGACAGGCGTCCTCTTCTCAGTGTTTCTGCGTTTGGTGGTGGTGGTGGTGGTGGTGGGGTGTTTCGAGATAAGGTTTCTCTGTTTAGTTCTGGTTGTCCTGGAACTTGTTCTATAGACCAGGCTGCCTCCAGACTCAGAGACCCACCTGCCTCTGGCTCCCAAGTGTTGGGTTTAAAGACATGTGCCTGCACACCTGCCTGTATGCATCTTTTAGATGACGTTTTTTGTGCCATTGGCAGGATTGTATCCTTCTAGGGCAGGGTGGAAGTGAATGCTGTTTTGCAGTAGGATGGGTCTCAGTGTGGGTCTTGCTTGTCTGTGTGATATTCCATTTTTTTGGTCCTCACCTTCTGCTGCTTTTCCTTGTGACTTGTCCTCCATCCACCTTCTTTGCCCTTCTTCAGCACTGGTATTTTCTGGCCCTGCAAACTTTCTCTTCTGGGATTTCCTTGCAATCCCACTGGCACCTTTGGTGCTCTCTAGGGAAGAGACAGTCACCTGACCTGCTGCCAGGCTGGGCCTCTGCTGCCCTCTCCTCTCCTCATCTCTTCTTTGCCGTTTAATGTTTCCTTTTGTTAGCTAGAGGAGCAAAGTATGTGACTGTCAGGCTAGCTCTAGTGTTTTTGAGAGTTTGCTGTCTATATTCTTTTTTTTTTTGTCTTTTTTTTTTTGAAACTGGGTTTCTTTGTGTAGCCCTGGCTGTCCTGGAACTCGCTCTGTAGACCAGGCTGGCCTCAAACTCACAGACATCCACCTACCTCTGCCTCCCGAGTGCTGGGATTAAAGACGTGCACCACCACATCCAGCCAGATGTTTTATTTTGCAGTTCATCATTGTTTTCCTAAAGAACCGGCTCTGGGGATTTTACTTTTTTTAGATTCTAACCTGTGCTATATAAATGTGTGAGAATGACTTTGCGGAGAAACTGTTTTTCCAGGTGGCAGGGTTCTGTTCTGTCCGTGTCTAAACTTCCTGTTTCCACCTCCCTCCTAGACTGTGACTGCAACGCCGCAGGAACCCAGGGCAATGCCTGCCGGAAGGACCCGCGTTTGGGACGCTGTGTGTGCAAACCCAACTTCCAGGGCACCCACTGTGAGCGCTGTGCACCTGGGTTCTATGGCCCTAGCTGCCAAGGTGTGTGCAGCCCCCTCCTTATCCCCTCCTGAGGTGCCCTGCACCAACTCAGCATTGACTGATCAGCTGGTCCTCTCTTTGCAGCCTGCCAGTGCTCCAGCCCTGGGGTAGCCAATGGCTTGTGTGATCCAGAGTCAGGCCAGTGCGTATGCCGCACAGGCTTTGAGGGGGACGGATGTGACCGCTGTGCCGTTGGCTACTTCCACTTCCCTCTCTGTCAGTGTGAGTGATGTCCCTCCATGTGGGAATAGGTGGTTGGGGTGCCTGAGTGAAAACCTGCTTCTGTCAGGGTCCCCAGTAATGCATCCCACCCTGCAGTGTGTGGCTGCAGCCCTGTGGGGACCCTGCCTGAAGGCTGTGATGAAGCCGGACGCTGCCAGTGCCGACCTGGGTTTGATGGCCCTCACTGTGACCGCTGCCTCCCAGGCTACCATGGTTACCCTGAGTGTCGTGGTAAGTAGAGAATTAGAGCGAGAAAAGGGGGTCAGGCCATTCCCACAGGATCAGCGTCTGACCCCCCACCCCTCCCCTGTGTGCCCATAGCTTGCGCCTGTGATCCTCGGGGGTCCCTGGACTGTGGAGTGGGTGGTTCATGCCGCTGCCGTCCTGGCTACACAGGCACTACTTGCCAGGAGTGCAGCCCTGGTTTCCACGGCTTCCCCGACTGCATCCGTAAGTTTCTTGGGAGAAGGGGAGGTGGACAGTTCCCAGCCCTACCTTGTACCCACTGCCTTCACCCCACAGCCTGCCACTGCTCTGCCGACGGTTCCTTGCATGCGACTTGTGAGCCTACCACCGGGCAGTGTAGCTGCCGGCCCCGCGTGACCGGACTGCGTTGTGATGTGTGTGTGCCGGGTGCCTATAACTTCCCCTACTGTGAAGGTGAGCTGGGGGTGGTGCAGCAGAGGGCAGCCCCGTTTGCATGATCTACGCACCAGGCCTGGAGGGTCCCCTTGTGTGTACACAGGGACTGTACATGTACTGTACATGTAGCTGTGTCCATGTGCTGTCGTTAAGGTTGTTCATATGTGTTTATGTGTGATGTTTCCGTGTGCTGTGTTGTGCCCATGCTTTGCAAACGTTCGTGCAGCTAGCTGTTCATGCGATTGCTCTGTGTGCGTGTTACATGTGTTCGTTTGTGTGTAGGTGGTTGTTCATGTGGCTGGGAAGCTCTTGACCTTGGTCAGTCGCTGAGGAGTGATCAGAACTTGGTTTTTTCTCCCTAGCTGGCTCTTGTCATCCTGCTGGTCTGGCCCCCGCCAATCCCGCCCTTCCTGAGGTGAGCAGAGAATTGCCCTTGGTGCAGGATTAGGCTAAGGGTCTGAAGCCCAGAGAGACCCTGGCATTCTGCTGATTGCTTGTTGTCCGTGGCAACCTCAAGGGAGGATTACCCCTTCTCCGGTCCTTTATTTCCGTCCTGGTGGCTGCCAAGCCTGGGGCAAGGGCAGGTGAGGGACTTTGTCCCTTGACCTTCTCTGTGTCCCACAATTTTATTCTCTCTCAGGTACAGGCTCCTTGTACGTGCCGGGCTCACGTGGAGGGTCCAAGCTGTGATCGTTGTAAACCTGGGTACTGGGGCCTGAACCCCAGCAACCCTGAAGGCTGCACGCGTGAGTCTGCCCTAGATGGTTAAGGGTTTGAAGGGTAGATCGAGACCTTCCTGTCCTCCAGGACTCTCACTCCTGCTCTGCCCTCCCCAGGCTGTAGCTGTGACCCACGAGGCACGCTGGGTGGAGTTACCGAGTGCCAGTCGGTGAGTCGGTGTCAGGGTATTGGGGTCTGTGGGTCCAGTCCATCAGGACTCTGCCCCACCAAGTCTCACTGCCTGTTCCTCCCCAGGGCAACGGGCAGTGTTTCTGTAAGGCTCATGTGTGTGGCCAGACCTGTGCAGCCTGCAAGGATGGCTTCTTCGGCCTGGATCGTGCTGACTACTTCGGCTGCCGTAGTAAGTGCTCACGCACCGGTCCCCTGACATTGCGTGTGCTGTATCATGCATGGTGAAAGACTGAAGCCCAGGGAGGTACAAGTGGGTCAGGCTGGTAGGGGTCCCACTCTGGCAACAGCAGATGTTCAACTGGCTTCCTGGCTGCAGCTCTGTCCTGACATGTGGCCTTTTGCTCCATGCTGTGCTCATAGCAGACATCACTAATCCATCCCAGTTCCCTTGCCCTGGCTCCCAAGCAGACTCTAAGGGTTGATGTTAGTTTCTCTATTGAGATGTGTAGAGAAACCTACCTATGAGTCCTAACCTGGAGGGTTGTGAGAGGGACCCCTAAGGCTGTCAAGGGTCTAGGCAGCCTCTGATCCTGTTCTTTCTCAACACAGGCTGCCGGTGTGATGTTGGTGGTGCCCTAGGCCAGGGCTGCGAACCAAGGACAGGTGCCTGCAGGTGCCGCCCTAACACCCAGGGCCCCACCTGCAGCGAGTAAGTATCTTCTATCGGCTGGGCCTGAGCTGGGGAGGTAGCGTGTACCATGTCCCATACGCTCAGGACCCCACAGGGTACGCAGCTACCCCTTGGAGATCTGGGTTGCTGTATAGGGCTAGTGCCTGTCCCACTCAGACACCTGTGCCGTGGCAGGCCGGTGAAGGACCACTACTTGCCGGACCTGCACCACATGCGTCTAGAATTGGAGGAGGCGGCAACTCCTGAAGGCCATGCTGTGCGCTTTGGCTTCAACCCTCTAGAGTTCGAGAACTTCAGCTGGAGAGGCTACGCGCACATGACACCTATCCAGGTGGGTCCTGCTGCCCTTTCCCAGGGCTCGGTACAGCAAGGGAACCAGATGGGTCTCCTGGCAGGGAGAATCACGGGAGCCAGGTCAATGATGGCCAGAGAAGTGACCCTGTTGTCTCAAACCCACCGCAGCCCAGGATCGTGGCCAGGCTGAACGTGACCTCCCCTGACCTCTTTTGGCTGGTCTTCCGATACGTCAACCGTGGACCCACGAGTGTGAACGGGCGAGTTTCTGTGCGTGAAGAGGGCAGGCTTTCCAGCTGTGTGAACTGTGAGTAGAGTCTGCTCGCCCATCCCTTTCCACCCCATGTTCCACCTCTCCATTCAAGCAGGTGGTGAACCCAAACTGTGGCCTCTTCATCCTGGCCCTCCACCCTGTGGGAGGTGCATTTCATGGGGGAAGTACAACCAGGGGAGTCAGGGACGGCCTGAGGGCTGAACCCAGTTGTCTTACCCTCCCCACTTCAGGCACAGAGCAGAACCAGCCAGTGACCTTCCCACCTAGCACAGAACCTGCCTTTGTCACTGTGCCCCAGAGAGGCTTTGGAGAACCCTTTGTGCTGAACCCTGGCATCTGGACCTTGCTGGTGGAGGCTGAAGGTGTACTCTTGGTGAGGCCGGGGCCACAGCAGGGTGGGGGCAGGGTGAGGGCAGGACCTGGGCCCCAAGGCCTTAGCACTCACCTCCCATCTCTCCCAGGACTATGTGGTCCTACTGCCCAGCACCTACTACGAGGCTGCTCTCCTCCAGCATCGAGTAACCGAGGCCTGTACCTACCGGCCCTCAGCCCTGCACTCCACAGAGAAGTAAGTGGGCAGGATGGGTTGGGGCTGGACCCGGGGTGGACCTGTGCTGACCTCCGTCTCTATCCCCAGCTGTCTCCTCTATGCCCACCTACCCCTGGATGGCTTCCCGTCAGCAGCTGGAACTGAGGCCCTGTGTCGCTATGACAACAGCCTGCCTCGACCCTGCCCCACAGAGCAGCTCAGTCCTTCACACCCACCCCTGGCAACCTGTGTTGGCAGTGATGTGGGTATCTGAGGGTCTGTGGAGGGGTGGGTGTCGTGGGCCTTGGTCTGGAGGAGGGGCTGTCTCAGTGGCCGTGTGGGTGCAAGGCAAGGTTTAAGATGATGGAGCCCGCATGCATGGCCCGTGGGACACTTGGTGGGAAGGGGACTCCCTTAGCTCTTCTGCTCCCTCTATGGTCCTGTTTGGAGATGCCCTGGGCACCAGGACAGCTGTGGGGAGGATGAGGACCGTGGGCCTCTGGTCACCTTGCCCTCCTCCAGGTGGACATCCAGCTTGAGATGACAGTGCCTCGGCCAGGCCAATACGCTCTGATGGTGGAATATATCAGTGAAGGTTCACACCAGGAGGTGGGTGTGGCTGTGCACACACCTCAGAGAGCCCCTCAGCACGGGATGCTCAGTCTCCATCCTTGTCCATACAGGTAAACTTAGAGCAGGCAGGGTTGATGGGAGGGCTCTACCCAGGGCTTCCCACTTACATTGTATCCCTCTCCTCAGCTCCCTGTGTCGGGGTCCAGCCCGGGATACCCAGCATCACCTGGCCACCTTCCACGTGGACTCTGAGGCCAGCATTCGTCTGACGGCTGAGCAGGCGCACTTCTTCCTGGTAAAGCCCCTTGAGCCCTCGCCCCCAGAGCAGCTTCTTACAGTGTGCTTTAAATATCTGTAAAAGAGAACAGAGCCTCTGGGTCCCAGGAGCCCGTGGTGTGGCACTGCACGCTGTAGTTTGGCCCTGCTTACGGCTATTTGCTCGTGAAGGGGCTTGTGAAGATCTGGACCTGTTTTTGGCCTCTAGCCTGCGAGAGCCCAGGATAGAGATGGGTGGATGGGGTAGGGTACCATGACGGTTAGGGACTAGAAACTGTTACCAGTTCTGCATCCAAGTCTGGGCTATAGATGGAAGTTTCTGTCCTGCCTGGCCCTACAGCCGTTTAGTCCCAAAGAAACACACAAACTGTTTGACCTATTAGCTCGGGCTTATTATTAACTAGCTCTTACAACTTGCAACTTAAATTAACCCTTAATTCTTGTCTATGTTTAGCCACATGGCTTGGGACCTTTTCTCAGTGAGGCATTCTCATCTTGCTTCCTCTGCATCTGGATGATGACTGTGTCTCGCTGCCTTTCCTCTTCCCAGAATTCTCCTAGTCTGGTCGCCCTGCCTATACTTCCTGCCAGTCAGCATTTTATTAAACCAATACAAGTGACAAATCTTTACAGTTTACAAGAGCCTTATCCCACAGCCCTGGGCTCTAGGCTGAAGGCAGGAGTGATTGAGTCTAGGCTCAGTGGACCCCAGGGGTCTAAACTATGTGACCAGCCCTCTCTGCCCACTGTGCCTCCTGTCCTCAGTTGTCCAGAGCACAGTCACAAATCATTCTTCTGCCTGCAGCACAGTGTCACTTTGGTTCCTGTGGATGAGTTCAGCACAGAATTTGTGGAGCCCCGGGTCTTCTGTGTGAGCAGCCACGGCACCTTCAACCCTGGCAGGTAGTGGTGTTGGGATTGGCTTGGGCAGACAGCAGGGATCCGTCGGCCATCAGTGTGCTCACTCCTGGTACTCTCCAGCGCTGCCTGTCTGCCCTCCCGCTTCCCGAAGCCACCACAGCCCATCATCCTGAAGGACTGTCAGGTCTTGCCGCTGCCTCCCGACCTCCCTCTGACCCAGTCTCAGGAGCTCACGCCGGGCGCACCCCCAGCTGGACCACAACCTCGGCCCCCAACTGTCGTGGACCCTAACGCAGAACCCACCCTGCTGCGCCACCCACAGGTGAGGGCTCAGGCTAGATGGAAACCTCTCCAGGGACAGGCGTGGCGTGGGGCAGGGCTCCGGGTCCCTATCTTCCACCAGCCTTGGCCGATGCTCCAGACAACAGGAGGACCAGAGAGTTCCAGCTCCGATCACTCATTGAAGACTCTTCCTACAGGGCACCGTCGTCTTCACCACGCAGGTGCCCAGCCTGGGCCGCTATGCCTTCCTGCTTCACAGCTACCAGCCGGTCCACCCCACCTTTCCCGTGGAGGTTCTCATCAATGGTGGTCGCGTCTGGCAGGGTGAGTGGCTGAGTGCGCCACACTGACAGGGGAGCAGACTGACCGGTGTCAATTTTCTGCTAAGTGCCCTGAGTGAGTGGCAGCCCCACCTCCTCTACCTCCGCTCTCAGAAGTCTTATCCCAGCACCTGTTCCCTGCATTAGGGCTCTCCGTTTCTGTCACAAATGGTGAAACAAGTGTTGGTTTATAAGGTGCCTGGAGGAACTGGTCGCTTGTACCCAGGGCGGTCATGTATGGCTACCGCTAATTCACAAAGGATGAGGCCTGGTCTCAAAGGCCGCCTGTAGGCTCTCTGCCGTGACATGTCGTCACCTACAGCCCTATCTGTGTCCCCTCATCTTTCCAACCGTGCCCTACATCCAGGATAGGGCAGCCATGCAGGTAAAGTGGTCAGTATTGGAACTTGACTTTCGCGTTTTGACCCCTGCCAGGCCACGCCAACGCCAGTTTCTGCCCACATGGTTACGGCTGCCGTACCCTAGTGTTGTGTGAAGGCCAAACTATGCTGGATGTTACAGACAATGAACTCACTGTGACCGTGCGTGTGCCAGAAGGCCGGTGGCTCTGGCTGGTGAGGCTTCGGGCTGGTGTCTGACTTGCAGAGGGGTCTTCCCTTTGTGCCTGTCACGTATCTGAGGGTGTCAGCTGGAGCATGTCACCTGTTTGCCAGGTGTCTCCCATCACTGGTGCCATGGGAGGCTCTAGAGGGTCCCCGAGAGCTAAACCACTAAGCCCAGCTGGTGGGGGGACCTTCCCAGAGGAAGAGAGGACATGAACCACACTAGAGGCTTGGCGTTTTGTCTCTTCATTTCCCTAGTCTGTGTTGTACTTCTTTCCTGAGTAGCCCAAGTGCCTGAGTAGAACCATACCCTGGCCGTAGCCAGTTTGAGGAGACTGTCCTGTTCCTGCCTCGGCTCTGTCCCTATCCCCCCAGCCAGGCCCTTTTGCTAGACCCTCGTGAAGGTTGCTTAGGTATCGTTTCCTAGGACTACATCCTCGTCGTCCCCGAGGACGCTTACAGCTCTGGTTACCTCCATGAGGAGCCCCTGGACAAATCCTATGACTTCATCAGCCACTGTGCCACCCATGGCTACCACATCAGGTGGGCTGGGGGAGGGCAGAATGGGGGTGTGGGGCACGGGGTTAGGCCAGGAGCCAGCCTCACCTCACCACTGCCTCTCAATCCAGCCCCAGCAGCTCGTCTCTGTTCTGCCGGAATGCTGCCACCTCCCTGTCTCTCTTCTACAACAATGGGGCCCTACCCTGTGGTTGCCACGAGGTGGGTGCCACAAGCCCCACATGTGAACCCTTCGGGGGCCAGTGTCTCTGCCGGGGCCACGTCATTGGCCGTGACTGCTCCCGCTGTGCCACCGGCTACTGGGGCTTCCCCTTCTGCAGACGTGAGTAACCAGTGCTCAGAGCACCGAGATAAGTGTGCTGAGCCCCTAGGACTTCCTGGGGAATGGGGGTGTACCAGGATCCGGGGGCATGGTGATCAAGGGAGCTTTCTGGAGCCTAGCAGACTGGCCTGGTCACTTCCTGCCTGTGCACCTCTCCTAAAGGGTCCTAGGAAGCAGCAGGTGGCCAGTAGCTCCAACAGTGGCTCATTGATTGTTCACTGCAAAGGAGCTGTGTGAGGTGCAGAGAGCTATGAGGAAGGGGTGGAACTAGGGTGTCCCTGCCACACCCTTGCAGGCTGCACCTGGGGCCTGAGCAGGGCCAGAGGGGTCAATAATGTTATCGACCCCTACAGCCTGTGACTGTGGTACCCGCTTGTGTGACGAGCTCACGGGTCAGTGCATATGCCCTCCGCGCACCATCCCCCCGGACTGCCTGGTCTGCCAGCCACAGAGTTTTGGTTGCCACCCCCTGGTTGGCTGTGAGGAGTGTAACTGCTCAGGGCCCGGCGTCCAGGAGCTGACAGACCCCACCTGTGACATGGACAGTGGCCAGTGCAAGTGAGTGTAGATAGTACCCCCACTGTCTTGTGGCATCTCAGGTTGGGGAGAGTGTTGCCCCTCACCCAGCAACTCATTCCTCTGCATCTCAGAAGATGCTCTAGAGACCTGCATCCTGCGGGTTCTCGGTACCCAGGGCTCTGGGAGATTCACGTCGCTTTCATCCATGTGCAGATGCAGACCCAATGTAGCTGGGCGTCGCTGTGACACCTGTGCCCCAGGCTTCTATGGCTATCCTAGCTGCCACCCCTGTGATTGCCATGAGGCGGGTACCGTGGATAGTGTATGTGACCCCTTCACAGGCCAGTGCCATTGCAAGGTGAGCAGGGTCTTGTGTCCAGGTCACTTCCCTAAGTCACCTTCCTAGGCCCCCTTCCTGTATCTGCTTCCATGGAGACAATGCCCTCGCAGCCTTTCTGGGTCGGTGGGGCTTCCTGGAAGCTTTAGGTGGGGGGCAAGGTGTAAAACTGATCTATGGTCTGACCCTCGACACACAACCAACTGACCTTCGTGTTCCCTGACCCCTGACCTTAGGAGAATGTACAGGGCTCAAGATGTGACCAGTGTCGCCTGGGGACCTTCTCCTTAGACCCGGCTAACCCCAAGGGCTGTACCCGCTGTTTCTGTTTTGGGGCAACAGAGCGTTGTGGGAGCTCTAACCATGCCCGACATGAGGTATCCTGCTAGCCTGGGATTGAGATGGGAGCTCCTCGAGGAGCCTGGAATGCAGAGCAAGGCCAAGTGTCTGCTCCGTATGACGCATGTATGTGCTCACAGTTCGTGGACATGGATGGCTGGGTGCTGTTGAGCAGCGATCGGCAGGTGGTACCTCATGAGCTGCGGCCTGAGATGGAACTGCTGCACGCAGACCTGCGCCTCATAGCTGACAATTTCCCAGAGCTATACTGGCAGGCCCCGGCCTCCTACCTGGGTGACAGGGTGAGAAGGAGCCTTTGGGCTGTACTTGCTGGGGTGCTGGGGAAAGTGGGTGCCAATGAGGGTAGATCCAGGGACCCTGGAGCTATGTTGTAAAGGAGCAGGAGAGGAGCCTGGATGAGGGAGGGCACTGTAGGGAATGGATCTGGGAGAGAGGGGACGTTCCCTTTGTGCTGGCTCCAGGTGTCATCTTACGGCGGGACCCTCCACTATGAGCTCCACTCCGAGACTCAGCGTGGCGATGTCTTCATTCCCTACGAGAGCCGGCCGGACGTGGTGCTACAGGTGGTTGAGTGGGGTGGGTGCATCCGGCTGGGATAGCGGGCCAGCCCCAGTGCCAGCCCTGACCCTGGTCCTTGTGTCTGTCTCTCAGGGCAACCAGATGAGCATTGCCTTCCTGGAGATGGCACACCCTTCACCCGGCCACATTCACCGGGGACAGCTGCAGCTGGTAGAGGTGAGCAGAGCTGGTCAGGGCCCCGTAGTCTTTGTTCCCCACGATGGAGGACAGCCCAGGGTTGGAGACAGTGGACTCTTTTCTGATTACCCCTGAGTGGGGCAGCTCTGGTTTGAAGACCCCTGAGCATAGTAGCTGAGAGGCCCTGGGGCTCCTTGACCTCTGACCCACTCTGGGAGCTGCTCCTCTATGTCTGCCTGACTGTTGATCTTTCTTACTTTTTAGAGAGCTTCACTCTAGACGCATCAAAGCTGCCTTCCAGTTTGTAGCTTGATCTTTTTTAGTTTATCACATTTTATTTACTTAGAATGTGTGTGTATGCACATACGCACTCATGTATGCATGCTACAGCATACATGTGGAATCAGATGACAACTTAAAAGAATTGGTTGTCGTCTTCCACCATGCGGATTCCTGGGATCCAGTGCTTGTCAGGCTGAGGGCAGACAAACTGTTGTTACTCACTGAGCTGTCTCCTGGCCCTGTAGTTGGACTGAGGTTGCTCATTTGTTCCCTGGCTGCCCAGACCCGAAATAACCACACAAACACTGTATTCACTAAAACGCTGCTTGGCCTATTAGCTCACACTTCTTATTGGCTAGCTGTTACATCTTAAATGAACTTATTTCTATTCATCTGTGTATCGCCATGCGGTTGTGGCCACATGTCTTCTCTTTGACCCCACCTACTCTCCCCTCTATCTGCTTGGAATTCCCGCCTTGCCCTATTCTGCGCTGCAATAGGCCCAAAGGAGCTTCTTTATTAACCAGTGGTATTCACAGCATGCAGAGGGGAAGCCCACATCACTGTAGTTTTTTCTTTTTTTAAAACGTCCTTTGTTGAGTAGATTCTTGATATCTTCAAGTTTCTCAGGTTCTTGTGTTTGTTCAGATTTTGTGTCTGTTTTAGAATACTTATCTCTCTGATGTCAGAAAGGACCCATTTATGGTTTTTTTCTTCTAAAAACTATTTTCTCTGCATATATAAATTCTTACTATCCCTGGAATCAGCTTTGTCATTTCCCTCACGGGTGTCTGATGCAGTTCCCTCGCGCACCTCTGTCCTCTACCACGCTCTGCCCCAGCTGAGGTTGTATCTCCATCCCACAGGGGAACTTCCGACACCTGGAGACTCACAACCCGGTATCCCGGGAAGAACTTATGATGGTGCTGGCTGGCCTGGAGCAGCTGCAGATCCGTGCCCTTTTCTCCCAGACCTCCGCCACCATCTCCCTGCGTCGAGTGGCGCTGGAGGTGGCGAGTGAGGCTGGCAGGGGCCCTCCGGCCAGCAATGTGGAGCTGTGTATGTGCCCTGCCAACTACCGTGGGGACTCATGCCAGGTAAAAAGTGGTCAGGGTGGCTGCTTGGCCATGAAGGTTCCACTGCCGTGGGTCCTTCCCGAGCCTACTTCTGCCAGCATCTGCTCTCCGCTCTGTCCCATCTCTGCCCACACGTGTCTTCCTCTCCGTACCCTGCCAGCCTGCTTGTTCAGTTGACTGTTCATCATCACCTGTGATTCAACCATTCATCACTGTCTGCCCCTGCATACACAGCAGCTGTCACCCATCCCCCACAGCCATCACCCCTGATCCATGCGGCTTCCCAGCTCGCCACCGTCCCCTCCCTCACTGGTGTCTCTGCCTGTGACACTGGGTACTCTAGATGTTTGGGATAGGAAGGAGCAGTGTTGGTCACCAGCCACACAGCCTAGTCATTCCGGAGCCGTCACCATTTGGCAGTGTGTCCACAGGTCCAGAGCCCCAGTAGCCAGGCAGAACTTCCGGACCCTGTGATCCATGGTGTGGTATCCCTTCAGCCCCTGCTGGTGCATGAAGGTCCCCAGGGGCTGACCTGTGAGCTACCTGTCTGTGTTGTAGAGAGTGGGCCGCTTGTTCGTCTCAGCTGCCCAGTTAGCTTAGCCCTGAAATAATCACACAGGAGCTATAATTAAATCATTGTTTGGCCTGTTAGCTCTAACTTCTTATTGGCTAACTCTTACATATTAATTTAACCCATTTCTATTAATCTGTATATCACCATGTGGCAGTGGCTTACTGGGTAAAATTCCCAGCATCTGTCTCTGGTGGATCCATGGCATATCTCCGATTCTGCTTTCTTCCTCCCAAAATTCAGTTCTGTCTTCTCTGCCTACCTAAGTTCTGCCCTATCAGGCCAAGGCGGTTTCTTTATTCATTAACCAATACAAACAACACACAGAGGGGACTCCCACATCATGTCTGGTCTGCCCAGTCCTGGGACTGGCATCACCCCCCCCCCCCCCCCCCCCGCTCCCCGAATCGCTAATGTCCTACCTGCTTCCCCCAGGAATGTGCCCCTGGCTATTATAGGGACATCAAAGGTCTCTTCCTGGGCCGATGTGTCCCCTGTCAGTGTCATGGTCACTCGGACCGCTGCCTTCCTGGCTCTGGCACCTGTGTGGTGAGTATTGCCAAGCCTGGCCAGCCAAGGAAGACCTTGGTTCCAGACCCAGGGTACCACCTGACTTAGGGCGGGGTGGGGATGCGTCCCTACTCTCAACACTGGCTTTCCACTGTGCCCCAGAGCTGCCAGCACAACACAGAAGGGGACCAGTGTGAGCGCTGCAGGGCGGGCTTTGTGAGCGCCGATCCCAACGACCCTGCGGCGCCCTGTGTGAGCTGCCCTTGCCCCTTGGCGGTGCCCTCCAACAAGTAAGCAGCCTGTGGTCCCTTCTGCAGCCCCTGAGCAGCTGGGGTCGGCCCAGTGGGTGAACCCCTGCACTGGGTGCCTGCCCCTGATGGAGAGGTGTCCCTGTGTAGCAACTGCTTTGTCTCATTCTTGCAGCTTTGCCGATGGCTGCGTCTTACGAAATGGCCGAACCCAGTGCCTCTGCAGGCCAGGCTATGCCGGGGCCTCCTGTGAGCGGTAATCAGGCGGGGTGACTCCGTACAAGACCCTAGGGCACCCTGAGTGGGGCCACCGGACCCTGACTGCCCCTCCTCTCTTTGCCACCCATTCCTAGCTGTGCGCCTGGCTTTTTTGGAAACCCTCTGGTGCTGGGCAGCTCCTGTCAGCCCTGTGACTGCAGTGGCAATGGAGACCCCAACATGATCTTCAATGACTGCGACCCCCTGACGGGTGCTTGTCGCGGCTGCCTTCGTCACACCACAGGGCCCCGCTGCGAAAGCTGTGCCCCTGGCTTCTATGGCAATGCTTTGTTGCCCGGCAACTGTACCCGTAAGCACAATGGGGTTTTGGATGCACCTGAAGGACAGGTTATGTGCCACTGTGACCAGGCTTCCTTCCCTGCATGGTCAGATCCTCCTTGGTGGCCAACTTAATGGCCAGACCCTATCCTTGCCTTGCAAGGCAAGGCTGCAGGGAGGAGGCCAAACAGGACCAAGAGGCCTGGACCAAATCATGGGAAAAGCTGTAGGAAGTAAGGGTCTAGGTTTGGAAGGACTGGAATAGGAGACAGCGCAGTGACTGTAGCCCCCACTTTCTGCAGGGTGTGACTGTTCCCCGTGCGGGACAGAAGCCTGCGATCCTCAGAGTGGGCGCTGCCTGTGCAAGGCAGGCGTGACTGGACAACGCTGTGACCGCTGTTTGGTAGGGCTGGGAGCAGGCCTGAAGATAGGGCAGGCTCCAGGGAGGGGCCAGGCCTGGCGTCTGGAGGAATGAGCAATGGGGAGGCTTGACTGGACCTGGGGAGCCTGAGGCAGCCTGTTTTCCACACTGGAGGACGCGGGGTGCCGAGGGCAGGGCAGGCCTTTGACCGCAGGGTGTGTTACAGGAAGGACACTTCGGCTTTGAGCAGTGCCAAGGCTGCCGCCCTTGTGCCTGTGGACCAGCCGCCAAGGGCTCTGAGTGCCACCCTCAGAGCGGTCAGTGCCATTGCCAGCCAGGGACCACAGGGCCCCAGTGCCGCGAGTGTGCCCCTGGCTACTGGGGGCACCCAGAGAAGGGCTGCAGGCGTGAGTACAGGAGTGTGGCCAGGGTGGGTGGAGGGGCAGGCGTCCTTGGACCCCTACAGACAGCTAATCTACCTACCCTTCCTGTCGCAGGCTGCCAGTGTCCACAAGGCCACTGTGATCCACACACGGGCCGCTGCACCTGTCCCCCAGGGCTCAGTGGGGAGCGATGCGACACCTGCAGCCAGCAGCACCAGGTGCCTGTGCCAGGCGGGCCCGGGGACCATGGCGTACACTGTGAAGGTATGCCCTCACTGCGCCCTTCCCGTTCCTTCTGTTCTGCTTGTTTGTAGGGGGTGCTCAGGCCTGTCACAACCTGGTGTTCCTTCCCTGTCTGAAGTAACCTCAGCACCCCAGACGGACCCCAACTGTCCGTCTCCATGTCCCGAGGGATTATCAGGAGTCCATGCCTAACCTGATAGCCACTCTCTTGCTCCTAAATTGGGGGTGCCGCTCTGAAACTGGCCACTGCCCCTTCAGCAGGCCCCGCTGCCAGGATTTTCTCCAATAGAGTGCCCCATAGCCCCCAAGGGCAGCTTCCTCCTGACCAAATGAGGGTCTTCACCCGTCCCTGAGATGCCTTTGCTGACCTCTTTCCCCTGTGATTTTGGCATAAGTGCCATGACTGGGTCTCCTGTGCCAGCCTCCTGTGCCTCTCACCTGACCCCGTGCCCACCCCATTTTCCTGATCAATTCCTGTTCTGACCCGGTCACCCCATGACCTATAACCCTAGTGGTGACCTCTTACACTGACCTCATGGCACTAACCCGTTCTTGGGTTGGTCCTCTAATCCCTGGCTAAGCCGTATCCTCAGTGTCTGCTCCCCTCTGCCCGCAGTGTGTGACCACTGTGTGGTCCTGCTTCTGGATGACCTCGAGAAAGCTGGCGCCCTCCTCCCTGCCATCCGCGAGCAGCTGCAGGGCATCAATGCTAGCTCTGCGGCCTGGGCCAGGCTGCACAGGTTGAATACTTCCATTGCTGACCTGCAGGTATTTCGTGCCCACCTGCCTTCCCTGCTTCCTCTAGCTGGCCACGTGGTATTTAACTTCTCGCCCCCAATAGAGCAAGCTCCGGAGCCCACTGGGACCCCGCTACCAGACAGCGCAGCAACTGCAGACTCTAGAACAACAGAGTTCAAGCCTTCAGCAGGATGTTGAGCGGCTGGGCAGTCAGGCAAGACCCGGGAACTCTGCCCCCAGCCCTTTCCTTGGGAAGCCCTTACCCTTGCACCCCCGCCAAACTCACCTCCTCCCAGTTCTCTCAGCCATCCCCCCCAACTCCAGGGCCACCCTTTTTACCGTACTCATGCTCTAGACATTGTACCCACAAACACTGCAGCTGAGGAAAACTGTCCCCACAGGCCATAGGGGCCCAGGACCGGGCAGGCCGGCTGAAGGACAACACGGAGGCCACGCTGGACCGGGCACAGACATTGCTGGAGACTGTGCGGGCTGTGGATCGTGCCCTGAGCGGTAGGACTGACTGATGCTTGGGGCGGGGACCAGGACTTCTGGGAGTCTCCCCTTGAGCTGGTTGGGTCCTATCTGTTTATCCCCTGGGCAGGGAGCTGCCTGGGGTCTGTTGGTTCCCTTAGTGCTGGACTGACCCTCACCCAGCTCCACTGGGAATACTTGCAAACCTAAGTGGCAAACAGTCCAGGGACCGAGAACAAACTGGGGCTCCCAAGCGTAGGACAGGATCTGGCACAGCCAAAGGATTGGCAGAAAACTGAACTTTCTGCTTAGGGAAGGCCTGGGAGTGGGCTGACCCAGCATGTCAGGATTGCAGAAGGAAACGGGTATAGGAAATAGAGGCAGAGGGGTGTGTCCTCTAAGAGCAACTAACCTGCCGAAGTGCCCCTGACGGGTCTCAGACCTGGAAGTGGATGTGTGGAAGGCACTCCCAGGCCCTGACCATCCTCTCCCTGCAGAGCTGGCTTCTCGCATGGGCCAAGTGTCCCCAGGCAATGCCTCTACACCGTCTGGTGAGCAGCTGCGCTGGGCACTGGCTGAAGTGGAGCGGCTACTCTGGGATATGCGGACTCGTGACCTGGGGGCCCCACGGGCAGTGGCGGAGGCTGAACTGACAGAAGCCCAAAGGCGTGAGTGGGGCCCAGTCATGTTAGGGTGGACTGGGTGGGGACTAGTAGAGGCTCGGGTGCGTGAAAGGGGTCTAGGTACCGGAGTGACCACCCTCCTACTCTGGTGTTGGCCAGTGAAGGCTCGTGTACAGGAGCAGCTGACCAACTTCTGGGAGGAGAACCAGTCGCTGGCCACACACATTCGGGACCAGCTGGCCCAGTACGAGGCTGGCCTCATGGACCTCCGTGAGGCCCTGAACCAAGCCGTCAATACTACCCGGGAGGCTGACGAACTCAACAGCCGCAACCAGGAGCGGCTGAAAGAAGCCCTAGTAAGTGCACCTGCCCTCTGTTCCTGCCTCCTCCTCTCCAGGCCTGTCTTCTACATGCCCGACTTCTATCAACTCTCTTCCCTTTCTCCATCTTCTCCTTGCCTCCTACCCTCTCTACATCTCCACTCATCCACTTTGTCCTTTCTGCCTATCAGCCATGTTCCCCCAATCCCATCCTCCATCCTCTCCCTGCCCTCTGCCCTCCTATCCCCCCCGTCTCTGCTCTCTCTCGTAGCCTTGACCCCTTCCCTCCTCTTTTTGCCTTCTTCCCTTTTCCTTGCTCTCAACACCCCCCCATCTTTCCTTCCCCTGCTCTCCGTTCCTCCTGTCCTCTCCTCCCCTGCTGTCCCTTCCCCCTGCCCTCCCCTCCCCTGCTCTCCCCTCCTCCTGCCTTTCCCTCCCCTGCTCTCCCTTCCCTCCCCCATGATGCTTAGGGCCCCATTACATCATTTATTCCCACTCTCCTACAATCTTGTCCCAAGCAATGGAAACAAGAGCTGTCCCAGGACAATGCCACCCTAAAGGCCACTCTTCAGGCCGCCAGCCTCATCTTAGGCCGTGTTTCTGAGCTTCTCCAGGGCATGGACCAGGCTAAGGTGGTAAGTACAGCCCCACCATCCACTCATTCCTGGCCAGTTCCCTCCCAGCTTTTTGGTTGCATGCAGAGCTCCATCTGGTCCTGGGGTCCCCGAATTAGGAGGGTGATCAAGCCCATCCCCCACCTCAGGACCTAGAGCACCTGGCGGCCAGTCTGGACGGAGCCTGGACACCCTTACTGAAGAAGATGCAGGCCTTCTCCCCGGCCAGCAGCAAGGTGGACTTGGTGGAGGCTGCTGAGGCCCACGCTCAGAAGCTGAATCAGCTGGCGATCAACCTG